>NC_058191.1:22010063-22319359 GCF_907165205.1 Coccinella septempunctata | reverse complement strand
CATTAAAAGTCACTTCTAACCACTTTCAAGAATCCAAGTTTTTGAACACTTCACCTTTACGTTGAAAATTTGTGCAGTAAAACATTCTGCGCGAAAATTTAAAGCACAGGCCTCAGTTCAGTTTTTGTGGTCTTTTCAAATATTCAGATTTTCACAATTTCGATTTACAGGGTGTTGTTTCGAGGATTCAAACAATTCATAATTGTTTGTTAACCTATGGATTTTCCTTGCGGTTATTGAATGATACATTTGAGTTTTGAATGAGAAACACGTTTGCCAAATATGAAGAGAATATACCGGGTGGTTCGTCTGATAAGGCCTCATGAAAAAACGAGCAAAATTTATAAAACATTTTGTATCTCCGAGCCACCTATCCGTCTGTTAAGTATTTCCGTTTCCCAATGAAACACACTGTATAATAAACATCAGCGTTTGATTGGACCCACGCTGCCAACGTCATACAAGTGAGAAATAAAAGTCATTCTGTGCTTGCCCAATATATTACGAAATATCTATAGTAATACAAATTGTGATTGTCTTGTGGTAAATAGAATTTTTCCATGAATTTAGAGCAGCAGTAAGATATTTTAAATAAAAAAATTATTTCGTGATGATTGATCAAAATTACTCTCTGACAACCCTGTTGATATTTTTTTAAATTTATCGGCAATACCCAATTATAACCGTGGATGAAACCCTACACCTAATCGAGTCCCTTCCATCATCGTCAGACCCATAAATATGCATTCCCCTCAGTACTGGCTGCATCTCGTAGAAGTCCCAGGCTCGCCGCCTTTTAAAGTTTAAATGGATTAGTTGCCTCATCAGACACATACATCATGGTCGCCTCAACCGTGGAACCGTGAGCTATGAGTTTCTTTAATATGCATACTTGCATACTCCAACTCATTTGAATGTTCACCAACCACAAATACAGCCCTTGAAAGTTTTTCTTCACAGGTTTTACCCACTTTGCATTAACCCCGTCTTTTTGAAGAATTTTCTGTTAAAAATTACCAGTGTGAATTGGAATGGTATAACACATTGGAAAGAGTTTAATCAGCCATTCGGTTTTTTTTATGTAAGTTTCGGCATTGACTACTCAGGTCATTAGCCACAGCCATTCAGAGTTATATACAGGCTGATTCTCTGCGAATTAGACCTGTTTATGGAGAACTAATGATGCTCAGATGCTCATTATGATAATCCAAACACCCAACTTGTATGTTGGGATTTTCGACAATAAATTTTCACCCTAAAATATATTTTGACCTCTGCAACACCCGTTTATACCAGACATAGCCTTCTACTTTCTTATTTCAAATGTCACACCCAGTATAACTTACCATCGTTCAATAACAGAAACATATTCATGGAAAGATCATCAAGTTGAAAAAACTGAAATCATCAAAGTAAAATTTTCTTTAAATATTTTTTTATTTCGGTCGACTCTACGAAAAAGGCGGGGGATATCTATATAAAACCTATAAAAAAATGAAAACTTCCAGAGTTATCAAGGAAAAACTAGAAGGAAATCAGATATTACGATGGAAAAATTTACTTGGTGTGCCATTTGATTCACAGAGGATTTTATTTATTTTCTTCGGGACTACACTCAGTAGGAGCTCCACAAATTAAAACTCTGAACATATTATGAAAATTTCAATCAGGCTATAAAATTCGCGACAGATGAAGATAGCAATGGTGGTCGCCAACATTCATCCAGAATACGTACTCCAAAAAGAACAAGAATACTGAGACACCTGTATATTTACGGAAACAATGTTGGTTTAGGGATGTAGGAAAGAAATACATATTCGATATTGGGCTTTCTGTTTCATGAGACATAACACTTCATAGTCGGAAAATTAGACTTGGATCCTTATAGAGAAACTTATTCGGACTTTGCTGATTTTTATACTCTCACAATAAATAGGACTTCTTTAAAAGGTCAGTAATATTTCTTTAAACATTTCATTATTTATTTTTTATTTATTTATTTTCTAAACTAGATGAAATATTTTTGTTACAAGAGGAAAACCAAGGTTTAAATCCCATATACATCAAAGTTCATATTTTAAGCAAGAAAAAAAATTTGAAATAACACGAATCCAAACAAGAATCAAACTGAAGCACTACATAGTCTTGAAATGTGAGTACGTTGTAAAAGTGAGCCATTGTAAAAAAGTCTAGAGGAATCGGCAAAGCTAAGATCAGACTGATTGAGAAAGTTATTCGTTTGTTTGAGCATTTTTATTACAGGCAGTTGACGCCGTTGACAGTCGTTGTCGATGGTGGTACCTCACAGAACAGCTCCAGTCGAGTGTGTCTTGAAGGAATTCTCAATTGCATGAGGTTCTTCAGGAATGAGGTATTATAGTGCCCATCAATTCTTAACCACCCTAGTCCAAAACAGCGCTGTCATCGTTTCTCTAGTACCTACATTCGAAACAAGTCGGCTTATGACAAATTTTGCAAAGATATAATGTTTTTCTCTCAATTTTGAGTGGCCAAGTGTATTGTATTAACATTTCTTTCATCACTTCAGCTTCAGCTTCATCGAAATCAGGAAGGGATTAACCTCCGTTAAAACTCATACATATGCTATATTGTAACTAAAAATGTATGGCTGATATTCGAAAGAATATTATATGTTGGGATGCAGGCTTCAAAGCACAAGACCTAAGTAAAGAACCAATGTAATTTTTGTCTTAGTTCTTAGGAAGGCTGCACAAACCTACTAAAAGTCGATAACCGGTTTTTAGGGACCCAGACCTTTATTTTTTTTATGTGTAGGTCAATGATTTATATCATCGAGCTGTTGTATTAATCCACCGCCTGAGATTTTGAAGGAACCAATCTGTCCACAATCGAAGAATTATTCATTGTATTGATGAATATGAATTGGTGAGTAATCGTAAGGTGATGAATAGTTTTTCCTCATCGTTGTGATGTGATGATCAAACTGGACAGGAAAAACATAAACAAACGTTTCCACATCCTGAGTAAAACTAACGATCCTATTGAAACAACAAGATCAGCCCACATCAGAGTATTAAAGTCAATATTTTCCAGTGGGTACTTTCAAAATGATATACGTAGGTAGTATCGATACGCTGAAAAAAAACGGTGGGAAGCGGAATATTGTGTGAACGGTTCCATTTAAGATTTAAAAGGCCCCGGATGACGTTATTGTCGTTGCATGATATGCACTACCATAAATATTTGCAGTTTATCCAATTTTTTCGAAGTTATTCGCCAACTGCGTAATAATTCAATCTAACTGAAAAATCAACTCAAATATTTGCCGTGTAAGCGTAAATATACATTTCCAACAATTTCTTTCGTTATCATCATTCTCGAGTTTCTTTCGAATCAAATGTCCGTGAACCAATACCGGTGATATGGTCATTTTCCTACAATTCAACGCCATGCACACCTACATGCGGAAATTTCATAAGGTTCGTTGAATTTGCGACTTGCTGTTCTGTAAAAGATTCAAATCAAGGATGATGTCATTTATCTCTCACGAATATATCGATACCATAGATTCGGGTGACTTGGGACGATTGTTGAATTCAACTTCAACAATCATATTTTCAAAACGGTGACATATTTTTTTCTGAAGATGAGGTTCGAATATGCTTAATGACTCAGACTATTGAATAGGATATATACCATGCTTCAGAATTCGGATATAAATTTTGAAAAAAATGAAATATACTTGTCCCAAGTCATTCACCGATTTGGCAGGCTTGGGACACAAGTTAAAATCTGTTGATTTCTCAACTCTCGAATGAAATAGGTGACTTGAGACGGTGCATAGTTTTGAAAAATTATAGAATTTGTGATTATATGTATATCTAGTTGAAATTCTCTAAGGAATAAAATGATAAACCCCTATTATAGCAAAAGTAAATATGTATATGGCACCTCAAATGTAAAAAAACTAAACAAAACAAGAGAACTTTGATTTCTTTCATTCTGTGGTAATTTCTTTGTGAAAATAACTTAAATAATAATATCCTGCGAAAAATCGGCATATTTCCTGCTGCCAATGCGCCACTTGTATCTATTCGGCATTGTCCCAAGTAACCCTATGAAACAACAAAATAAATGAATGAGATCCGTGTTGCCGTTTGATTTGTGAACAACCTTGTTTCATGACATATCTAATATCCCAATATCCGACGTATCTAGAATTAGTATACTGCATTCACATTTATTTTAGCAGTCGGTTGGCCATGAAATAATTTTCTCAAGTTTTTGTAACTAGAACGGAGTAAGGTTGGCACTCGTGAAATATCGTTAATGTCATAACGCCGTTGCCACAACTCGTATCAATTTTTATTACGAAAATGCCGAAAGTGATATAAAAAAGAGACAGGGTTTCAGGAAGTGCTATTTAGAATTCAGGTCCGCTCATTCAAATAGTTATACCCTGATATTTTAAAATCCACAATACGTCAGACGGTAGCGAACATATTCAATGTAAGAGAATTTATAATATATGTATAATGTTTCATCTGAATCTAAACGACTTATATTTCAGCTGAATATTTCCACAATCAGGAAGATTGTGAATGAAGGGGGATGACAAAGAATTTTCCTCTATTGGTAGACCCAAAAAAGTGGTGGCATTTGAGAATTTTATGTTGGAGTGAATTAATGCGAAAAGTTTACTACAGGTTTTTCGATTAATGTCGTCGTAGAATAAGTTCCCGAAAATTGATTTTTCTATTGTTCATTTGACTTGTCCTATACATTGTAAATGTCTTAAGGTACCAATAAATACCTAATTATTATTATTATCTCAATCTACACAAATACGCGCCAGTTGTTCTGTTAATTGTTTATTCATGTGAAATTTTTGTTCAAAGGTGAAATTCATCTTAACTTGAAACTTCCTTCAATTTCTTTTACTTATATTGATGCATGATGATTTTTGTTGAAGAATTTAACATTCTTTAATTATCTGTTAATTCCTTCGAAAGATGCCCATTCCCAACCACTGCATCGCATTTCATCTTCCGGTTATTATTTTTGAGATCTACAACTGATGTAACGTATTCAAACTTTAGCCAAAGAAGATAACGAACATTAATTCTCCTCCAGCTAGTGCATATTATGATATTATACTGATCTCTTGTATTTTCCATGCAAATAACAGGATATGGTATGCCTTCAATCAGTTTGTATAAACATCAATTATGTTCGTCACATATTTTCCGAAGAGATTCGACATTGTGATAAAATACGTAATAACAGAAACTTTTGCGTAGAACGGGCAACATAGTGTTGATTTAAAACCCAAAAATGTTTTGACCAGCGTCATAACCCCACATTTTCGTTCTATACAGAGTGAATTGTGTCAAATTTCCATGGCCAACCGACTGCTAAAATAAAAGTGAATGAATTATATATAACATTACTAGCAAGGTAAGAGGGTTTTTACGGGCGAATGGAGGATACAACTGACGAGCCGCAGGCGAGTCAGTTACCTCTTTGAGCCAGTAAAACCCGTTACCTTGCGTGTATTGTTTTATATTTTATTTGTTTCTCATTTGTAAAAAGGTTAGATAAATTCCAAAAAAATCTCTATAATTTGTCGCAAATGTCGTAAGCTATGGAAGCGTTGCCATGAACATGTCTGTTTATTTTTCTTAACATTTGTTTTGGCGAAAGCGAAAATGAATGTACCAAAAGAAATTATTGAGGCAGCCAGCAGTGTACCTTCAAGTTTATTACCTGCAAAATCAGCTTCAAGGTAGGAGCGAGAATACAGCTAAATTCAGCCCTAATACTTTATAAGCAAAATGGTCTATGCTGAAAAGCTGCTTGGAAATGAAAGAAAATGCCCCTGTTCGCAGGTTTGTTTTCCTTGAAAAATTTATTGAAAAATATGACGTTTAGTTGTCATTTGCAGATTTCAAAAGGTAATAGCGTTTCTGAAACGAAAAAATGAGCGTTATACGCCAAAAAAGGCCAAGGTATTAAGTGAAGAAGAGACTGAACAATTTCTTTTACATGATGATCAGTGATTGCTGGCGAAAATTGTAACAATATTTGGGATTTTTGGATGTTGCCGATGTGACGAAATTCTGTCCCTAAACATGAATGATGTAGAAGGTATGGGAAAATACGTTTTTCTACAAGCGTGCGCGTTCAACCTTTTTCCCGCACGCATTTCAAGTTGCAAAGAGTCACTTTTCCAAAACGTGCGGGAAAAACGCCTGCTATTTCTTTCCCGCACGCATTTGCGTGCGGGAATGGATTAGCAGGGGTTTTTCCCGCACGCAAATCTTATAGAATAAATTAAATTCTATCATGTCTCTATGCACCGAACGTCAACGATGAGTAACCCATGGTAACGACATGCAGAATTACGTCTGTCATTTTATATGAATTCATCAAATGAGATATGATCTGTATCGTGCAATTGATATATTTATATATTTCAAGCGCTTGTAGAAAAAATATTGTTCCTAACTCTTGCGGAAAGTGTCTTGCCCGCACTCAACTGCTTACCCGAACTCTGCTTCGCATCGTTCGGGCAACGGCAGTTTCGTGCGGGCAAGTATCACTTTCCGCACTTGATAGGAAAATAACTATATTATGACATTGCGGCAAACAAAAAATTTAAAAACAAGAAGATTCACCATAAACGATGATGGCTGCAGCTTCAAGCCCTGCATGTTATACAGAAAATATGTAAATCTTCGGCCTCCTGGAACAGAAAGCCTAAGATTTTTTCTGACATACCGACATGGAAAGTGCATTTCCCTTAATGCTGGCCAGCAAACTAATGGTGGTGTCCCAAAGCAAATAGCGAAATATTTAAGTTTAAAAGACCCAGAGTTATACACCGGCCACTCTTTTCGCAGAACTGGAGCCACTATGGTTGCGGATTCGGGTGGAGATATTTTAGCACTAAAGCGTGCAGGAGGGTGGAAGAGCACCGAAATTGCGATGAGTTATGTCGATGATTCGGTCAACAAAAAAATCGAAATGTCTAGCAAATTATTTGGTAGTAAGGAGAGTACAAATGTTCTGCAGTCCTCGAGTTCAGCAGTTTCTGAGTCAACAGATGGTTCATCATCATCAGTATCAACTCTTTCATCATCGGAAATCCTTGTTACTGGAAATAACAATTGTACCATGATTTTCAACATATATGACGATGAAACAAAATTTTCTAATGTAAATAATACTACTAACTTGTAAAATGTTTTGTAAGTTAACTGTCAGTTTTACAAGTTAGTGACTTGATAAAATGAACTTTCTTGATTAATATTGTGTTTTTGGAAACTGACGTTTACAAATGAGAAACAAATAAAAAAAACTACACATGCACAAAGTGAAACACATGTACAGGACACTAGAAAGTATAAGGACCATAAAAAAACGCGCTTTTACTCTCCTAAATTCGTTAATTTTTCCTGTCAATTCAAACGCTCTGGTCACGGCAAACTCAACAGGAATTAATTGTTGAACTAACCGAAAAGACGCTACACAATCTTATAAGTTTGTCTCTTCACTCAGAAATGGTGAGAAACAAAGAAATCTGCAAGGGGGGTAATTGTATCGAGTTACAGGACTGTCCCAAGTCACCCAAATCTACCGGTAATTTCTATATAGTCTCTTAGAGTTTTTGAAAATAATACATGTTCTTGGTGAATCGTTCTATCTTAGTGAATGTTTCTAATTAGTTATCGCTACGAAATTATATACCTACATCCTGCCAAAAAAATGACAACAAGCTCATAATCAGGGTGAGAAATAATGAAAAATAAACTGATATAAGAAGGAAAGGAAAAATCAGAGAAATGAAAAGTCATCAGAATGCACTTTTGGTTATTGGAGGTAAGAAATGATGAATCCAGAATAAAAGCTTACAATACATGCAGGAGGTTATATAGGGAGAAAATTGTTAGATTAAAGAAGCAAAGGAATATAAAAATAGTTGAGGGGGGTCAGTGATAAAAATAGAGCAGTGTAGAATATAATAAAGAATGCAACTACCAAAAAGAAAAACAGAATATTTTTTGATGAAATTGCACCTGATGTTCTCAATGATGAACCTTCTGAAAAAGACCATGCTGAGTATTGCGGAGCCACTTAGTGTGGTGTTTACAGGATGTCTCTACGAAGGATACTTTCCAGAAGAGCAGAAACTATCAAAATAGTACCTACCTTTGTTCAAAGGTGGAAAAAGAAGTAAACTGGAAAATATAGGCCTTTTTCCATACTTTCGGCTCTTTCCACGATATTTGAAACATTGATTGAAAATAGTCTAACCGAGTTCTTCGAAAAACATGATGTACCATGCAAAAAGCAAGATAGTTATCAAAAAACGAAATCCATAAAATCTGCCATAACATCCCTTTTGTTAGAAGTAGCGGAAGGTTTTTATAATAACAGAACAAGTCAGTTCTCTAGAGTTCTCTATGAAAAACTTGAATACAATGGGATTAATAGGGAATTATTTGAAGGGAACATTGCAGAGAGTTTCTATGGAGAAACATAATTCGGTTTGGATCTATTTTGGGCCCCTTGTTGTTCTTATTATACATTAATGATTTACAGATTTGCCATCAAATTTATGTTGATGACGCCTCCTTTCTCAACAATGATGAAAGTGGAGAGAGACTAGAAAAGAGATTGCAGAATACTCTGAAACAAGCCGAAGCACAGTTTCAAGCAAAGCATATAAAAATGAACAAAGATAAGACATAAAATCGAACATGTAGTTTTGATTACCGTTAATCATTCCACTGAATGGCAGTGGGTAGGACATGTGGCGCGGAAAGATGGAACACATTGGACTTACAGACTGGTGCACT
Organism: Coccinella septempunctata; assembly: GCF_907165205.1. NCBI lineage: Eukaryota > Metazoa > Arthropoda > Insecta > Coleoptera > Coccinellidae > Coccinella > Coccinella septempunctata. The sequence goes on along the minus strand of NC_058191.1, from coordinate 22,310,516 downwards.
GGCGACCAAGAAGATCGAGGCGAAGCGCAGGAAGACCACAGAAAAGATGGCTCGATGACATCAAAAAGCAAGCAGGTATAGGGTGGTTTCGAACAGCACAAGATAGGACAGCATGGAGAAATTTGAAGGAGGCCTACGTTCAGGAGTAGACAAGATGTGGCTGATAAAGAAGAAGAAGAAGAAGAATCATTCCACTGACCACTTCACTGAATTGGAGTCGGCGATCGGGATAATCCCTATTCAGTTCCTGAACCAATCTTATTGTATAAGGGTGTAATTTATGTTGTTTAACAGTTTTCATGATTGTTGTGCGTGAAACGCCAGATACATTGGACAATGTCCTAGTACTAAATGTCGGATCCGATGCTACATGACCTAAGACAAACACGTCTCTCGCTTCGTCTATTTCAGGTACCCTCTTTTTGTTTCCGACTGAACCAGTAGCGTCAAATTTGGCAACTAGTTACACAACGTGAGGATACATTTTTTCAAGGATGTCATTCGTTAACTAAAGCCGCTGTTAACCGCGCACACGTTCTTAATTAAAAGTTCACGATATACTGGGGTAAATCAAAAACATGGTCCGTCTACTTTTTTGTACAAAAAATGAATACTTTTCAGGACAATATTAACAACATAACTACTAAATGTGTCCGATACGAATAATATTCTCGAGATAAATTCCACATTGCCTTTTTCACTATTTTTGCTATTTCTTCCTTATAGATAGATATTTTGGGCTCAGATACTACTCAATACGATCTTAGTTATTATGATCGTGATCGTTATCTCACGAAGACGAAGAAGGACCACATAATCTTTTGAAAATATTATCCGCTCACTTTACTTTAAAATCGGAATTTTATTCAGTTCGGAATCGATGCAGGCTACATGCTTACGGTGTTCTATGATAGATCCCAACATAAATCGGGATTGAATTATTAAATATTCTTCAAAAAGGAAACTTGTTTTTCGGGAATTTATGCACGTCGTCCTAGACGTCTACCCTTATAGACTATAGAAGGTCCGAACTGAATAAAATTCCGAGAGTCGGAATTTAACTAATACGATGTGGCCCCTCTACACCTTCATACTATCTTGAAATTATTTTTTCTTATCATTTCGTATTTCACAATGACGTTCATTGCAGATATCAAAATTTTTATACCTACACTTATAATATCTATAGAACCAACTATAATAATAACAAAATGGTAGTTTATATTATCAACGATGAGAACTTTAACTGGCCAGGAAGTTCAATTTTATTCTGATAGTGAACCAGAACACGAAACAGTAATTAGATTGTTCCGGACAATTTCATGCAACAGAGTTCAAGTATTTCATGACCTCCTGTGTTTTTGCCTATTGTTGACGAGTATTCTGTTTAATTTTTAAAGGGACGGATTGTATTTGTCAACGGAAAGTTATAATCAAATGATCATTGATTCCTATATCAAAGGTTCAATGTAATTTTTGTGGATTTGGTAATATAAATGGTCCATGCCCTTCACCTATCAAGGAAAGTAAAAGAATCAACTAGTATGACATTATTTTTCAGATTATGAGAACTCATATCAATTTTGTGTCCGTCACATTCTTCATCGCACAGATTGGTTGATAAAACATGGTTTTGGATGCAAAGCAATTCGGAAATTAAGATGCGACATTCATTTTGAATGATAAACTTTACCAATTTTCAAAAACATTTTTCCATATATTTCCTCACAAACTGTTATGTGATGAGACCATTCCACCCTCCGTGAGATCAACGTAATGTTTCGAAAGAGATGATGGGAGCTAGAAGATATAGAAAGGAGGCTCAATTCAGTTCAAAGCCGATTTGAAGGGTGACACAATTTGGTGCCTAGCATAAGCAATGGGTGAAATTCTAAGGAAAATTATTTAAAAATACTTCAACCACAGCTTTGTTTAATTAATGAATGAGTTGAGAATGTTGAGATATTCTATCTATGATGCTACATGTTTTCCTAAGTAGTAGGCAATGATACTGATTATTATTAGTAAAATAATTGTAGTTTGATATTTTGTACGTCAAGGAGTAAATAATTAAAAAGGCCAAATCAAAACCTCCAACCATATTCATTAGAGAAATATTGTGAAGAAAATAAGAAATGGATCACGCCTTCAACAGTAAGGCAGGTAAATAATAAACAAATTAATTCAGATGCATAACATCCGCAGATAATTAAATCAACGAATGTTACCATCTAAATCGAACTAACAAACTACCATCGCCCTGAGCATTACCAGAATTTTCATTTCGTCGACATAGAGTAGATGATACCATGGTTTCGGTCTTATTTGACCTCGTCAGAGCAACAAAACTCATTCGTCAACGAAATGCTATGAATTGCCGGCTCCTTTTATTCCATATCAGTAGCGGGTATGATGTATTTATTATATTACCATTATATTACTGATGGATAGATAACTGAGTTTTTTCGAGCCGGACGTATTTCAATCGGTATTCGATATTACTTATATGTATAACATTTAATTGAAACGTCGAAATTTAATCTAACTAACAATTATATCATATGTATCGAAGTTAATTTTCTACATCTTCTTCAGTTTCCTTCTCTTCATTATCAGTTTTATTTTGTTTCATTAGTCTTCTTATTTTTCTCGCACTTCATCACATTTTTTATTTTCTACCTGTTTTTAATGCAGCAATTTCATGCTCAATAGGTGTGCCAGTTAGCACATCATGTTCGGTTGGTCCTCTTTCTTTGCGGAGCAAAAAATAAGGCCATTTATTAGGTGATATCGCACCACAAGATAAATAATGGAACTTTACCAGAAAATACACTATGAAGGAGGATTTATAACAAACTTTCACAAGTCTTATAAGTGCAAAAAATCACGAACCAGCTAGAACAATAATTCGTGATTTTAAAATGATACTAAGGTTAGTGAACTTGAAAGATTGAAACAAATGTGACGAAATATAATAAAAAAGCAAACATAATTCGTTACATAGATGCAACCGAAATTATGATGAAAAACTAAGCTGTAGGTATAATTCTTTTTATACAAATTTCATAAATTCACAACCACTTTCAGTACACTGCTATTGAGTAAGTATTGCGTAAAATAGTGACACACACAAACAACATAAGAGCGTTGTTGAAAAGTAACTAGCAGTTATAGATTTCAAGAAATGTCACCACCCTTCTCTGTCACAACTCTCCTCGGTTTCCCCTACTGAAGAATGAGGAGTGACTGCCCACAGGAACAAAAATGACACAGATTTAATGTTACGAGGGTAATCAGATGAAGTTTGGGTTACTAAGAAGAAAGAAAAGAAGAGTGTTAGTGGATGCATGGAGATAATTAAACACAATGGTTTTCAAAGAAGCAGAATTGTGTTGTGTTCTATCTTCAGCAGAAGCTGATTATGGGACAGCTGCTGCTTCTGCTCAAAACTTAAGACTTAATGCATTTAAAAGGAATTTCGAAAGCTTTTCGAGAAAAAAAGGATTTTTTTCATTCTGATTTTGATAGTTATTCAGATTTTGATCAGCAAAAACGTTATCCTACCCGGTGAGGCTTAAACTGTAGCAAAAACATGTCTGGAGAAGCTGATAAGAGAGTACAGCGATCTATTTACAACTGATTACTTTACTCTTAAATAGCGCTGATTTAAAACCCAAAATTTTTTTGCCAAGCGTCATAACCTCACATTTTCGTACTATACAGTGTAAAAGGTGTCAAATTTCCATTGCCAACCGAGTGAATGGAGTGTAGATACCCATCAAGGACACGCAAGAGCAAGGGATTATAAAACCGATAATCCTGGTGGAGTATTGTTACCCTATTGTGAAAATCGATGATACTCTAGACACGCCTTCTGATTCAAGATGATTCTCCACACTAAATATGAATAGCGTATATTGGCAGGTGGAACTAGACACCAAGGACGAGGGCTTTCACTATCTGGACGTGGTTGTGGCTCTTCATAGTTATGACATGACATTTGGTCTCTGCAAAGTACCAGTGACCTTCCATCGTCTTTTTCCTCTTCCAGACCCTAGATCTGGATACGTTTGTATCCAATGTTTGATATTTCTACCTATAGTTCCAAAAAATTAAAAATCCATGGATAAAGTATTTCTTTCATCCTGTTAACACTTTTAACTAGGTTTTGTGTGATCGGTTTCCTCAGTAACCTTAATCACTGGATTTTTTTCTCGCCGTCCCACGACAAATCGATACATATTCTTTATATTTTTATATTTCAGTTCATCTTCAATATTGACAAAACCAAAATCCTCGTAAATCCGCCAAAAAGTCTTCAAACAGATATCAGCCTGGAGGATGAAACTCTAGAACAGGTCGAGCAGTTCAAATACTTGGGAAGCTTCATAAATACTAGGGCTACCTGGACACGGAAATACACAACCGTATCAATGCGGCATCACGGGCATTCTAGAAGCTAAAGGACAGAGTGTTTCAAAATCACGACCTCAATCTGAAGACCGTGACAGCTATTCACAAAGCAGTGGTCCTCCCAACGCTTCTTTACGGAAGCAAAAGCTAGACACCCTACAGGAGACATATTAAACAGCTTGAACAAGCAACAACGTTATCTAAGACAAAAAATGCATATCAGATGGTTCCACAAGGTTTCAAATGCAGAAGTCTTGCAGCGCGGTAGTTTTATAACAATTGAGAATCAATTATCGAGGGCCCGACTCAGATGGAGCGGCCACATTCTGACGATGGAAGACTCTCCAAAATAACTCTGTATGGCGAATTCACAGAGGGAGCTCGAAAACGGTTTAAGGATATACTGCATCAATCCCTAAAATCAGTATTATATGCATAGACAAGTCATTCATGATTGTATATAGATGAAAAAGTGAGTATCTTAAGTCCTTTGAAAGCGCTCAAACAATCATCTCTATATCCCAAGCCAGCCACTATTCTAACCGCTCTCCTCTGCAGTCTGAGAATTTTCTCCCTACTGGAACAGTTACCCCAGATGAGTACACGATATCGCAGGTGTGATTCGATGAGGCTGTGATAGGCAATTTTAACAACCTTCTTGGATACAATGTTAGCTAAAAGTTACGTAGCAGAAAGATATTCTTGATCACTTTTGACGCTGTTTCATTGCCTTGAGGAATCCATGTGGGACTAGAGTCCAGATGAACTCCTAGAAACTTTATCGACTCATTGGTATTATGATCTTTAAGTCCTCTTAAGTTGAACAACATGGTTTTTTTCACACTTGTTACTGCATCAAGACAGTTCAACTTCAGAGGATTGGAGGGGGGGATCTTTTTGATGCACAAATTATTTCACCCTTAGGTCGTGTTTAGAATGTCGGTAACAACACATTTCAATCAAAAAACCCCGAGCAACGGTTTTTTTTTACACTTGTTACTGCATCAAGATAGTTCCACTTCGGACGGTTGGAGGGGTAGTTTTTGATGCACAAATTATTTCATTTTAAAGGTTGTGTTCAGTATAATGGTAACAACCGATATCCATCAAAAAACCCCGAGCAACTAAATTTTTTTTCACACTTCTTACTGCATCAAGACAGTTCAACTTCAGAGGGTTAGAGGGGGTAGTTTTTGATGCACAAATTATTTCACCATAGAGGTCGTGTTTAGTATGTCGGTAACAACTCATTTAAATCAAAAAACCCCGAGCAACGGTTTTTTTTTTACACTTGTTACTGCATCAAGGCAGTTCAATTTCGGAGGGTTGGGGGGGGGGTAGTTTTTGATGCACAAATTATTTCATCCTATAGATCGTGTTCATTATGTCGGTAACTACCCATTTCCATCAAAAAACACCGAGCAACGGTTTTTTTTTTACACTTGTTACTGCATCATGGCAGTTCAACTTCGGAGGTTTGGAGGGGGGGTAGTTTTTGATGCACAAATTATTTCACCCTGTAGATCATGCTCAGTATGTTAGTCACAACCCATTTTCATGGAAAAACTTGGAGCAACGGGGTTTTTTCAGTGTATCAAGATAGCTCAATTTCGGGGGGTTGGTGGGGGAAGTTTTCGATGCACAAATTATTTCACCCTATAGACTGTATTTATAATGGTTGGAATATCCCATTTGTACCAAAAAACGCCGAACAACGGGTATTTTTACATTCTGTAAAGTAAAAGCGAAAATGAAAAAACCGTTGCTGGAAACCGTTGCTGCCTTCACACACGTTAATATCATTCGTATTTGAAATGAGAATATTTTTATGTCTTTATTCAAGCAATGAAATATATAATGAAATTTTCAGTAGAAAAAGTGTGTGAAGAAATTTTTTTTTGCGTTTCCATATACATATATCAAAGAATGGGGAACAACATTTTCGAAATTGACAAAATATGAGAGTTTAGTGATACCCTTAAAACAAATGATGGATTTCGAGTTTTCATGGAAATCGGGATCGACAGTCCTCAACATTTTTTTTTGGAAGTACTAGCAACAGCCAAAGTCGAGCAAATTGCGACACTCTATTCCTATAAATTACGTGTTTTGAAAAGTTAAATCTCCTTCATGTACGAATTTCGATTTCCATATTTGTCACATCGTACTCGTTTCATTTATACTTTTCAATTGTACAGTTAAACACATTTGCATACTGTCGATAATTTTCAATTTATTAGCACGAAATCATGTCAGTTTGTTCTGGAATTCAGGGTAAGATGCAAATTCATTTGAACTACATTAATGATTTGTGCTACTTCAAGAATATCCAAGTGAGTAACCTTCAACTGCGTAAACCGACAAAAAAGAATTTGATAATCATGCGGAATACATATTTTACATATTAGACGGAATTTTGATACTAGACTATAGTTGTAACCTGTGGCGGTCGCTAACATTTTTTAATTGGAATCTCATTCCAATATTCTGCATTCTCAACATAAACGACATTCAATTACTTCGAAATGGAGATGACTACTTGAGTCATCTCATAACTATAATAAACTGTTACGACCGAAGATGAAGAGCAAATCAAAATTATCCACTATGATAAGATTCTGATCCGAAAGCAGAAGATAGAAATAGTGAGGAGAAATCAAAAAGTAAAATTTTTCACATCCCTCCCAACCTCTTAATTTTTAGACTACTCATCGACGAATTATCTTCATGTGGGGGACACATGTGAAGGAACAATATCTAAGTCTAGTGTGGAATAGGATTCTTTCACTTGCATTATTGACACTCCTGAAATTGAAATTTGGAATGAATGGTCCTAATCAACACAAGAATGTAATCGTATAGATTGAAAAATTTTATCCCAAATGATCGATTTCATGAAGAATCGAAAAAAATAAGGAAACTGTTTGGAAGTCGTGAAACACTTTCACAATTGAATGAGGGCGTTGAAGAGTGAGAAATTTCAAACAAAACGAATAACTTCTTGGGTCACATTTGAAAGGGATTTAATGAAAACAGCACAAAAACGTCCTGAGCGTGTGTCCTCCGATAATTTCTCTAACCACAAGGAGTAAAAGGGAATCGAGCACGTGTAACGATCCATAAAATAGCGCAAAACACCTACATATCCCAGAGGCGTACAACCTGCTTCGTCGACGACGCGAACTGCTTTGTCTATGAAATGAACTGCTCTACCACCTAAACGAGCAAAACGAAAGCGCCGCGCTCGACCGGCTTTACAACACGAAGATAAAAAAGAAATTTCTCGGAATGAATATAGTAATTTCAGTAAGAATGAAAATGGTGGGGCGAAGGATGTGCGTGGTGGGGCAGTCGAGCTGAGCCCTTAGGAGAGTTGCGCACAATTAAAACGAACGAGTAGAGGGGACCTCTCAGGATAATTCAGTTAAAAATCTAAATGTGAATGATCAATGAATTTCCAGCATCAACTGGATGAGCAACTACACACCGACAAGTCTTCCGACGACTACCCGAAAACAAACCTAAACGTACTTGACTGTGATGACTCAACTTTAAACTAGTGATTAGTGTATGTGATAACCTGTTGAAATCTCGACAATATTTCTTGGTCGGAACTTTATGGCAGGAATTATGGACCTTGTCTGTTGCGAAATTGCCGAGAATAATGAAAACAAAGCTTACGACGACCCCACATTGCTCGAAGACAGGGTGCTCCTCAACCTCCTCAAAACGGAGGACAGATATGCGCTGGTCTGCACAGCTTCTTTCGTTACTATTCAATCTGAAGTCACACAGCAGATGAGGAAAGTTGTCTCAGAGTGGATGATGGAGGTAAGAATTCTCTTAGGCTTCTTAATCCAGCTCAGTACTTTCCGAATCCTCAAGAAAAGCTGACCAGCTTATGTAACTATCGTCTGTTGTTTTCTCACCCAAATAATAGTCGAAAGTGTCGAAGTATCTGCAAAAACGAAGACTTTCGCAAGTTAATCTTGACATTCTATCCAACAATGTTATTCGAGTCTATGTTAAGCTCAAAATAAGTCAAATTCCCCCTGGACTATTGAAATCATTATCAGTTTATACGAGTCCCCTAGAGATACAGCATCATTCTCTTATCAGCTGATTTCTGTCATGTTCATAAAACAGAATAATAAGGTGATCCATGAAGTTCACACATTTTCGCTTCAATCATAAGTTGTCTCGTAAGTTGTACCCGTTATAACTCAAGGTTTAAATCAACTGTCCAGACTGTTTTTTGCATCTGAAAAAGTACGGAATTCCGAAAAAGGATGGGTCTCTGACAGTAATTCTCGTGCTGAGAGAAAAATATCTCAACCGATGACCCTTGACGGCTTTCAAAAGCTATAATTCTTCATAAAAATAGAACCGTGACTAAGTTTTGTTTGGCAGGTACTTTTCGAGAGAACTATTCTCGGAAATATTTGACTTTCTGTCAGAAAACCGTTCCTGTTCAGCGAAAATACATGCAATATACCGGCTTGTCTTAGGTTTGGGTTGAAAGATTCACAAAATTGGATCTGGCTGATTCGGATGAGTCATAATCGCAAATTGGCTAAGGAAGGCGTAAAAAACTGTAGATAAAGAATCATTCCGTTCCGCCAAATGGCCACCGTCTTTTAAAGACCTTTAAAAATTAAAATCCCGTCACGCTGCGCTTATCATTTCATGAAAATATCCAACAGCAACGTACTCGAGAATTAAAACAAACTTATAAAGCGAAGGGTCTCCTGTAATTCAATATTTGTTTTACAATTCAATTGATAAAATAAAAGTTAGCCAGATTAAAGCTGGGACTGCGTCAAGGTTCCATTCCTGATACACCCGACCGAATTAGTCCACGTCAAGATAAAAAATTCATGCAGGAGGAGAAAGCTTCCAGCATAATATTTGGTACACGCTCATTGTTAAAATTCAAATTACGAAAGCATGTTTAAATTCGTTTAGAAAATACGATTTACACACATTAAGCGAATCGTAAGAATAGATAGAACAATAGAGTGGGGCCCTTTAAACATTTAAAAGTCTAGGTCAAACACCTCGACCAAACAGCTGACTATTATATTCGACGACGACGTATGCTGGTATATTTTGGTCGATGTAATGAGTTCAGTGATGATGCTCTATTATGAAACGTAGTCGCTTTCGTTCGTAGTGAGCGTGGAATGACAACACAGGAAACAGGAGGTTTTTTGAGGACGCGCACATAAACGAAATTGCCGTGATAGTTTATGATCATGAAAACGCTGGGTATAATCTGCAGTTGATCGAAGATAGTATTAAACAAATAAAGGACTTCCCCTATGTGGCTTCAGAATAATAAAGCTTATTGTTCGATTCATTTCATAACGAAGAATTTTCTGATATCCGTCATGATGATTCGAGGGTTTGAAAATACCAATGATAAATAATCGCAGTGAAAAACGTTTCGCTCTTTCATTTGCTTAGATTCCAAATGAAACTTTAACCCTTCCACTGCATTTATAATATGTATTTTATTTTCTCGAAATGGTTTTCTTTAAATACTTAATTAAGGTAAATTCTAAGGGCGGTCATATACATATCTTGAGGGCATCAACTTCACTCGTAGGTACATCCTCAGTGATCAAAAATACAAAACGAAGCATGGGGTATTTTATTCGATAAGAATTATTACTAAGTAATAATATTGGCAATGGAAAAAAATTGCCTAAATCTTCAATCGGTATCTGTTCCGTCAACAACTGTTGCCTTTCAGTTTTAAGGGAAGTTACATCTCATGTTAGCTTAACGATAAGAGGACAGAATTTCCGATTTCTGCAACAATTGGACAAAAATCAGTTTCTTAGCTATTGAGTCCTGCTAGTGCTATCTCAACCTTAAGCAAATCCCAGATAACTAATAATTGGAGATAAAAAACTTTTTCCAAATGGTAACAAACTGCCCTGAATTTATAGTGTATCAGATTATGAATCATTCGATTAGCGGTTTCTGGTAGCTTTACCGTTAAGCTAGCAGAACCCATTTTTTTTATAATTGAAGTAGGTTCAAATGAGAGTCTAAAATTAAACAGACTGAAATTATGACCAGAAAAATATTCTATTGGTTCCACCCATTTAGTAGATCATGAGGTTATTTTTGGTTCCATCTTGATATCGACTATTAGGAGCATTTCTGAATTTTTTTCCACAATATTGAATATCCAATATATTCGAAACGGGAGTGCATAGTCTACTGTTGTTACTTGACAAGAAAAGGAACTTCAATTGTGCATTCATTTATAATCGGGAAATTCTCAACAAAGCTGTAAAAACCAACAATGCATATGTTCTCGGAAGAATTATTTATCGAATGAAAATGATGAGTTTGCTATAAAGAATTCTAATTGCTGAAATAGTTGGAATCGGTATTTCAACAGTCGTAATGATAATTGACCTCAATTGAATAATCCAAAATATTCTATATAATTGTTGAAGAACTCTTTCTATAAATGCAGGATGAATGGATGACATGTAAATAAATTAGTTCAATAAAGGTATTGAAAAAAATCTCTCGAAAATTACTCTCATACTCATTGAAGAGAAGAGCTAACTCGTTTGCAAATACATTTTCATAGATGAACCGATAATTCATGAAAAGGTACCACCAAACACTCAAATCTGTCTTTTTATTTTCAAATAATAAAATGCTTGTGATCAACATCGAATTTTTCAGTTGAAGAGATATACAGGAATATTAATACCAAATGAATATTTGTCTAAGAAGCAAGCTGTACCTACGTTTATTTTTAAGTAACGTCAAATAGAGAAGTGGGCAAAATTCGTTTTCTACTGAGGGGATCTCGAGAACGATAGCAGCTAGAAGAAAACGGATGGCAAATTCTCGAGCTCCTTTTTCATGTCTTCATAAACTTTTTAGGGTTTTCACTCCCAATCTCTGGGAGTGAAAACCCTAAAAAGTTCATGAAGAGATGCAAAATCCTCCCAAAATAAATTTCAATCGATATCCTTTTTCATGACTAATCCAAATCTGAAAACAGAATCGACCTATCATTTTTAGATTTCGAGTTATAAACAAAAATTGAGATTTTGACGATTTCGAAAAGTTCTCAAAACTTTTTGTTTTTGAACCTTCTTAGGCACATTCTTGAACTTGAACCTTCTTAGGCACATTCATACGTAGAATCTACTGACAAAAGATTCCATTCCAATTCAAAAATAACAAATTCATTTAAAGTTTGCATTTGAAAAAATGAAAGTTCACCTGATGATTCGAAATGAAAAAATATTTTGAGCTCGTCAGTGGATTCTACGAAAAAAGTGTATTACTAGACAGCTTTTATCGAAACTGAAAAATAATCCCAAAAGGATATAGTGCTACTAGGCAACTATCGATGAGTTTTTCTTATCCTGTTGTTTTGTAGATGATAAATTTATGGTCAACAATTCATGAAATCAATCGCTTCATTTCATTCGGTTGACTTTTGTTTCAATTTCAATGGAATTCCACCAATCACTTAGGTACTGTCTGGAGGGTTCGGGAAGTATTAACCTAATTTACAGCTTGCCTCTATTCACCGAGGCATATTGAAAATCCAACTCTCGGTGCAAAGGAACGTTTCAGAGTGGTCTATCGCCTGGCTCTCTGGCGATCTGACCAAAAACTGGTTCTATTGTCCGAAAATTGAGACGTAACGTCTGGTTAATCAGCTGTGGCATACGTGGAGATCAGTTTCCGATTTCGGCGCTTTGGAGGTCGCCGCCAAAAGTAATACGAAACTTCGTCCAATCGTCCAGATAATGAAAACTTGATACCGGTAAAAATACACGTCGTCATATTTGCATATTAATTTTTAGTCTGCGAATTCCCCTCCCGAAAACGCTCAATTTTTCAGCATATATCTTTCTTCGGAACGTGAGGGGTAACATTCAATTAAATTCCAATCCAATCGGACTTCAGGAACTCCGCTATTTCTTTCGCGTTTCAGCGAGGACGAGCGGCCATCAGTACTTGGCGATTTAACACCGTCCGACTTCCTCTCATGGTGCTATCTGAACGTCAAGGTCTACGCCTACTTGGAGTTATCGACCTCCAGTACGGTATCAACTATATTGATCGCTAAACTTTGCAAGATATTTATAAGGAACTGAAAATGTAGTTGCTCAGGATCATTTCATTGCAGATTTTCAAAAATCACTATTATAATTTATGTGAAAATCTTCATGAAAAAAATTGAATGCATTCAAAGATTTTACAGAAAATACGTGAATTTGACGAAGTATCGGATGAGACTACTCCAACTGATCATGATTAGCTCATGTTCAACTAATAGGAACTAAACTAGATTAGTGTGTTATGCATCCTCCATATGTTTTGTGTTTTGTTACATAACTATAGTCGATTGAAACTTTTTAAATTCAATTTTTAAAATTCTTGACTGTGAGAGCTCACAGCTTTGTTATTATGTAACCCTATATAAAAAAATTCAATTTTTACGTATACTGTATTTTCTTGCAAAACTTCGTTCAAACTTATTCCATCATTGAAATTGCATCCATTAGGAAATGTGAACTAAAATTTCTAAATAATTGAATGAATTCATGAATACCTATCAAATACAAGATGTCCGATAGAAAATTTCGGACAATAATTCACGCAGATCCTCAGCAAAATTATTGTGACTTTATCATTGCAGATTTTTGTACCGGATGTAAAGATTCTTCTTTTTCTGAACTCCAATTTTCCATATTTCACTTCTCACACATGGTGTGAATTTAGTGTGATTACTGAGAAAACGAAAAATAAAGATGAAATATTTGTAGTATCTAGCATATTTGGAGTCATTGATCCCTTTTCTTCCACGGTGAGGAGGGCATGTGATTTGTTACATAAGTGTCATATTTCGTAGGCAATTAGCCCAACGTTTTCAAGTCCCCTGTGTGAATATTCATCACCATATAGCTGTGGAATCTTCAGGAAATGGGGAATAATAATGAATAGTACATGTTCGACCTCGAAAAGTTCATAACTCCATGACCACAAACATCCTTGAAATGAATTATTTGGCAATTACTCGACAACTGAGGCTCCACGAGGTGTATCCACCTAGCTGGAAGTTTAAATGACAGAATGTAGGCTTTTTAAAAATTAAATGTCCGCGATGCACCGTTCCAAATAAAGATATCGCCGTTTTTAACACCTCCGTATCGGCATGAATGGAAATGTTCCTTCCAATGGCTAACGTGACGTTTTCCGGTCCTCAGTTTTCTTTGATTGGAATTTAAAAATTCAAGGCCAGTAGAGGACATTGTACCAATAATGTTAGAATGTTGGCAACACTTTGTTACTAGTCTCCGCGATCTAGTCGCCCGCTCCCGGTTCAAGTTCAATATCGTACATCCTTTCGCATTCCTCTTATTAGCAAACCGATAATTTTTCACAGAGGCAAAGAATGTGACTATCCAGACTCAATTGACTAGTTACATGTATCGAACTCAGATTATCATTTCTCTGTTGACATCAATTTGTTGTTTCATTAGTTTTGTTGGGATGAACTGATGGAGTCGATAACAGTTAAAATTCACCTATCTAATTCGAATGAGACATACTATTTTGGAAAGGTGAATAGTAATACTAAGAAAACTGAGATACCGCTATACAAAGAATTGAATAGTGAAAAAAATGCCCAGTAAATATTATTCACCATTTCCAGCGTTTCCAGCCTAAGATCGGCTGAAATATAATTTTGAGTTGAATATTCATCTTCATTAATGTTTATTGCTTACGTGCTATTATATATTGTTGCTTTTAAATTCAATTTTTTTTTTAAATAAGTAGACATAAGATAGCAAAATTCTAATAGTCTTTCGAGGAAAGTGTCGCTAGGTTATTGATACAGGGGTATTCATTGAGAAATGCGCATACAGGGTAAATAGAGAACACCGAGGTGCTTCTAAATAACCTTTATTGTATGGATCTAGCATTGTCTGTTACCAAGATACAGACTGACTTACTAATTCTTTCTATTTTTGCAATTCTTTATAACTCATGAATCATCCTATACATTCTTGTGATATTTGATTCGTATGTTATTTGTCAAGAGTGCAATCGGTTAACATAATGAAAAAATCTCATTCCAGGACCGGCTTTGAAAAATTTAATGAGTAGGTTTTGAATCGAAATAACACTGTATATTAATAAATATTTTGAAATTTCATTCATAAATGTGTAAAGACCAGAAAAAAATAAGTAAGATCAAATACTTTCTCAGTTCTTTTTGACTCTTTTCAGTCTCTGAGCAAGTAGGAAAAAATTAATTATATTATCTATTTTGTGTGCCCTAATATTGTTTTACTATTTTCAATGAATGAGGGCTACCGCGTGTGAATTCGCCGCTAGATGCGCTAGTGTAGCGTGAGGTCCACATCATAGACTCAACTATATGATTATTGATTAATCATACGTTTATGGTCTCCATATATTATAATACTTTTATTGATATTACGTGTTTTATGCTATAAAAGAAGTAAAGCCAAATCATTGTCAGAAAGGGACTTACACACATGCGCGAATTAAAAATACAAAAATAACGAACAATATATTGATTAGTAACCAAATATTTCTATATTCAATTCCTCCAATAATATGATCTGTGAAATGACAAGTCCCCGTCATCTAGACAAACAAATCTTGCATAAGTTTCTCTATGTTCAGGACCTCACTCTACAGAGGCGCCAACTGGTGAGCAAAAAAACGGTAGCCCTCAATGAGGGCTACAATATTTTTTGTCTCATGTAACAACAAGGGTTAAGTGATAGAACACTCATAGGTGAACCATCCCTTTAGATTTCTTTGTAGAAATAAATTATTATTATAAATGTATTTGGTGTTTCCGCACACAACTTTTTCACTTGTTAGCTTGAGTCAAATCTAGATGTTTCGAAAATTAGTTGGCACATAAGTTCATAATGATTAATTGAAAAAATGGAGAAAATCACTAGGTCACCTTGGTGTCCTCTATCTAGCCTTGGTGTATTCGCATTACTCTGTATACCTACCTAAGTTAGGAAGTAGTGAAAAGAAAGATCATTTGAATCCAAGTTAATAATCGCATTCTCGTCAGTATCGAAATTGTGAATAAATATTTTCTTAGTCCGTGCAATAAAAATTGTCAATTACTGTTACCAAAATGAAAAACAAAGAAGTAAGGATTAGTTCGTCTGTATTTTACTTTTACACTCCGTGGCTTGAACCCTGCTGACCATTTCCTCAAAATAAGCTGTCCTTGTTTCACCTTATAGCTTTTAGTCAAAATTTTAACCGAAGACATGGATACAGCGATATCCACATATCTGTTTCATCTTTCTGAAAATATTGGTATGTGTTATATCTACCTACCTTCTGATTTTTGATAAAGTAAATTGAACTCGTGTCTAAATGTATCGTTAACAAAATCGATATCAAAAAGTGAAGATTATGCCGTCTATGCACCAATGCTAACCAAGACCAATTTCCCATTAATCCTATTATTCATGTTCATTTGGGCGTCATATAATATTGAAATTTTCTCTTTTTTTTCAGGTGTGTGAAGAACAAAAGTGTCAAGAGGAAGTTTACTTGTTAGCTATGAACTATATGAACAGATTTTTAAATTTATGTAATATAAGAAAAAACCAGTTACAGTTATTAGGTACGACGTGTATGATGTTGGCGTCAAAATTACGTGAACCTTCTCCTATAGCCGCAGAGACATTAGTGTATTACACGGATAACAGTATCACAAAACATGACCTCATGGTAAGTCCTAATATTATCATTATTGCCTGTAGATATAACAGAATTGATTTCATTTTATTCAAAAACAAAATCGGAATGAAAACCCCAAATCAAAGGCAGCATGATATAAGTAGGAAGGAGACTGCTTCAACTAATTGCCACGCAATGGATATGAAACAAATGCCTTATGGAGTATGAGAAATATAATTATGGAAAATCTCTTTATATCTGGTCAATTCGCAAGTAGAGATGGATTTGAAATGAAAATGAATATCATATCATTTCAACCCTTTGCGGAGGAACTCTAACCCTTTGAAGAGCAACTCCAACCCTTTTTCCTTTAATTGGAAATTGGCCATGTATCAGAAGTACTTTTTCCGAACAAAGTTTCTCATAAAGGAAATTGTAAAATCAAAATTGTTATTACCCAATTTGTTTTGGTTGTTTTTGCATCATAATCTGAATGATATCTAACCTACATACCTATTTACTATCATAAACAGTCATAATTCATCACTTATAAAGTAGACGAATTCTTGTGACCTACGTGAAATAGAGTAAACTACAAATACTGGTCGGTTTGAATATCAACAAAAGTTATATTACGTTTGGAAAAAATGCCAACTATTATTCCGAACAATTAAAGTAGGACGCTTCCATCGTAGAGTATTCTTCTTTCATAGAGGCAGGAGTTGTGTTGCTCTGGAGTCTGGAGAGTGCAAATAAGTTCCACAACATAATCATAACTGTTTTTGAATGGAATTGTTGATGCCATATTTTCCCTTAACTGCTAGTCTTCAATAATGGACGCTAGGTTGTTTCTAACCAATGCACATAAATGAAAAACTTAATTTGTCGATTTTAATATACGTACTACCCGAATCATTGCCGAATACCAAACCCATACCACGTGGAAACTCCGGGTACCTTGATCATAAAACGACAATCTTTCACAGGACGTTAGTCTTCGACAAATTTATGAATTACAGACATAACGTCGTATATATTTGAATAGCAAATTTATCGATTTTGTCATCGGAGAAAATAGAATTCATTCATTCGTGTTTGTTGTACCATAGCCATGCTAGGAATTTCCGTCCTGGATTGGATACTGAGCAGGAAAATATATACGGGGACGACTCGAAAAATGAAGATTGTTTTCCGATAGAATACACCATTATAGAATTGTTCGTAGTTCGTTGAAATTCTATATTACAGCATTGTGTATCAACTAAAATATTAGAGAATATAGAGGACAACGAAGGTGTTGGTTATGTTTGATTTTTAACATTGAATATAAAATAAAATATAAAATTCCTACGCACTTCAATCACATTCAGTAATTTTCTAAGAATTATCAACAAAAATATGTACTACTGTCGAAATGTATGAAATCTGTGAATGAAACATCATGTAGGTACCTAAGCTGATGGAAGGGATTCCTTGTCTAGTAATTTGCATGGAAAGTACAGAATATCAGTGTTTAAATAGGAATAGTTTTTGGCTATGAAAAAAAATAAATTCTTGCCGACGCAAGAGTGTAGTTTATCTTCTTGCTTCTTGGACTGAAAGTTGATATCAGTGTTTCATTTAGGAACAAAAACAGTACATATATTGTAGAAATATTCGCAAGCAATTAATTTTGGTTGGAATGATATGTTTATAATCAGTTCAAATTTTTCGTTTCTTCCCCTTTTTTATATTTTTCTCATAAATATTAGAATTTTTCTTTATTCGGCAGCTTCAACACGTTGCCACCATTAGCTCCACTGTTGGTGCGGCGACTGACGTTCACTTTCATGATACTTGAACATCAAACTACCACCAAAATGAATTTGATGCGGTTTCAAATCACTAAAAAAATAGTACGTTACCTCCCCTACTGTAGGACGGTTGCAGCGTAGGCTCAGGAATGCGAGGTCTCCACGTACTCACGAGTTCAAATCCGGGCCAAGTGTAAAAACTTTATAGTACGGATTGAAATGATATTGAGCAGGTTAGGCACTACTCAGAAAATAACACATCTGCGTCTGTGGTAACACATTGGATTCTAGGAAACTGAGAGGCTAATAGATAGGATCATAGGTAACGTCGTGGTTAATTTTTGTACAGTGTACCGTTGAGATAGCTTATGATGGTCCAAACGGGATATCCATTGGATGTCTGCGATGGACGTCCGAATTCAGTTCAATATTGTGACATTTGTGCGTCCCTCTGATGTCCATAGAACCAGAAATGAACGTCCCATGGATGTCCGTAATATCAGAAGAAAACGTCCTAAGGATGTCCGTAGGACTACTTACTTTGTGCTATCAGGGTTATTCTTACCGAGAAAACAAATACTTCTTGTATCTCACTTTTAAATCCCGAGGAAACTTTTTGGACTGATTCATTCCCAGAAGATTCCTTCAGAGTGTTTCTGTGTTGGTTTCTTCCTTCTCCAGACCCTCTTTCTTATAGGTGCATTTTCCTTTACCACACAAATGTTCTGGGCCAGTAAGTGACGTTTGTGCTCCTTTTTTGGCGATTGTATGTACAATATGATGAAATTACATAATCTTTACTTGACCTTGTTTTTCAGAATTGAAATTATCAGTGCAGTCAGCTCCTAGATTATTTCTCAATCATTAGTGCACTACGTAACTTGTATAATGTCCTATAGTCCTTTTCTATGAAGCAAAAATCACTCGGGGTACTATTCCTTACTTTTCCTATGATAACAACCCATAAGATCGGTTTCATGATTGTATTGTGAATGTCCCAAGTTATAGCCAAATAGATTGTTATACATATAATTCAATTATATCAGAAAAAGTTTTAGCAGATTCATTTCTTAACAAACCAAAGAGGGATATCTTGAAATGATGAAATATACTTGAAATTGCAGCGCTTTCTGTCAATGATTCTTTTTTTATTGGTCTACTTTTTCTGTATTTGCACTACATGATCCCTTTAGCAGTTAGGCGTTAGCCCATCAAAAGGTTTCAAATCTAGGTTGACCACTATCACTAGGAAGTAGCATCCGAATTCGCAAAAATTTCGGCCCAATTAGATATCGGTTTTCAGCAGAGTGACAATAACCTCAACCGGTGATGTCACATTCAAACATTAGGTAACATTAATTTTTTTATCGAACATATGGTTGTCAAAGGCAAACAAGTCGTTATCAATCTCTCCGGGTGATAAGAATACTCGACTTCCGTCCAGGGCGTTTTACATTTGGGTCGAATCCTGACAACGACAGCGAACAGAGGTGTCTATCAAGGCATTTTATCGAATCGAAATTAACTCGATTTATTAATTTTATGAATGAAAACCTTATTCGTTGATTAGAAACCGACGACAGCTGATTGTATGACCCCAAAGTTATCGTTATCAGTCGGATACATAAGCTTCAGTCGGTGTTTACGAGCGAGCCATTCGAAAAATCGAAGTGGAGATGGATCGGTCGAAGGATCGATAAAAAACTGATACAATGTATGCTTTTAGCACAAATTGGTCTTGAGGCGCCGTCTATCTTCCCGGATAGGTGTAGATATGCTCAAACCACGACCTGAATATTTGTTAACATGTTGAAGAATCGTGTTCCAAGAGGTTGTAATTCTTATCACAACGTAAAAATTGTTAATCTGAAGCATACCTTTTACGAAATGGTTAAAACCTAACCTAATAATGAACGAAAAATTCACGAAAAACATGCAAGAAATAGAAAGAGAGGCATCAATGCAAAGATATTCGGTATTTACAGATTAAAACTGCCCAGCGAAATTCACAACGATACAAAAGAGTGGCTGTATCTTGAAATGAGTAGAGACCGAAAAATATATGATAAATATACACAGTGTGAAAGAATATTGGTAATTCCTAGTCAAAAAATTGTGGGAGTATACATATATTTTTTTGAACATTAAAATTTGCATTCTGGATCTTGGAATATCCGAATAAATAAGCTGATTATTGTATTGATGTCGGTTTCACGGCAGTAAAATAATCGAACAATTTTTGAGTGATGAAATTTCAGTCCAACATATTTATATAGGTACAACAGCTCTTTCTTCTCGAAGAAATCAAGTACAAATCGGAGTTAATTTTCAACTGTGCCAACAGAAAAAAGCACATATCTATTCCTTGAAAATGATGAATATGATAAGCCTTTTTGTAAAATTGGGAGTTTTTCTTCGTGAACGGTTTACTGAGTTGATCGAAAAAATCTAAAACGCAAATTACTGGTTTTCCATGCGACTCCCTTGCAGTAATATCTGTTTTAGTTTGGGAGCCCAAGAGGGAAATTCGGGAATTACTCGAGCGTGTCAGATTAATATAAAGGGAGATACCTTGGATCCTTTAGTTAGCTCCAAAAATTAGACCTGTATATGTGCGGGCAATTGTCTAGAATAGCCTGTCAGAATAGTAAAAAACACGATTATTTTACACACTCCAGCGTGTCCGATTAAGATATAGGTGGTTAATTACATGTTGAAAAGTGTATATTCTCCCAATCTGACAATTAAAGTGACGAAAATGTGTGGGAGGGCGCCAAACTTGCACAAAAAAACATCACGTGTACATTCTCGAGCGCGGTGGCTTTTTTTCTTATTTTGAAGCTTATGATTTAACAATAACGGAAAAAATAAAATCGGACAGTTTCAGCCAGCCGAAACAATTAAAATTGCTCATAAAGGTCACAAAATAAGTTTTCTTGAATTATCTCCTCTCCTGGGCTTCAAATTGTTTTCGCATTCATTATAAAAGTTGTAGAGCATAACATTCCCTACACATTTTGTCCGAAGCAATTTTTTCTACGTTTGAACGTTTTTGAGATATATGTCGATGAATGTACATTAGACTGGGTTTCTACATTGACCTTGGCCTTCCCTTGGTTAAACTCCTCGCCCTTATTGCCCCCTCACTCGGAAACGGTTAAGAGTATGTGAAATTGCTTCAGACAAAAGTTGTATCGAATTTTATTATCTACAACTTTCATAATGAATACAGAAGCGATTAGAGGTACAGGAAGGGAGATATTTTGAAAAAATGCCTTGTTATCATCTTCAAACTGTCAGATTAAGAAAACCCCCATTGATTAGTGTCAGATTAATGGGTAAACACGTCTGCACTGCAACACCGAGACTAACCATGTGTATGAAAATCTGACGCGCTCGGGTATGTACAAGTAACGACTTTTTTTGCATTTTTAAATGCACTGTGACCTTGCGTCACGTCCGAATTGTCAGTGTCTTGAAATTTTTTAGGTCAAATTAACATATCCTTTGAAAATCTGACACGCTAGAAATTTTTTTTTTACATTTTCAACTCTTCCGTACGGCCAGCCCCACCAAACCCCACCAAACTGTCAGATTAACATGAATTTATTATCAGAGACACGTAGAGCATATACAGTATCTCAATCTGACACGCTCGAGTATGTACACCTCAGGATGTTTTTTACATCTTTGAAAACCTGCAGATGCTTTCCCCGCCTCTGAAAGTGCATACATCATAGAACCATCTGATCTTCAAAATCCACTAGGTCTCCACACATTCGAATAAATACCGATTTAGCATCGTTGGCTCCCCAACTATTATTCCTTGAATGGTTCCACGCAATGACATCTAACAAATAAGATCTTAGTTTGTTTTGTTAACGGCTATATCAGTAATTTCGCTTTTGTTTACTGCTGAACATGTTGAAATCAGTGAATGGTTTCACGCTACGGATACTTTATTATCTCCTGCTGAAACCCATTTCAATTTGCAATTATTAGCCATGTACAAAGTAACCATGTGTACTATTTTATCTCAGTAATTAGCCTGAAAGCCAACGAACTGTAAATTTTATCGCACAAATAACCCTTCACTGTTCTTAATCACATGTCCCGTTATTTGTTTCCCCAGAAAAGTCGAGGTTCCACCCCCACAACGTGAACAATAGATGCGCATAGGACTAACCCAAGTCCGTTGATCTTCTTCACACCTCTGTACCCTTGGTATACGCGAAGTATACGAGTACCTGTTAGGTTGAAATTCCTGAACAAGTTAACAGGTAAGAAGTACCTACGGTCAGTTCCTTTCTTTATGTAACATCCTTCTTGGAAACGCTAAATGGGCACCTTTGACTCTTACCGCAACATTTCTCATCCTATGACATTTCGTTAATTCTACAATAGACCATATGAGAATGCACAATGAAAGAAGGTCGGTAAAAGCAAAAGAAAACGGGATGACCTGTATAGGTGGCGCCTATCTTGTGATGGCAAATTTTAACACTTCGTTTGTCCGTCGTAATTATGTTTGTTTTATTCCGGTGAAAGCTATGATGTGACTGACACGATGTCAGGAATGCCCCTTGTCTGATCCCTTTCTTTGAGTCGCAGTTAGAGTCGTCTCTGAATTTCTGATAGATTTGTCTAAAATATCTAATATTGCGCCAGTCGTTGAAATATTGCTATGAATGCAATGGATTGAGATTGGAGAGAGACACTTGCATCTATCTCATTTGTTTGAGGAAATACTTAACTCAATTCCAACATAATTTCAAGATGAACTCAACAAATCTTTGAAATTAAATTTCATATGAACAAACGTTTATCTACGTGTTTTTTCTACGTTCGAAGCTTTTCTAAGAAGTCAATTTTCAGTTATTATTTGTTGCCAACAGTGAAATCATCATCACTCAAAAATTAATCAAGATATAACAAAGCAATAGGAAGTAGAAGTTGGAGCAATAAATATTTCAAGTTTCATAATGCCAACCTTTCGAAATATTTTATCATGATTTATTCATCGAGAGACGAATCATAAGCATCAGATGAAATTAATGGGACCGACTATCTATTGAAGCACAGATGCTAGCTCGCCAAGAACTACTTTAGCTTATATCTTCGACAAAAAGAAGAATAACTACATACTGGAAAGAAAAATATTTTTCTTTTCATAAAAATTTCTTTACACATACTAATTTGGATGAGACAATACATTAGTGACTGCTAATACATTTTTGGCAGGACCAAATACCCTAAAATAAAAAATGAAATGCTTTTCTTCCCACCTCAAAAATCTCCAGTAAAAACGTACCGTAGAAGAACTCACTTCGCATACCCATCTGACCTGACTGTATTTGCTTATTCAAACCTTGTATCACAACAGGAAATAGGTATGTTTTAGAATTTTCCAGAGATCGATACAAGCCAGCTGATTCGAACGCGGGCGCTGTATGATAGGCACACCAAGAAGAAGCATTATGCCATTTCATTTCGCTAATTTGATTTGTTCAAACTGTCTGGTTAATGAATCCTGCGAACAGGCCCGACAAGTCTCATGCTTGGACTAATGGACATTCCAGAGGCATGGCTATGACCTTCATCCCTCTTGCTTACCTGGCCTTCTCACAATGCTCCGCTGGTGCGGACAAAAAGTAGAATTCCTCTCTCTTGAACAGCGGTTTCAGAGAGAGGATGACTGTAAGCCAAAACCGGCTGGTGGAGGAATATTTTAATTTTGCTGTAATCCACGTGTAATCTTGAATATCGCGATGGATCCGATGGGTGGCTGGAAATGTCTTCATTCATTAAAAGTTCTCACAGGAAGTGCCCAACTTTACACTGCCTGTATATTATCTAATAGTTCCTTCCGATATTGACTCCTTTTTTTGACTTCTAGGAGCTACATTTCTTTGTAGGGGTTTTTCAGCCCGTTAATTATTCTGTCGTTAGTTGTTCGATCGATGTGTACTTGAGAATTCGTTTGAAATTAATTTAAAACGGGCCTGGCCTAAGACGACCAACAGTTTCATTGAAATCGGTCCAGCCGTTCAGTAGGAATTCAGAAAAAGGTGTCGAATTCGAAACTGCAGCGCTACCTCTGGTGTCCCACCCGAAAAGTCACAAAATTTCGACTGTAGTGCCACCTACCAAGGTCAATTGTGTATTTAAGCCATCCAGAATCCCTAATTGAACCCCTCACAAAATTACATCAAAATCTTCCCAGTCGTTTAAGAAAAAATCCTATAACCTATAACCTACACAAGGCCCAGTTTGTTTTAAATCAGAGGATCTCTTTCTAAACCCTCCGGGGTCTTGAAAATCCACTGAACACACAAAAACCCTGCAACGCCACCTACCGGGGCTTACATAAACCAACAAACAAAACGTCATCAAAATCGGTCCGGACGTCTGCGTCTAGGAGAAGTTCGATGATAAACACACGTACAGTGGAATTATGCATGTACAGGCTGTTCATGAAGAATTTATGGGGCTTGCAAAAAATTTAAAAGTAGACGGAAAATTTCATATTCTTGTCATAATTAACAATGACTGAAAATTTTTAGAATTTAGTTCGAATTTTTTTCACTCATTTGTCGGAAAAAATTTAGGTATAGGTAGGTCCCAGTTTTATATCAGCAATATGCCTCCAGTGACATATTGAAAATCCGTTGTTCGTTGCAACGTCACATTTCGGGTCACAGGGCATGATTTTTAGACAAGATAAGGGGACACTATGTATACTATTCCACTGCTGTAAAGGTTTCTCGTATATTTATTGGGTGATGCCTATTTTTTTGGTTGATCATTTAAAAAAGAATCAGAGCAGCTTGCCAATATGTTACACCAGAGATGAAGCACGCAAAAGATTTGAATGCTGCAGTTGACATCAATTCGAGCATAGAATGTAATCAAAAGTGGTATTGTATACCAAATCTTTTTATTTTTCAGCTCTCTGTATTTTTCGAACGAAAAACCCAAGCATATAAAAAAAAATTGTCGTTTCTACCTACATTGAGTAATCAAAGGGTTGAATACTCAAAGGTACCTATGACAAAAAAAAACGAGCATTTCCAAATTATTACAAGAAACACCTTTACAGCAGTGGAACAATACACAGAGTGTCTCATTAACTTTTCTAAAAATGATACCACGTGGTCCAAAATATACACACGGTTTATAAGTGCCAAATTTCAATATCGTAATTCCAATAGTGTTCGAGATATATGCTGGCCAAGATATCATAGAGCACCATGTTACTATAACAAAACTCTTGTGATGCTGATATTCCAAGACTTTTTCTCGTTTTTTTTCTATAGTAACCATGACCCTGAGACGAGTAAATAAAACATATACAATTCAAGGAAAAAAGAAGTCTGCGCTGCTCCAAAAACTTCATTGAATACAAGATTCATTCGATATATTTATAGTGTAATGGATGGCAGTACCCGACAAGAAAGTCATCCGTTGACTAAACCACTGTAATGAGAAAAATAGATAAAAACCTAACGAATTTTCGTGCCTAATGATCATCGCATCATTTTCAGCCTGAACGTGTTGGCAGGCTATAAAAAGAGGCATGAATGAAAATTATGAGGATAATTGGGTTCATTTATATTGTGGCCACGCCTCAGCATAGAAATTACAGGTTTCTGAGCTTTCATTATCATCGTGTTACTCTAATTATGAATGAATTGATTCGAAATCACCTATGTGGTATGTGGTTTCAACTTATCATGAAACGAATTAAGACGTAGTTCCTTAATGATATTACGAACTTGTCGTCCTGATCGATGAAAATGCATTTGAATGTAGTCATTTTTATATAGGTTCAACCGCTATCTCCAAATATTTTCTCTATGCAATTTTTTATCCATATTGAGAGTTATTGGATGGATCGTCTAATCAAAGGGACTAATCTGCCCATAGATTATTGTCTTTGTTTCAGAGATTGTACTATTTCTCGGTCGTTTTATGTATAAGTAAGTTACATTTGAAGTCTAAAAAGGTGGCATCAGACTCTTAAGAAGATATGGAAAAGGGGAGAGACAAAATGTTGGCAATCATCCCGACATTATTTATAGAAACGAGGCATAATCTTATTAAGGTATAGAATGTATACAGTGTGTACTTAAACTATGGAATAAATTCACTTTCTCGCACTGGGATTTAAAAAAAAATGCTGGAACACGTCGATCTACTTTTTAAGAGGGGCACATTTCAGGCATATTACTTTGCCTCTAGCTTCACCCCCTAAACGGGGGTGAGTGTCACCACTAGTTTTTATAATGGAAAGGGGGGTAGAGTGATACCTCATTTTAAAAGTCTCTCGCTCCAGATTATAGCCCTAGAGTTCGAAGTTGCTAGTGATATCTTTGTTAACATGACAGCTTGTCAAAATTCCTAATTTAATTAGTTTTTTCAAGCTGTCATATTAACAGAAATTGAAAAATGATATATGTATATTTATAAAATTTTATAAAACAAAACCTGTAACAATTGCCGACTATTGAACTAGAATTAGAATCGAATGTGATAATATCAGTTGCCAAACTATAAGTATGGTCCAACAGTAATTTGTTGATGCTTTGGGTTACTGTCGAGCACAAGAAGGATCTCAGTTTGAATATTTAATTAAGTGAAGTAAGTTTATTGTTTATTATTTAAGTATTCCAGTAGATAATTTTAACACTAGAGTTTGAAGTTGCTACTGTAATTTCTGTTAATATGAGAGCTGGAGAAAACTAATAAAATTAGGAAATTTGACAAGCTGTCATGTTAACAAAGACAACCCTAGCAACTTCAAACTCTAGGGCTATAATCTGGAGCGAGAGACCTTCAAAATGAGGTATCACTCGACCTCCCTTATCCCTAAAAAACTAGGGGTGGCAGTCACCCCCGCTCAGGGTATGAAGCTAGAGGCAAGGAAATATGCCTAAAATGTGCCCATCTTAAAAAGTAGATCGATGTGTTCTAGCATTTTTTTGAATCCCAGTACGAGAAAATGAATTTATTTCATACTTTATGTACACACTGTATGGCCGAAGAAACATTCCAGGAATATTCTACTATTGGAGATCTAGACTTCTCGAAAAAACGTCCATCCGCTGTCCGCAATTCAGAATTTTTCTTCGAAACCATTAAAAATTACGCGACTTCCGGTTATAACTCCACTATTGAAATTCGAAGTATACAGGGCGAGTCTTTGACTCATACAAATATTTTAACAGTAGATTCTTGAGGTTAAAAGTAACACTTTTTATATACCCTTTTTCTGAATCGGCTCGGTTTAAATTATACAGGCTGTTGAAAAATCTTAAAAAAAATTATTTTTAGTTCTATCTCACGAACAGTTTCATCGAATGAAATGAATTTCGGAATATAGTTTTTCATTTATTTGATTAAGCTTTTTCGAACACAAGATATCACCCACGTCTTTTAGTTTTCTCATTATGAGCATTACGTCCGATAAAAATACCAAAAATTTAAAAAACCCAACTCTTGAAATCAACTTGGACGCTATCTGATGAATATTTGAACGTTTTGTAAAATAAAAGTATTCTGCATATTAACTCGTATAATGCGCCGTTTTCGAGTAATTTGATGTTCAAATATTAAAAAGTATCTGTGAAATTTGAAAAATTGGGTACTTTGGCTGAATACAACTCTGTTCAAAAGATCCACAGATGTGGAGTGTCCAAAATTTAGCTAGTTATTCTGAAGGTAATTTTGTTTTTCCAGAGGTGGCACAGCTCGTTATGAAAACTTAAAATGGCTATATCTTTTTATCAGGGCCGAATCGAAAAAAATTGTATAGGAAAAAAGTGTTCCTTTTGACTTCAAGAATCTACTGTTGAATTATTTGTACGATTCAAAGACTCAGCCTGTGGAAGCATACAAGGTAGGCTTTTTAAAACGAAACAGACGAGGTAACGGGCGGAATAAATTTATTTCGAAAAAATGCTCGGACACGTCGATTTTTGTTTCCAGGGGGACAACTTTTTTAAGGTCAAATTCACAACTATATTGCTTCAACCCTTGGTGTTAGAAGACCAACCCCTAAATTTTGAATAGAAACGATAGGGTGAGTGATAACTCATTTGAAAGGCCTTTTTATCCTGAATTCAGCATATTAATTTTCTTCTCATTTAATGCATTCATTTTCGAGATATTCAATTTTGAATTTCGTACAGTACCAGTCATTCCGCTAACCATGCTATGTGGAATCATCAATTATTTGACTAATTCATCCTGTGGTTACGATGGTAACAGTGAATTGTCAACATTAGACAACGAAATAATTATTATTGGTAATTACTTTCCTCAACAATTAAGGTGGTTGTTTTGTCTGTTTCGTTTCAAAAAGCCCATCCTGTATACTTTATCCCGGAGCTCGAAGGAAAATTAGAGAAAAAAGGATAAGGATATGGGCAATTTTCACTTTTCAACGCTTCATTGGAAAACTATTCGGGGTAGTGCAAATTTATATGGGTACGAAAATGCCTCTGTTGAGGCCTTGATACCGTACTCATGAAGAATCGTACGTTTAGCAGCGTTCATTTCAATTATTCCTAAGAATCTTGCCGAGACGGCCTAACAGGCTCTCGAAAATTCGTATTCCCTCGTTTATGAAATAAACGAGACTCGTTTTTCGACCGCGGCGGGACAGAGAAAAACGTGTGAATCCATGCTATCCTCCCGGCTGCTCGCCGAACGCATCTCTACGTGAAGCCGCCTTGCTCCGTATAATTGAATTTAACGGGGCTCATTATTGCGGGCCATAATTAATGAATCGGATTCCGTCACATGTCCGCCATTAGCGGGTGTTCCGCGGAGGGCAATTTCTTCATTTCACGTTGCGGACCAGCGTAAACAAAAACCAGATTGAGTTATGTAGCCGACAACTGTCCTAGCAATTATTATTATCTCAACCTTCGTTGCGCGGAATTCGCGAAAGAGCTGGACTTGTTTTGCGAATGGAAAGGATGGCGGAATGGCGGTATCTTCGCCGATCGACTTCCTTCTGTTTCGCAGAAACCGTGGACCAGTAGTCTACTTGTGCATGCCATCTCTCAACAAGTACACGATGCCCTCCTTGTTTTCGAATGAAAAGGTGGGAATGTGATTGTTCGAATTCTTTTGCTTTCATCAAAATTAGAAGAGCAATCTCGTCCTTTTTTTGTAAGCACTAAGCGTACGTCACAATACTTCATATTTCTTGTACGAAATCATATCGACCTCGAAGTTGACTCCATCTTGACGTCAGCATATGAAACTATTTTGATGTAAATATATGGCGTCAAATTGACGTTACCATATGACATCATTTTGACGTCTGTTTGTCCATCATATTGAGGTTATTGAGAGCTTGTATATAAAGTTACAAGTGTCTGGTTATACAGGGTGCTTCCAAAGGTCAGGCTTTCTTTTTGACAGAAGGTAGAACTCATAAAATTAAGTCGTTTAACCAAAAACTTTCTGTATAAAATATCCAAGATGGCTGGGATACAACCTCTAGAAGTTCGACAGAATTTCATATGGCTGGACAATGAATGATTCAGTACCAAGTTCATCGGATTAGATACATCAGGTCCCTTTTGAAAGAATCATAATTGTTGTATCGTGCAATTTAGGGAAAAAAAGGAAAATCGAGGCAGTTTCTTGAAAGTGCTTATGTTAGTTATGTTAAAAAAGTGCTATGATGTTTCCCCATTTCATCCCATTTTTACGACGATTGTTGGAATCTTCGATCAAGAAGATTGTGATGCCCATTGTGAAAAATTCGTGAAAAATGTAGACGAATTTTATTGGTGAGATTTTGAAGCATTATTCTATTTTTTACACTGGTGTCCTAAGTCTTTTCTC
The DNA here is from genome assembly GCF_907165205.1 of Coccinella septempunctata. Lineage (NCBI taxonomy): Eukaryota > Metazoa > Arthropoda > Insecta > Coleoptera > Coccinellidae > Coccinella > Coccinella septempunctata. Next base: position 22,280,706 of record NC_058191.1, on the reverse strand, counting down.
TCAGTTGGTAACTTATTGAGCCATTTCATAAAATCTTGTGAGTTACTAAACAATAATAAGAACAATTCGGCAATCCTAAGTTTCCATTACCACGTAAATATCGAACGAGCCAATATCCTCAACGAAACCACGTGGTCGAATCAGGGGATAAGTTTTTCCCACTGCTTTGCTATAAGTCAGCTAACAAACTGTCTAGTGTCTTATTAGGATGTATTTCAGTAGTCATTCTCGATTTTTATTTCAACTTTGTCATTTTGGAATTTTTGTATAAGTGATTTTTAGAGAAATGCTTCATTTTGACCAGTTCTACCTTCTGTTGAAAAAAGAGCCTCCCCTTCAAATCTTTCTTGAAGTAGTCAAAAAGAGCATAGTTGTCCTCAACTTCTCATTTGGTGACCAAAGAACATTATAATGATATAATAAGAAAATCTCATCATGAAAAAAATTGAATACAAAATAAATAGACGCAACAAAAAACAAAATAACTCACACAATATCATTCTGATATTGAATGAAGAATTGACTAAATGAACTCTAATCCACAATATGAATGAATGCTAGACATTTATAGAAATCAAAATTGAGAATCAAGATATTTTTTGTCAATCATAAATTTACATAGTCTTACTACAATGAAAACTAGAGAAATCAATTATTTCAGAAGCATAAAAGTGATTCATTTCTACAGCCATAAATTATTCTACTAAATATATACACAGTGAGCCTTTGACTCATACAAATATTTCAGCAGTAGATTTTTGTGGTCAAAAGAAACCCTCTTTTCTATACCATTTGTTCCGATGCGGCCCTGATAAAAAGATATAGCCATTTTTAGTTTTCATAATGAGATGTGCCAGCCCTGGAAAACCAAAATTACCTTCAGAATAACTATCTGAATCTGTGACACTACACATCTGCGGAATTTTCAAACAGAGTTGTATTCAGCCAAAGTGTCCAATTTTTCAAATTTGACAGATACTTTTTAACTTTTGAACATCAAATTTCTCGAAAACGGCGCATTAAACGAGAGAATATGAAGAATAATTTAATTTTACAAAACGGTCAAATGTTCATTAGATAGCGTCCAACTTAGTTTCAAGAGTTGGGTTCTTTGAATTTTTGGTATTTTTATGGTACGTAATGATCATAATGAGAAAACTGGAAGACGTGAGTGATATCTTGTGTTCGAAAAAGATTCATTAAATGAATGAAAAACTATATGCCGAAATTCATTTCATTCGATACAACCGTTTGTGAGATTTTTTTTAATGTTTTTTCAACAGCCTGTATCCTTTAAACCGAGCCGATTCGGAAAAAATGTTAAAGGAAAAAAGTGTTTTCTTTGACCTCTAGAATCTACTGTTAAAATATTTGTACGAATCAAAGACTCTCCCTGTATATCAATTTATGTAAAATAAGGTTAGAGACAATATAACTCAATTTTTCTGGACTGATCCTGGTGATTGGTAAATACAAAAAATCTGTTTATTATGAAAAGTTTTTATCATCCATATGGATTTCTCCGATTTAGTTATAAAAACCGAATGAAATTTCGCTTTATCCAAATGTATTTGTTAATTCTTAGTTCTATGTTGAGTTGAGTTTATGAAAATTCACCAAAAAGGGAAAAACGATTCTATTCTTAAGGATTTCGTTTCCTTCTGCTTTTATCAGGACATAGGTATACCTAGATAAGGAACAAGAATTTGCAATTTACTTGAATAGAAAGGATGAATGTATAAGAAACAAGAGTATTCTAGTAGGTAGTAAACTACATATTTTGAAAATCAACTAATTGAAGTCCATAATGCCGAGAAATCACCAGATTGCTCAACTGAATATGAACCACCACACATGCATACACAGTTTCGTATTTTGACCAAACCCATTAAATTAAATGTGTTGATCATTTTTGACAATTAAGGTTTGTAGTTAAAAAAAATTTTTGTGTGTTCAAACTATACACGATTCACAAACGTATAATTATTTCATGAGACTTACCCAAGTCTGAATTTTAGCTCTATTATTCAGGAAACTGTTATGGGTAACTAGTGAAACCTTTCCTTCAAGGGAAGCTTTAATTCTAAAATGAAAATGTGATCTAAGAAGACCCTTACTCGTAGTACATCATAGAAATTTAATTTCCTATATTCTATACAACTAAGTATTGAACTACTTCTGAAAAAAGCTTGGGGAGAAACAAGAAAAGGAGACCGACAGTTCAAAAGCTCTTTTATCTACATGGATATTACTCCAGACGTAAAAAATCGACCGGAAGCTGTTCGATCAATGAATCAATGAAATCATCTTTACACGACAGTCATGGGGGAAATCGAAAAATGTCTGTTTATCTCTCCTCTGATTAAACATGTTCGTTGCGATGTCAGAGGCCTTAGAAACGCCGAAAGCACTTTAAATTCATTTCAGTCTTTCATTCATCGCATATTTCGAAGCTCGTCATGTCTCGTGTACGGAAAGCACAACAATTTTAATCGGTTTTCTCGCTATTTCGAGATGGAACCTTTTCTGAGGACGGTTAGGAATATTTTATTGCTTCCAGAAGACATCCACACTCCAGACATTCTGCCTTCCCTTCAAATATATCTGAGAACTGAGAAAAAAGTGGATGAAAATATCAACTTGTTCTTGTCCAATGCTTTAGCCTGTACTATCGGCTCAGAAGTTACGCCCATCAACAAGCTAATTAAGCTTTCGATGAAATATGATGTGTTTCAATGTGAAAGAAGGGGGCAAAAACAATCATGGTAGATATACGTCTGACAACTATACATTATCCTCTCCTTCGATATTTTATTCAATTTCGGTCTCAGTACTTATGATGGATTTCATAATCCTACTACTGAACTTTAGTGATGCGAATATAATTTAATTCATGAATACTGAATTGTCTTCATCGATACGATAGCTTTGTCCACACGAGTGACCTTCACAATCGGCTGTTGAGGTATATCCTTAGGCTCTTCTCCTAGTCAAGGTTTATTGATTTCATAGTCGATCGAAGCGAATAGATAACGACATTACATGTCTAATAGCAACTAGCCAATGTCAACGTATCTGACATTTACCTTGTAACATATGGTTCCATGTGAGCAGCTTTAAGAAGGCACATAATTCTTATTTCTTGATAGATACTTCCGTCGAAAATGTAAGTGGATATTACGCTTAGGTTTGGCCATTAGGGACCTCCTGGATGACGAAACGGACAAGTGGGAGACCATCGTGATATAGATGAATTACTCTTTTTTTCTCATTTTGATGTCTACAAAAGGGGAAATAGAGGATTTCCGCTTCATTTGAGATAATATGGCGTTAATTCAATTTATAAAATACTCTTATCTACTCCAAAAAACATTGTAATTTTGAATCTTTGCTAATTCGAGCAACTTTTATTTCAAATATTAATTTTTTGTTTCAGCGGTGGGAACTTTTAGTTTTAAGTAAGTTAAAGTGGAATCTTTCGGCAGTTACACCGCTGGATTTCGTGAAACATTTGTTGAAGAGGTTGCCGGTTCAAAGGATAGGAATTAACCTGGACATGGTGACAAACCACGCAAAGACTCTTATGGCACTGTGTGCCAGTGGTGAGTTTCTTCTTTCTCTTCCTCTAGATTGCCCATTTGGGACTTCTCTGATCATAATAAAAAAAATGGGTTCAAGCTTGAGAATTTTAGAATAAGTTTTTATCTCTAATAGAAGAGATACCAATATCATTACGAATTATACTTACTCCGACGACATCAGAAACCATCTTTTGATGATCCAGACTATTTTCTCTGCTAATCATTCTTTCAATCGCCATCTAATTTTCTGAATATTTTTGCGGTTGCAACAGAGTGTACAATATTTGGTCCACACTGCATCAGTGGATCTATCTATATGCACTTTAACCACTTGGAGCAACGATTATGCAGGGTGGACCAAATTCAATGGAATTGAATGGCAACAACCCGAAGAGCTCCAAAAGATGATCAAAACCGTATCCCTCTATTTTCAAGTAATAAGGGAAAACTCATTTTTTGGCTCTTTAAATTGCCTTTATCTCCTAGTTTTAGTAAGCTCGAAAAACAAATGTAACAATCCTACTTTGTTATGTAGAATTTAGTGGTGTAGTCGAAGATTTTTCCAGAACAACACTATTCAAAAAATCAAAAAAAAGTTACGACTGAAGAAAACCTTTGGTTACGCTATTGAATTTCACATAACTTCAGAATTCAACATTTGTTCCCGACGTTGTTTGAACTTTTCCAGGAGCACCAATGTGAAGAGCCGATAAATGAATTTTTACTTATAGCTTAAAAAAAAATGGGGGTATGTGATTTTGGCCAGTAAACATCTTTTGAAAATCGAGGTGGAAAATATGCCATCCATTTCTCGCCAGCTCTTACGCTTACAGAGTTGCTTTCTAATCTCATCGAAATTTGCCTATTCTGTACAGTTGGCAAACAATTCAAATCGTTTTTGACAAGCCTCTCTAGTACCAACAAGTACAAATAATACATAAGCTCAAATTTCTCATCCAAAATCATCGTACTTAAATAAAGGAAACACCTAATATGTATTAGATTAATGTTAGTACATACCTACTTTTTAACAGGTTAAATTTACTCCACTATAGTTACGTTAATACAGGGTGAGTCTTCGACATGTACATAATATAATATATTTTAACAGAAGATTCCTGAGATCAAAAAAACACTTTTTCCAATTTAGCTCGGTTGAAAAGACATGAAAAAGGTAATTTGGAGTTATGTATATCTCACAAACGATTTAATCGGATGCAATGATTTTCTTCAGTTTCTTCATTATGACCATTACATTCCATAAAAATACCAGAAATTCAAAGAACCCAACTCATGAAAGTAAGATGAAAGTACTCTAATGAATATTTGACCATATCGGAAAATCAAAGTAAACATCATATTTCCTGCTATAAGGCACATTTTTCGAGTAGTTTAAGATCCAAAAATGTAAAATATCTGTGAAATTCGAAAAATTTGCTACTTTTGCCGAATGCAACTTTGTTTAAAATATCCACGGATGTGTAGGAATTTTGTTTTTTTAGGGGTAGCATAGATCATTATGAAAACGTAAAATGGCTATATCTACACTGACCCCAAAAAAATGGCGAAGAAAAAAATAGTTCCATTTGACTATTAAACTATACTGAAATAAATGTACCATTCAAAAACTGACCCTGTAAATACGAGTACATATAATAGATGAAAAATTCTCTTTGCTATACAGGGTGAACAGAAGTTATAACTTATTTTTTCATGCAGAAACACAACAAAGTTTGAAGTACCAACATTGAAAAATTTTTTTTCGAATTTAGCAAAATGAATGACACATTACGTTCGTCTTTTTTCGAGAAACTTATAATGTCATCAACTGCATTCCTCTATCTTCTTTTGTTTTCGAGTTATAGGCAAAAATTGAAATTTGGGCGATTTCAGCTTTGGTCATTATCTCCGTTTCTGTTTGTGCCAGGATGTTCAAATGAAATACAGACACTTTTTGTTAGCAATCCAGTGGCGTACTATGATTTTTTTCCAACAGGTATATTTGCTGAGCTATAACATAAAGATAGTAGTTTAAAATGAATTAGAAAGACTGAGGGCGATGTGTGATATATTTCTGAAGCGAGAAAAAAAATGGCGGTTCCTTGTTTCCTTATTTTAAACTACTCTTTTCATACGATAAAACACAACTTTATGTTATAGCTCAGCGAATAAACCTGTTTGAAAAAATCTTAGTATGCCACTGCATTTCCATCAAAAAAGTTTTTCCATAATGTTTTTATTTCAACATCCTAGCACAAACAGACAGTAGCGTACCGTAGGGGGGGGCGGTGGGGCGGTCCGCCCCAGGCCCCGCACCAGCATAGGCCCCCAAATGATGGGCAAAAAAAAACCTTCATTGTGCTTGATAGTAATTTATATTTGTTATCGAAACTGTTTGAGTGACAGTGAAAAGACTTATTAGTGTTACTATGTAGGGTGTTCATCACGATGCATTAAAACTAACCTTCAAAAAATTTTGAGGAAAAGTTTCATCTTTAAATATATTCTATAGGGCCCCCTCATCAAAAGCCGCCCCAGGCCCCGAACTATGTCGGTACGCCACTGCAAACAGAAACGGAGATAATGACCGAAGCTGAAATCGCCCAAATTTCAATTTTGGCCTATAACTCGAAAACAAAAGAAGATAGACGGATGCAGTTGATGACATTATAAGTTTCTCGAAAAAAGACGAACGTAATGTGTCATTCATTTTCCTCGTTGGTTTAAAACAGGTATCACCAATTTTGCCCACCCTGTACACCCTTATAGTGCAAACTCTTTGAAACGCACTCTGTATGTTTGGTTTGTTACACGTTTATGCTGAATGCCCATCTCATAAGTCAAAGACTCGTCTTACACAAACAAAAATATATTTTGATGGATTTGTTAGATATAAAATTCTTCTTGCAGTTTATTTGGGCTGAAATGAAATGCGCTAGTAAGGAATCATTGAAAGAAGTTATGTGGAAGGGAATTCGTTTGTATATTTCTTCGTAGCATCCTTGTTGAGGGCCTCAAATGAATAAACTCGTTATTGGAGATGTAATAGGCTCGCGAAGACATTTCGAGAGTTTATCTACAAGGTGATTTCGATCTTGGCATGAAATGTTGCGTGGATTTCGAGGAGGTCCTCTACCTGGACCGCGTAGTTAATATCTACTTATGGTACGTTTTGTTCTGCTGAGATTCTATTTAGGTTGTCTGGCCCCAAGAACGAATGCTACCCGTCCTTCGTGGCTTTCGCATAATATCGCGGTGTGTCTCAGCCGAGACAAAGACTGTAATTCCGCTCTCAAGGTCCGACCGACGGTTGATCTGTGTGTGAGCCGTCGCCGCCGCCGCAGTAACCTAACCGTGGCCCCCCGGCCGAATCTGCTCTCGATTTCGTCGAGCCACTTTCTCATAAAGTACCTAAGGTCCGCCGCCCGCCTGCTTTATCTGCGATTGAGCTTTTCACCTTGAAATTCGTATCGTTTTTCGGGGCTTTGCGATTCAAAAACTTCGATATCCGTTAGTTAGGTCCTAATATCTTTCCGAAAATACGTAGGTATCTATTCTTCATCTAAAAATAATGTTCAGTAATTAGATACCACCCACGAATAAATCATCGAATAATTCCTTGGGCTATTCTAGGATGAAAACGAGTTTGGAATATTATGTGGCCAATCCTCCAACCTCCAACTGCGTTTTCATGCATGGGAAAATCAACGAATCATTCGCACCCAAATTAGTCCTTTGGATGCTGTTCTTTCTCTGTATTCATTGCAAATTTCATTTATCCTACTGTTATTATATTTTTTCCTCCCTAGTATCTTGATTTCGACCACCTACCTATAAAACGTAGTCCCTGATCGGTTGATTTCTTCTGACACCCTACGCACATGCTGTTTATCCTGCTCCGATGGCTCTTCTTGAGGTTTCTCCAATCTGTTTATGTACTCATTTTAACCTCCTCTCAGTTGGCCTTTTGGTCTCTCTTACTCTGACTACCTCATAATCGTAGTCCACTAGTCTCTTGAGTTTTTGATTAGGATGTTCCTTCCTCCTTCCTCTCCATCAATTCTGTGATGGTTTGCCATTTCGAATCTCCATATATCTGTTCCAAACCTATGGGCATCTATTGCAAATCGTAGCAGCTCGTTCTATTGTCTAAATTCTCTTGACTCTTGTGGCTCTTTTGCCACAAATCCCTACGCAACTGATCCATTGTTGGACTGAGGCCTGGCGACGGCTTTGATTATTTTCAATTTTGTCTCTTTCGACATGTGACTCCTTCTATCTATAAGTGGATATAAGCCTGTTCATTCTTGCTTTGGTTTTGTCAATCGCATGCTTTATATAGCTTGTCAGTCAGTTGCCTAGTAAGATTCCGGATATTTCAATTCTTTTTTCTACAAGCGTGCGCGTTCAACCTTTTTCCCGCACGCATTTCAAGTTGCAAAGAGTCACTTTTCCAAAACGTGCGGGAAAAACGCCTGCTATTTCTTTCCCGCACGCAAATGCGTGCGGGAATGGATTAGCAGGGGTTTTTCCCGCACGCAAATCTTATAGAATAAATTAAATTCTATCATGTCTCTATGCACCGAACGTCAACGATGAGTAACCCATGGTAACGACATGCAGAATTACGTCTGTCATTTTATATGAATTAATCAAATGAGATATGATCTGCATCGTGCAATTGATATATTTATATATTTCAAGCGCTTGTAGAAAAAATATTGTTCCTAACTCTTGCGGAAAGTGTCTTGCCCGCACTCAACTGCTTACCCGAACTCTGCTTCGCATCGTTCGGGCAACGGCAGTTTCGTGCGGGCAAGTATCACTTTCCGCACTTGATAGGAAAATAACTATTTTCTACTCCACTTTTTTTCCGTCGTTTCCTAAACAGGAATTAACTTTCCGTTTTCTTTTCAGCAGAAGTATCGCTTGGCTCTTTTGTCCAAAGTTTAATTCTACACACCAGTAAATTACATAATCTGCAGCTTCTTGTTTAACTTATATATTGCCATGTGGGACAGCTAAATACGTGTCATCTGCTTATAGTAGCAGTATATTTCTGGATTGGAACATCATGTATATACCTACATATTGTAATGTAAGATGATAGGGCCTCAGTATGGTTCTCCTGCTTTCAGATATACTGTGGTCGAGAATTCATCGTTCATCTTCAGATAAAATATTCTGTCTCTAAGATAGTTTCCCAATTATTTGCATAATTTCGTGGAATATCCTTCTCACGTCATTTTGAATATCAATCCTTTATGCCAGACTCGAATATTGTAGAGCTGTCTAGTAATACAAGGCCTACAGCTTGCTTATTTTTTGAACTACCTTGTATGTGTTCTGTGAATCTAAATGATCATTATTCAGCCGAGTGTTCTTTTCCGAACCTGTAATATGTACCTGAATATGTTAGAGATTTAGGTATTCGGTTCCTTCTGTAAGACTCTTGGTTGTTATTCATTCTTTTCTATTAGTCGATAATGGGAGTATTGCTCTAGAGTTTTGTGGGAATTTCTCTCCTGCTTCAGATTTGTTGAAAACTATGACTAAAGTCCAGTTGCAAGAGTTTTAAATTTTGATGGGGCATCAAATCTTAATGGACTTTCCTGCAACTGGACGTATGACAGTTTTCAACCTCCTGGGGTTATGTTCTGCTCTCTTGATTCCATTCTCTACATAGGTTCGTTAAGGCTGAAATTCCTTTTCTTGGCATATTCTTTGGCTCGACATCAGTGATTATTATCTCCGCCTGGAACCTTTCTTGTTTTCGCTTTTTTGATTTTCATTGGTGAAGCTTCTTCTTGTCACACCGTCCGAAGTTGTCTTCATATCTTCTTCCAAATCTTCATTGTCGTCATCTATTCTATAATTTAGCCTCGTAGATCCGCCAATGACTGTGTTTCATCGATGCTTCAATAATTCATCCCTCGTTCCCCAGAAGTGGAATTTATACGACATCAGCGATATACCCATCGAAATGCTTGAAGTTTACGAAAGTTGGTTGGCTCAATATATTGACAATGGAACCCCAATTTGACTGATACAATCTTCAAAACTGACAGCCTGTATTTCAAGAATCGAGGTTCATATAATTATGAAATTTTTCTCCAATTTTTCGATGTATAATTAATCACTGAACTTTTGAGTTTTCAGGGGCACCTCAATGATAATTATTCCCTGGATTTACAATAATGCTCCTATAGTATATAGTGAGAAGGGGTTCACAGTTCACTGCGACCTTAAGGTCTATTGTGCCCCCTAACAGAGCTGTCGCCCTTTACAGCTCGCCTTCCAGTTCCAGCGATCTGATGAAATCCAATATCTGGGACGGCTTCAACGAGGATAATTCCCCATTTCTACAAGTTTCCTGTCTAAAGCACACTTTCCTTTGGTTTGCAATGGCATAGCATTCCGTAACCTGGTGAATAGGAGTTTCTTCCTCCTCCCCACAGAATCTACACTCGTCAGTGTCCGACAAACCCATTCTCAACAGATGCTTCTTTAGGCGACAATGTCCTGTGTGAAAGCCAGTGAGTAGGTGTAGTTGGTTCTTACTGAGATCCAGATATTTTTTGAATCTACCAGTTTCAAAGTTCTGAAGGAACTTTTTGGAGTGATCCATCCCTGGGAGATTTCGCCAGAGTTTTTCCCTTTCGGCTTTCTCCTTCTCCATAAACCCCTTCTTGTAGCTGCATTTTCCTATACCACAGAAGGGTTCTGGGCCAGTGAGTGGCGTTTGTGCGCTCTCTCTGGCAAGTGTATTAGCCTTCTCGATTCCTACGATTCATAATCTACCGTTGTGGTAGTTTCAAACCCAATTTTCCAGTCTTCCACTTACTGATGCGAATCAATCAATGACAATAACAGTATGCCCATAGACTATTTTTTTTATGCCAATGAGATTTTTTTTTTAATCTATGAATTTCGTCCTCTTCAAAAACCAACAAATGGGAAATTATTGATTTGTATGATGGCTCAATGAGACAGAACTCATCAAAATGAACTATTTCACCAAAACTCACCTACATCAAATATTCAATATGGCATAGTTATCATCCCCTGAAATCCAGTGCTATTTCATTATATTTCAAGTACGAGACTGAAAGGCCACAATGACTGCAGAGGGATGAGCGGTCAATGTTTGCAATTGTACAGTATACCTATACATTCAAGACACTCTGAATAATTGTTTAAGCGCATTCTAAAAAATTGTTGAGATGAGGTAAAAAAAGCGTATTGAGAAACTGTTTTGAAAGTTCTTGTGACATTTTTCATAGTATTAACATTGATAACCCACTACTACGACGGGAAAGACTATGAACAAAAAGAAAATTGGAGTGGCAACTTTGAAAAACTAAATTAAGAGGAAGTGCATTGTCGAGTGTTTTTTACCTTGGTGCTTTAGGTCTTTTTCTGTACAGGCATCTGAGTTTCTATCTTCATTTCCATTCAACACACATTCGTCGTATTAGGATGTATTAAGGCATTTTATATATAATTTATCCAACTTCGTCATTTCAACATTTTTTTTTAGTTGAGTTTTGGTGAAATATTGGCCAGTTCTAGCTTCTTTAAAAATAAACAAACCAAAGCATTCTGTATATTGTCTCATGAGCAATCGAGCCAAATAGCCAATATCGGAAAATACCCGGCGAAATGAGAATGCCAATCGGCAATCCTTTTAGACAGCACCTCATATCTGAGTCAATATTTCTATATCTGCAGAAATTCGATCTGCCATAACCGGACCTTAACTGCAGACCTTCATCAGCCGTTTTCCCGGAATGGACGAGCGTCGGTCACGCTATTCCTCACGTGCGGTTTGAAAAACTAATTCTGGCATGCCGATGCAACCGACATTTCATGAACATTATCCGCTATCGAAATGAATATTGTTGGAGTTAGAGATTAAGTATTTCCCTGGAAAAATATCGCAATTCACAAACGTAATCGCGGCGCCAGTTGACTATTATCATGTTTTTATAGCTGCTGTTTGCTTGGTCCAAGATTATCAGATCATGCGAACGCATTCCTTCTTCAAATTCTGCAATTATAAAAATTAATAGCTGTTTCCAGCTACTAATAATTATTTCACGTCGTTTTCAACTTATTCAAATGGAGCCATGGCTTGATGTGCATATTTCTTTGACACGATAAACCTTCGCATAAATGCTCGGTGCAAGAGTACTTACACATGTAGGCACTGAAGTGAAGTGTCTAAGACTGAAAGTCTCCAATATCTTCTACAGAAGAGGGTTTTCTACTGAAAACCTTGGATAAAGAACTGGGGGGCATATCAGTACTTCATTTTTATTTGCTAGACAGAGTTCTTCAAATCAGCCTCTTGAAATAATATAACGTAACTTTCAAGTTGAAAAACAACTGCCTAATTTTTATTTTCTGTTAGGAACTCAAAAAATATGTAATCCTCTGTCAATTAGAATAACAGCTAAATAATTATTAATCAACAATGGTTTTATTGGTAGGTATATAACAATTACAACATACCATAACTGCATGGAATGGTCAAGATGGAAAAATTTTATCCACCATCGATGCAATGAAATCAGTGCGTTTCCTTAAGCATTATGATATTCATAAATCACTAGCGATTATTCAGTGCTTTACCATTAAACTTTCATTAATCACTTATGATTTACGAACCATTATCACTGGTCTATCAAATTTTAAATTCAGAATCACAGACTGTAATAGATATTGCTATATAGCAGTATTGAAATATTGGAATGGAATGAAATGGGAAAACATCATAGCACTTTTTCAACATAACTAACATAAGCACTTTCAAGAAACTGCCTCGATTTTTTCTACATTTTTTTCACTATACAACAATCATGATCCTCTCAAAAGTGACCTGATGCATCTAATACGATGAACTTGGTACTGAATCATTCATTGTCCAGCTTTGTTTCGTTTTTGTGATGTCGGAGTCACCTTCCACAGTCATGTACTTGCAATTTAATGAAATTTTGTCGAACTTCTAGGGGTTGAATCTCAGCCATCTTGGATATTTTATATGGACAATTTTTGGTTAAACGACTAATTTTGATGAGTTTCACCTTCTGTCGAAAAAAAGCCTCACCTCTGAAAACACCCTTTATTTATAATAGTATATGTTAGCACCGAATGAGAGAAGCAAAGGAAGAAAATCAGCTGATATATAGGATTTGGAAATTTGTCCAGACCACTGCACTTCAGCACTTCACTGGCCGCCAAAGAAACTAAACGAACAATCGGACCGCGCCAAGGTTATGATCGCAGCCATGGATCGAAATCGAAATCTTCGTCGGTTTGACAAAACTTCTAAAAGTGAGGTTACCACCGATCACAGATAAGGGCGAATCGGCCCGAAAAATTGAATCTCTTGGCTGCTTGGCACTTTTTAGATTTCATGCGAGTCTATCGTGTTTTTGTTTTTTTTTTATAGAATTGAATATCGACCTGCTCTATAGTAAGCAGAGGATGAAGGTTCTCAATTATAAAGTTTGTGTATTTCTAACAGTTTTTCTCGGTGTTCTTGGCACACTTGCCATTGAAGCCCATATTTTCAGATACAACATAATGAGTTGGTAGGAAAGCGCTGATATTTTTTAGCCCATATACATATTATATGAAATTTATCATCGCAACATTGATAATGCTGTGAAAAATAGCCATCGGCCACCGATTACTTCCGCGCAGTCCCTACATTTTGTCTACCGTGTCAACGCCCCCTTTAGTAGCATTGTTGTCTGTAATTATTTCTAGTTTTCCAGGTTGTTTATCTATTTGAGGCATAAGAGTGCCAAGTCTCACGTTTTTGTTGATAAAATTGAAAGAACAAGAGCTATTTCTATAAGTTCATAGTTTTTCATTCTAATATGTATGAAAAATGAGATTTTCCTCCTCCTGTTTTGTCAGTTGTGTTCTAAGTGGTAACCAGTCCTCAAAATAAACTTAACCTCTCGCAAGATGCAAATTTTCAGGTGAAAACCTCATTTTCTCTCACCTTGAAGTGTTTGTGAAAAAAGGTACCTACCTACTGCTTTTAGTCCAACAGTGTTCAAGATAAATGGCCCGAAAAAGTAGAAAAATCAATATCTCTAACTTCAACATGTCCGTTCAGTTAGTTACGTTTTGTTCATGTTCATGCAGCAAAACGTATTTTTAGTAAAGAACCCACATTTCACTGAGTGATGTTCTCATTCTCAAACGAAAAATAGTAACACATACCTACCAACTCGCCTGTGTTCATTAAAAAAAAAAGATTATCGCACCAATAATATAGTTTCTTATGAATATCAAAAAGAAATTCTCTGTACATACCTAGGATAGATATTATGTTTCTTCTTATTGCATTGTTTCTGAAATCGAATTATGTCTACTTAGTTCGTTTTCGAAGAATCTTCTTTTCCCAATTTGCAGAATCATGGCGCACCCAAGCCTCGGGAACCTTGGAGTTATGTGTATATATTGTTTACAGTGTGACCAATATGGGAAGGGTAAAATACTCTCATGTGTAGATGATCATCATATGAGAATACCATGACGATCTTCCTCTTCGTTGTCTTAATGAACACCCCGTGCAATGTCAACGTAGTCGAAGGACGACATTGTCGTAAAGTCGCTACGCTATCTCTCTTCACAGTATTATTACATTACACAGTGTGTGACCCTCAACGACATATCCGACATTCGCAGCCAGTCCATGGCTCTTTCTGAATGTAAATGTGTACGTCTGTCGGTCATGTACGGAAAAAATCCGCCACAAAGGAAGTTCTCTATCAAATATCATTGCGTTAAAACAGCTGGCCACGATAACCATAACCGAAAGTCAATAAATGACTCCATTATATATGGTATGTAGTATAACGTAGTACTTCGCCATCTCCCTCGCTCTCCCTCGCAGTGTACGTTTTTTCATTGTTGAGACCCTTTCTGTTTTCCGAGAATGATTACAACTGTCACTATTGTATTCTGCATCCTTATGCTGCTGCAATAAGACTGAATATACTCAAGCGCCAAAAGAGTATTTAGTGCACAAAAAGAGTCATCAGTATTTTTAAGTTAACGATATGCTTTGAATAGTATAAAAAAAATAAAACAAAATTAAATCATTCATTCTATAGGGTACTATGATGCTTAGATCATCCAGGTTATTAAGTAATTCTGTACTATAAAAATGCCCATATAAATTCATCGTTTTTACTAGCACATACTTATTCTATCAATCTCTACTTATGTACTTCAAATGCCATCATTTCATACATCTGATAATGATTCTCTTGTTCATTGAAATATCTGTTCTTTTGTAATGTTTTCACTAAAACGGCTAGTCTAGGGATTCGGGTCAACCAGGGGGATATTGCTATTGCTAAAAGCGTTTTCGAATTCTGAAGCATAAGCATCAGTAAATTATCCGTTTTAAATGCCACTCGGTTACGTTCACCGCAGCCAGAATATTGTTTCTTCGTTCATAAAAAATCTAATTCATCCGCGAAAATCAGTTGTGGGCCTTGTGTTAGCTTCGTCATCGTCACACATACAAGGCTAACATGGTGATGTCAGGGTTCGATGAACGAACTTTCGATGGATAGATGCCGGGACTCGGGACCTCTTTGGCCGTTTCTTTCGTGATTACCATACTATTGCAAACAGCAAAAAGGAAGTTACTAGGCCATAGGACGCACTATTTCTCCGAAAGATTTATAAAAAAAAAATTTCTTGTTCGATTGATATTCCTACAATTGATATTTGGCGTTCGACGAAGGACGATATGTGTTTGGATATTTATTTCATACTCGAATAAAGCATTTCTCAGCTACGAGAACTCGAAAGTATCATCCTTTTGATCTGCAGAACTGTCGTTGGATTAAGAAGAGACTGGGTACATAACCTGAGGTTGCTTTCATAAGCCCCAAATAGATGTTTCCATTAGAAGATAAGACCGAGTTAAGCTGCGCTGATAAGTCCATATGTCTGAAAAAATGCACAAAGGTCGAAATGAAGGGAATTCGATAAAATCTTAAGAAAAATTCTTCTCCAGAAAACGACCAAATTACAGCAAATAACTTGAAATTTTTATATCCAGTGTGTAATAAGCTAACAACTATTGTACTTCATAAACAACGCTCTAGTGTTAGGGATATTACCGATACGATGCCTAGGAAGCAAGATAATTTCAATATTCAAAAAGGGAGATAAAAGTAACCCTAACAACTACCGCCCGATAGCACTGACATCAATAGGTTCAAAACGTCTGGAAAGAGAAATTAAAAAAATAATTTGCTCTTACTTTAATTTTTCCGACTATCAGATGGCTTTCAAAATAGCAGCTCAACCTTTGGGGATGCAACGGATCTAGTACTAAAAATAAAAAAATGGTAATAAGCAGAAAAGCCTATACTCCTCTAAAAACATTTCCGATAAACACAAACCTAACAGTTATATGAACTACAAGAAACTTAGAGAAATGGGTATTAAAGGGAGTACTGCAGGGACCAGTAATTGGCCCACTATTATACTTTGGAGGAGTTTGTAGGAGGTCTAGAAGCTGCGGGATTGGAGGCACTGTACTACATGTGTGCTGATGATACAGTCTTGTTCTACGAGGGTTGGGATCTAGATATTTTGCAATAGCGCCTTGAGGCTGGCCTTAAAAAGTTCCAGGACTCGCTAACTAACAATAGACTCATCTTGAAAGTGGAGAAAACGGTTGCTCTTGTTTTCAGTCAGAAAAATAAACCCAAAAAGCCATTTAACATCCAATTTCATTCAGTGCTTATATACTTGATTATTATATGGTTAACACATCAATCAGCAATTTACAGAGGATGAAAAGACTGCAAAATCGAGCTCTCAAGGTACACAATTTTCCAAAGGATACTCCAACAACTGTATTATCTGAGAATTACCCTGAGAAACCCAACATGAAGATCACTAAAGTCGTTGTGCACAAAAAAGACTAAACATCCATAGATACCAGACCAGACAACTTAACAACCACCATCTAGATAATTTAAAAACAAATAGAACCAAAAATTCACCAGTCTACCAGGTTGCACGGTATGGAGAAATAAAACAAAAACACTCTTTTAAGTTATTCAATAAATCAGTTGTAAATTGTACGTATTTAGCATAATGTTTGTTCGCTTTATTTTGATATTTTGCTAAACATATTTCTTCTACAGGAACATCGATTTATTGATGATTTGTAGTTGTATTTGTATGTATCAAATAAATAAAGAATAACTAAACATCCTTAAGACGACAATATTTTGCGTATAATTTTTGATATACCTAGACTTAACAAAAAGTCATCCCAGCATACTCACGCAATATAGGAAATGCTAACTTGATAACTTCATCAAATTTCTAGGGTAACCACAAAATGGTTATTGGAAGCTAAATCCATATAGTCAAGTTGATGACGAATTTTTTTGAGCGACAATGAACGCACGTTATTAATTAAAAAGGCCGTGTCATCAAATTTGAAAATTATTGTAATGATAATAAATGAAAATAATTTTTCATTTATTTTATACTATTGCTGTATAAAAAAGAATGTTGAACTTCTATTGAATGTTCATTTCCCCCTCGTTCTATTTATGTCATACTCCTGGGAAATAATTACCATTCTGCATTGAAAACTGCGATTCCAAACAAGTCGAGGAAGGAGATGTTATGCACCATTTCATTTTATTTCAATAATAAATTATGCAGACACCGCATGCAAAGTTTCGATGTTTGGAACAAACTCCTATCGGCATAGGAGTATTCGATGTATTCTTCCATCCCAGATGATGAAAGCGTCGAATTGCCGACAAGGTTAGGGTATTCGGATCTCGTTTGAACGAAATATCCCGCTCGGTAACTTGATGGAAGACGTTCTTATTTGACTGTAATCCAACTTCTCTTAGAACTTATATTTCAGTATTATTTCCTCAAGCATGAAACCGAATTGAACGTCTACTCCGAAATAGATATCTTCAAATTCTATATTTCATAATATGCTTCGATATTCAAGGTTCGCAATACTCATTGTATTCTTTCTTTTTACAGAACATAGGTTTATTTCCTACCATCCCAGCATGATAGCTTCTGCATGCGTTGCTTCAGCACTTTCTGGTATTGGATGGGAAAGCAAAAGTGGAAAGAACTTGGATCATCTTCTCCATTTGCTCCATAAGATCACCAAAACAGAGGTGGTAGGTTGATTGTTCAATGAATCTTTCAAATTTTGTCAAATCAAAATAAAGGGTGTTTGAGGATTTGTTTGCAAACTGGCAATGCGCCTTTCAGTAAAAGTCAATTTCTTTAGTCGCCATATTATTTTCTACCGTTTCATCACGCACGCAAATTATTTGAAATTAGCAGTAACAGTGCTAAAGGATGACAGGCGGATGGGTCGAATTGAAATTGTTGATGGGTAATAGTGTGTTGATTTGGGTCATGCATGAGGCTGTATCGATCTGTCAATCTGTCATCTCAGCAGGAGTAAATTACATATTTATAACTATTCTACAATCGCCTCAGTTCCTAATGCTTGTGCTTTCATTTTTGATTATGATGAACCTGTACTTTTTACTCTGGAGACTTTTTAGGAGTCTAAAAACCATTTGCACCTTTGCGTTCCATTAAAATGATTATGTGTCAGTATAGCAGTGGTCATAACCTAAAGGCTTCGGAACTATGTTCAGTTGCTCTAAAAAGCACTGAGTACCAATTTTTACTGAAGGTTTTTTTTTTCCAGGATTACCTTGAGCAGTGCCTCCATCAAGTGGAAGACATGTTAAGAATGTCTTCTATTTCAGTCGACGTATCAGAAGATTCATCATACTGCGAACCTAAAAGGCCAAGTGAGTTCACCCCTCCCCTAGAAAAGATTCCAGAACACAAGACTGCACTTACGCCCACTGATGTTTATGATGTGCGTTTCTAAACTACCGGCTAGTGATAACCAAAAAAAAACACTTCGAAATTGGTAAACCGGGCTGAAATGCTTCAAAGAACGTCGCAAAACGAAAAGTTCGATAAGCTTCAGCGGTTTCAAGACTACGAACGTATCGTTTTTAATATAGTTAGTACTTCGTGATTTTATAAATGGAAAAATTGAAAAAAATTGTGCTTTGGGGAAGGCTATAATATACGCTTTAAAATTTTATTGTGTACATACCTACGACAAAAAAAATTTCGAGGAATTTGTTCAAATTGAGGCCGGTGTTGCTCTGGATGAGCTTAGTGCAAACTAAATATTGTTTAAGTTATTAAAAACTGTAATTATGTAACTATATTTGTGGAATTTTCGGAATCCATTTTTAAATCATTTCGAAAACAATGATTGGAACTTCTAAGTCGTTTAAACCTAAGAAATGCTAGAATATGGAACTGATTGAGTTTATCTCTTGTTGAAAAGGAAAAATGGGCTAAATGTACTGGACCACGTGTGGTCAACAACCATTGTAGATAAAAAACTATTAGCGATTATGTAGTATTAGTGTCTCTAGTCCGGCAAAAAATTATGATGATAAAAACTTAATAGTATTTGTAAATATTATCGATCACAAACTCCAGTGGATTTGCCAAATCGCTTTTCTAGTCCAGATGGAAAATTGAATTGTTTCTTAACAAATTTCAACAAAAATATACCTACTTCCTTATATCATTCCAGGAGGATTTCAATTTTTTTCAACTTTCAACTCTGTTAGTATCTCCATTTATGATATGATGTATGATGTTATATCTTCCTTGATGGATGAAATGAGTTTTAGTTACATATTCTAGTTTGACATAATAATAATAGTAAGCTGCAATAGTCATAATTCTTGTTCCTATTAGGAAATCATAGATATGTTTTCAAATAAGGAATTGTATGAATCTGAAATTACTTCCTGCTGAATATGTCCACTAACATTTTTTCGTTATCGATGATCAAAAATTTTTATCTCTCAGTATTTTACGATATTGTTGAATCACTAAACTTTATGAAAAGTACTATTGGTTCGAAATAATTTCCCAAGTAGTAACTAGTTAGTGGTATCGAAATGATTGGCCCTGTGGCTTCCTTAAGAAACTTTTAATTAATAAAAGTCTTCATTGGCTGTGTGTTGAATATTCTAATGGTATATTCAGTAGTATTTGGACAATGCCGTATTATACTGATACTTTGACGAAAAGTAGAATTATATTTCCAATACACCAATAAAAAAAATTCTAAAGTTAATATTTGTCGGCACAATACATTTCATCAGTTGCGTTGTTTTGTTCCGACAAAGTAAATTTGTGATGTTTCATTTTCTTGCTTCTAAGGAAATGTGTGATTTAGATATGCTTTTATCGAATATTTTATTTAAGAATTATCCAAAATTGAGTGTGAATACTTGTAACATATGTATATTTGAAAGAGCCATGTATGTACCTTATATTTGTTGATAGATCCTTACTTCCATAAGACAATAAATATTAGTCTTTCTGTAAAATAATCCGAATATATACAGGGTGTTTCAAAAAGGGGCGCTTTATTGCTATAAGATTGCAAAATTAGTTATATTTTTTTCACTAAAAAATTTTCGTAACGCCATAGATATTCACTGGTTTTTGAATATTTCATCAGATATCTATCTGTTTATTCAAATTTTATTTATTAATTTTATTTATTTTTTGTTCTATTGATAACCTTTGCATTTGGTTAATGTTATTGTTTTTAGTTCTCAATAATTAGGTAATTGATTTTTATTAATAGTTAATTTGAATCAGTTCTTTCTCCATCATTTTCTAATCAGTATATTCGGAAAACCGAACATGGTATCGAGTTTTACCTATTATATCTTTATAATTGAATATGTTCGAGTTAACATAAAATTCTGACCAGAAAATTCAACTTCATAGAAAATATGTTGAAAATTCAGTACGAACCCTGTTACCATCGCCGTTCACCAATGTCAGATATAAAAACAAACTCATGCGGTTTAACAGCTTCCAAAAAATATTCATACAAAATTTTAAATCAAGGTGGCCAGTTCCTCGAATACGGATAAGGTTACGGACATTTTTTATTTAACAAAGCCAACTTATTTTGCAGGGGTCTATATATCCTAGCAAGGGACCACCTTATTTTGAAACTCCTTGTGTATATATATTGGTAGGTCTATGCGATACGTTGGGTGGTGTTCTACGATTCGCAGTGTAAACCGTGAGCTCCAATTTTTTTATGCTCACAAACACGCGTTTAAACGAACAGATCGCTCGACGTTGATGGCGTAATGTATATTATATATCATATACAGGGTATCGGAATAAGGTGCATATAGTTAAGGGACCAAAAGATTCCAAGAAGAATAGAGACCTAAATCCTATCAACTTTTGAGCAACAAAGTGTTAAAGTTTCGAGGAGAAAGGAACCCTTAAGGGGTTACACCCTGAAGGATGTGCATCTTGAAACAACCTGTATATATAGATATATGTATATCAATAGACTTGCTACCACCATTTACACCCCTATTCACTGCCATATCTCAAAATGAAGTGATCTTCACAAAACAAAAGCAATCATTCACTACGCAGCAATGCATCTTAAAATACCTCAAAAACAAAAGCAATGAACACTTTGTAAATATGTAATTAGATATTTTATATTTGTACAGTCATATATGATTAATTTTTATAGAATCATAGATTTAAAAATATATAGGAAAAACCATTAAAAATTTGTTTTTATACCCCTAAAAATTGTACTGTCTTTGATTTTACATGGTATAGTTAGGACAGAAGATGAGGTACTAGACAAAACTGAACTAGATGCTGACTTTTTGTCCTTATATTCTCAAGGCTACATAAAGAATATAAAAGTACTTCAGATTCTTCAGAACAAAAAAATCAGGGTAGCAGTTAACAAGGTGAAGAACTAGACAAAATTGAACTAGATGCTGACTTTGTCCTTATATTCGAACTTTCTCACGGCTATATAAAAAATACAAACATACGCCACAACGAAAAAAATTAGGATGGCAGTTAACAATATTGTATAATATAAAAAAACAAGATGTATTCAAAAATGGATTATTACATAAAATAATGGCGTCGCTTCGGGAGGGAGGGGATAATGGGGGTAATTACCTCCCCCAGGAAAATACTCACCCACAAATTTTAGAGCATATTCCTTACAAGAAGCAAGGAATAACCCCTTAATTTTTTTCACAACTATTAATTTACATAAGAACTATACATCTAAGAATTAGGTCTTGTTGAACTATCACCCTTTCTTTGTTGCAAGTAGATGCAAAACCTCAGATCTCAGTTTGGGGATCGGGAGCTAACAGTTTTTCGACAGCAATATTTAATCTAAGGAACTGTACTTGAAATACGTGTCTATTGTTCAAATATTCTTCACGAAGAACTGAAAGGTCCCTGACCCAAACGAAAGAGCAGTAAATGACAATAATGAGCAAAGAAAATGAATTCAATAGTAGCCCAGGAGAGTACAATTATACCAGAAAATAGGAAAATATTCCCTAATTATATTTAAAAAAGCATATACAAGATTTCCAGTCGGCATATATCACTTCTCCTATTCACAAGAGCTTTTTATGTTCATCAAGCCTGTCGAATGTCGACATTCTCTAAACGTCACCAGATGATACTTATAGTTTTATTAGTAGGCGGCTCCTTTGATGTGGGATTCTTCAGGTGCCATCTTCTATATTTCAAAAATGATTATCCATTCTCCAATCAGAATATTTTTTCGAAAAGGGCAACAATATTTCAGAATCTTTCCATTTCTATTTTCATTCTAGAGAATTCCAAATCACGTTCAGAGTGAGTTCAGAGTCAGTGTTCAATATTTTCTGACTTTTTTTAGTGTATTTGGATTTCTGTACTTCGCATTGCATTATTGAACGGGAGTTCTATAATTAATAACGTAGCTGATTTTTCCGTTGAGGGCCTCTTCTATTTTTTCATTTTCAATGTTCTTCGGTGGAAGTTTCAATAATATGATATTCGCCACATTTCTAAAATGACATACTAGTAGAAGTAGATATTTCAGTAAATTTTGGAATAAAGGGGAGCGCCCACTAAAGTAGGGTAGCACGTAGCACTGACATGACAAAGGCGATGCATAATTTTCAGATATCGCACATCTGAGTGCAGTGCATATATCTATTATATTATATTATTATAATATAATAGATATATGGTGCAGTGTCAGTTGCGTCAAATATGTCGTTCTCAGTTCAAATCTGAAGATTATGCATCGCCTTTGTCATTTATGTGCAAGACCAGTGCTACGCTACTTTAGGGGGAGCTTCCACTACAATCGGAAGTGAATATGGTTGCCGGGTGGGTACGGATATTAGAATAAAAATTATAATCGTTTGTGAAATCTCAATTTCGAAATATATTTTTTTGTATCCGAGGCAGCTGGGGATATTTCTTCGAACTTGTTCATAGTTGCTGGTGGAAAATGGATTTTACTCTGGAGGAGCATGGGATGGACCGCAGATCATGATCGTTAATGACACTGCCATATCAATACTTCTAGGTCCGGAGTTTGGTAGATAGTAGCTATTCGGTAGATACACCTACTTGGCAAATGCACCTCATGGAATTGGAAAAACACTTTGAAATATAGCAGATCAACAAAAAATACGAGAATCCGACCAAAAACACTCCTTTAATATGTCCGTAGAACCATCATATGTATCTTTATGTGGAGATTAGAGATAAAATGAGGTGCTTTGGGTCCCCGCAGTGAACTAATAAAAATAATTTGGGTTATTATACCATTATAGCTAAGTTCGAAAAAGACACTCCGTCCGCTTTTTCTACTCCTATCGTTCTTTTAATCAAATCTCTTTCACTCCGCGCGTTCGACTCTGTGTCCTTTTATGACAGAGTGGACTCAACAGAGCTCCTCTTTATACTCCAGAATGAGAAGAGGAACTCTTAAAATACTGAAATCTGAATTGTGCATTATTAGAGATTAGGAATTCGATTTGAATTCAATTTCCTTGACAATTTTCATTCCCCATTTTCTTTCATAAGTATTTAGTGAGACTCTAATATGCTGCTTGAATTGTTGATCATTGAAATTGGGGATAGTTACTTCGTCAAAATTCTCATTTTTCTCCAGAATTGCCCTTTCTGCATCCTTACCATCTATGATTTCGCGCATCATAACAGTGACTGTACTAATTATAGTTGATATAATTCCTTCTTCCATTTTCCGAAATTTTCCGTGAACCTTTTTTCCGGCGAACACTCAGATTTATTATTTCTGTTCGTCAGACTTGCAGTTCCGTCCGTCAGATTTGTATTTCCGTTTTATACTTTCACTCTACCTGCTCTGCACCCGTTCGTTTTGGATTTCTACAATCCGTTCACTCCAGAGATATATCTCTGGTTCACTCCGAAGTCACATGACCTGGAGTTCTACTCCACTCAGAGATATATCTCTGACAGTGACTCCACTCTACTCCCCTCTACTTTATATTGGCTGTGGTCCGTATATACACTTTGGTTACTTCTGGTTAGTAAGTGGGCGGTCCGTATATGTTGAATTCCTGACAATTTGAATATCAGTCACCAGAGTAACCGCTCTGGTAACTTTCGGTTACCAAATGTGTATATACGGACCATACGCATTTTTAAACTTATGGCTCGTTTCAGAACATTGAACTTTAGTTCATCTTTTCCAAAGATATTACGTGTGTAATATCTTTGATCTTTTCAATCTGTTACGTCAAAACCATTGAACTCTATGTTCCCATAGAGTTCAATGATCAGAGCGTAGATGTACGTCTATCTACGAATCAGAGCAAAGTCTGCTCGCTCTCTTTCCTCCGCGATGTAATTCTGGAAGTCCCATGTTCCCGAGATGTACAAGAAAAAGATAATATTTGGTGTTCTATATATTGGGTTCTATGCTCACTGTTTTGTGCAATTGTCAATTGTCTTCATAGACAATATTAGTGTTCTGTGGTGTTGAGTGTCAACCTGTCAACTTCAAAATTGCAATAAAAAATTAAAAAATAAAAACATTGAACATTATAAACATACATAAGTCTACTTACGTTACATTTGAGAATTCGAAAAGGATATTTAGAG
This sequence comes from Coccinella septempunctata, assembly GCF_907165205.1. Lineage (NCBI taxonomy): Eukaryota > Metazoa > Arthropoda > Insecta > Coleoptera > Coccinellidae > Coccinella > Coccinella septempunctata. Next base: position 22,256,017 of record NC_058191.1, on the reverse strand, counting down.
TATGGTTTATTTTAAGTTTTTTCCATAGATACGTTCTATGATACTAATAATAATATCTAATTGAATTGAATTGCATTTCGATAACTTATTTCACAAAATGGAGCATCTGGCCAAGGATTTAACGAATGCTCTCGAAGAATCCGAGTCTTGTGGCCCTATGAATTTCGACCCAAATATCAAATGGGGCTTACGGAGAAGAACCCGCTCAGCAGGAAACTTGCGTAAGTTTCGCATATTTTACGTATTATGGTTCTAATAAGCTGCCTACTTTTAGATTTTTTTCTTAATAAATCTGGCGACAATAGATCAGATGATAGTAGTAGTTCTTACTCGGAGGTCCTAAACAGAGGTGACGAGAATGGTAGAAACAAGGTGGTTAGCTTTCACCAAAGTGATTCCGATGATTTGAGTTTCAAAGTGATGGGATCTGATTCATTAAGAATGCGAAATCCCTTGCAACCTTTTCTTAGGGGTCGATATAATAAATTAGGTAAGATTTCAGGCTAAATTTCTGGATACATAAATATTGCGTTCTGAAATATCGGGTAATAAAGTCCGAGTTATGATGATATCAGGTAATGCTAATATACCTACAGTAATTATTACTCTTCTCTTGGTTGACTCACCTTTGAAGTTGTGTTGTATACTGTATAGTCTATAATCTTTGGTTTTTAAACTATATACTGCTATGTTTTGAATGGAGCTACACCTACCACTTGCAATAGTAATGAAAATGTAAAAGTTGTTGCTCTTGGACTCGTGCTAAAATAATTTCAACCCTGCAGGGCATTTGTGGTACAAGAATTAAGTTGGTTGCTTCTAAGGGAAGTCCCTTAATATTATTTCTTTATTCATGCTCAAATGGGAATTTTTATTCAATAGTATCCAGATTATTTTGAAATTGGGCAGCATAGCCACAATGTTACAATTGTATGGAGAATAGTGGATTTTTGACTTTACTATGAGGGTGATATAAACTTTGATATTCACAATTCCTGGAATAATTTGCAATGAATAGTAATTAATAGGGTCTTTCACATATGATGGTATGCTGGAAAGCAATTACAAGTCGTTCCTGACATGGTCTACCAATTGAGTAATTTCAACAAGGCAAAACCTAATTTTTTAAATAGCTCATGCTATATTCCATATCTCCCTTCAAGAGAGCTCTCACAACCCTCATAAGCCTGAGAAATAGGTGTTGAACAGTTGTTCAGAAATACAATATTTTTTTAACAAAGTGGCACTTTCTGTTTAATATCCCAGTGTCTTTTGGAATCTAACATTTAGCTTCCTGTTAGGTTCCCTGATTGGTTCCAATTTTGTCAACTTGTACAGGAGGTTTATATAAGAGGAATTATTTAAGCTTTAGACTGTTTCTTTGGTTTCTCAACTTCGTAATTGTCCTCAGAGATGAGGTTTCAGCCTCTTCCTGTATCTTCCTCAAGTATTCCTTACAATTTGCGTATAGTGGATCTCCTTATTTAAGTATTAGTCTACAAGAAATCTTGAAACATTTCATGACGTCAATTGTCAATATATTCCTTAATCGAATGGAAATTAGCTGCTTACGAGAATATTTCACCCAATAATGAACCAAACGTTTTCCACAAAAAAGCCTGAAAGTCTATTCAAATAGAGTCGCAATTTAACCAAAGTTCAAAAGTCGTATAATGTTTTAAGCAATCAAGAACCCGCAAATAATCATTTTGTCATCTCTTGCAGCAGATCACAAATGACAATGTGAATATTGTATCGCAAGTTTCAAATCCTAAATTGAAGATAAACATTTTATTGAATTCGAATACATCAAACGATTTCTCGACCAAAAACAGTAGAGAAATATCTATTTTTCAAATTTCGAACATTCGTTCTTTGTTGCTGTTAAAGATCATCTGTGGTTTATGACTTAAGAACTAAGATATGTATATAAGGAATGTTGCGCTCAGGAGGCAGCGTTCCTAAGACCTTGGGCGGAAATTCGCTCTATTGGATATCACGTGATCGCATCTGTCAATGAGGGCTACCGTTTTGGAGTTGCCGCCTCTGTAGAGTGAGGTCCTGAACATGGACAAACTAATGCAAGATATGTTTGCCAACGATGACGGGGACTTGTCATTTCACAGATAATAATATTGAAGAAATTAAATACTATGGAAATATTTGGTTATTAATCAATATCTTTTTCGTCATTTTTGGATTTTTAATTCGCGCATGTGTGTAAGTCCCTTTCTAACAACGATTTGGCTCCACTTCTTTCATAGCATAAAGCACGTAATATCAATATAAGTATACATAATAGATATATGGAGACCATAAACTTAATATTAAAGTTCACGTAAGAAATTGAAAGCGTAAATTAGGAACTAGTCAATTTGTTTTTAATCGATAAATCAATCATGATCATTCAGAATATCATTCTCGCATCAAAGTATGATGTCCATACGTTTATTCGATTATTCTCAATTGCTACTTCTTCAATATATCCAGAAATGAAAAGGTTTCAGTGATTTTGTTTTAGAAATCAAGTGACTGTCAAATCTTTGATCGGACAATCAAGGTTTTATGAAACCCATTGTTAGAGATGTAGTATTCATTGACTTATAAAAAAGTTGTACAATTTGATATATGTATCCGTTTCTGTTTGGAAATCAAGGCCACTTTGTCTGGTTTATTAAACAGGAATTTTCCAAATTTTGCTCGGATTTTCCACAGCATGCTAAATCCGTAAAAAGACCGCTCATCAATAAATTGCATTCTTTTCGTGTTTCGAAAAATAGCTAGAAGAAATTTAACGGACATAACCCTCTGAGAAATATTAACTGTTCCCTCATTATCCTACGTTTTATGTTTCGAAAAATGTTTCTTGATGAAGCTATAGTCAGTATGACCCTTAAGATCTCAAACTGGGGTCCTCGAATCAAAAATAAACTCCTCTCTTTTTTTTTTTTGGATGGGATGCATCGTTTTCGAGCGAAGCGTATTTTGAAAAATTCCACCATCAAACACTTTCAAATTTAATTGCTGGATATGACAGAATGAATTTCAGTGAGTTTCATCAATAGGAAGCTGTCAGATGTACAGATTACGAAAATTTAACGCCGAACATGCCATGAAAAAGAACAGGACTGGCACAATACAATCGCCCAGTGCGAGAAAAATTTTATTAATAAGGATAAATTCAGATGCATACCACCCGACGATGAATATCGACAAGTGTTACGATCTGAATTGAACTAGCCAATTTACCATCGTCAAGGCCCCAAATGGAGTACGCTCCACCGAAGAAAAGCAGATGCTGACCATGGTGTCGGCCTCATTTGGCCTCATCAGAGCAACATAGCATTTTTCTACGGTGGAGAACGTTTGGAATTGATGGAACTTTATTCAATGTTGGCATGTTCTACTGGGTATTATTTACCCAGAGCGCCATCCAACATGAAACGGTGTCCGATTACGACACTGCCTTAGTGTCGCGCTAGACAGAGAAACATCGAATGTGTGTACTACAAATCATTCATTCGTAGCACTGAATGCCCGTTCTATGTTCTAAGATGCAAACAAGGTGACTATGGAGAGTAGAGAGAAGGAGAACGATCGCTGCTTTGAGACCACAGATTTTTTGTCCCCTAAAATACGTACCAATAGGGTAGTTCATGCTTTTGCCAACAGGCGCGCTGGCCATCACGAGAGTGCGAAATTTTGATTTACACAAATCAAATTGTAGTTGGCTCGTTGCCTGAGTGAACTGTTTCCCTGGTGACAGATGATAGGAATCAAAGATTATAGAGTAGAAAGATAGGAAACGCCCTCATATCGCTAGTACTAAAAACCGACTACATTTTGGCCAGTGAAAACACGCGTGACAATGAGATGGCGCTAGAAACGCACTGTCAATACAGGAAAACTTTTTGATAAAAGTTTTCTGTTTTTTAATTGAGGGGCGCGAAATTCGAATTCTATTTCTCGTATAACATTCGAATATTGACTTTGTTTCTATCAGAAAACAAACATCCAGAGCGACAAAACAAAAGTATGGTTTTGCTTTGTGATCAGGATGTTAGTTTTCATCTAAACATTGTTTGGAATCAATTGATATCAAGGAAAAACGCTATTGGATGTGCTATATGTTTATTTGCAATTCATAAAAAATTTACAAAAATTGAAATGGTGGACAATAAATGAAGCTTTAACTAGGACAATAAAGTATATGGTGATCTGCTATATGTCGAAGGTGTTGTTTCTGTACAAAAGGTTGTTCTGAATTAATATACCATCATAGCATACATATTCCAGTTACTTACATATGTAGGTATTATTTTAAGAATTTTCAGAACCACACTTAACAAAAAAACCTTACAGGCATATGCAAGACCTGTATGTCAGTATAGTTTCTTGGTGCTTTTTTTATGATTTCCTTATGATATGGTCTCTTCATGACACAATATACAAATTGCTAAATGAATGAACAAAACACTCACAGCAGGTTTCATAAAACTCTGACTTTCCAAACAACAATTTGACAGTCACTCGGTTCCCAAATGGAAATCAATAAAACCTCTACATTTTTGAATATATTGAAACAGTAGCAATTGAGAATCATTGAATGGACCTATAAAGATCATACTTTCCCCATAATAGGCCGTTCATGCAAGGGATGCTTTCTGCATACAACAATTTACGTCGATGAACAGTTCTCAATTGACCTGCAGTAAAATGTTCATTGCACATGGTGTAGTTAGTAGTGTTTGCTGAAGTAATTGTCTTCAAGTCCTGAGAATTTTATCCACTTCGGAGCACTGAAAATTAGAATCAATGAATGACCGATTCACATGTTACGACTTTTAATACTTACGCTTCCATTTTCCTTAGTTGAGTGAAAAACTTAATCAAGTAAAATACATTATATTATTTGATCCACCCTTCTTCACCATTCAATAATTTTCGAACAATATTTTGATGTTTTCACCAAGAAATAAGACAAAAAAATTCAAAAATCAGCAACTAGAACGAGCCAGATAAACAAAAATCGGAATGAGAATCAAAACATTCAAAACCTCTTTGATCAAAATTGACGTCTGAAATCTTAAAAAATTTCATATATTTCTGCAAATGGCACTCAAATTAATATTTTAACCAGTCCTAGCGTCTTGAAAACACGCGTGACACACAGATGGCGCTCAAATCGCTTTAGTCGCCTCGTTTCCCATCTTTCTACTCTATAATCTTTGATAGGAATATTATTATTTTCGATTTTTGATAAGAGAACAACATATGACCATGGTGAAATGTTGAAGCGTGCGCTAGTATAAGAGTGTTTTGGCATCGGAAAGAAAAGGAGAAGACATAAAATTTCCGAGAGCATTTTTGAGAGAAAATTGGAAAAAACCTTATCTCAAGAATCGACTCCGAATCAATTTGTGTGTCAAGAGCACTTTTGCGATGAAGATATCAAAAAGATGATGGATTCATTATAAACGAAATCGAAATTGTCATCCCTCGTGAGAAGTTGACTCTTCTGAATAAGAATATCTAACCAATAAAACTACATGGTTCAGAAGTAAATATTGTTGAAGAATTTTGTTGGCATAACATAATATATGGTTTATATCGGTTCTCAGCTGAGTATTGGCAACAGAATCTACTCTAATACCTAAGTGATGAATCTGAGACTGCTACCTTTTGTTGTCTTGATGTGTACTACTCCTAACTACGGATTTATATAATTTTGAAGATTACGGTAAACCAACTAACATAGCTGCTTTCAATAAACAATGATAAACAAAAGTAGGTACAATTTTTTTGATCAGTGATTTCTTTTGAATTTCATTGATTTCGACTTGCATTTTATTGCATAGAATTCAGAGAACTCATATTTAATATAGATTTGAAGAAAGGTATTTGAAAAATCATCAGAAAAACCACGATGACACATAACCTAAAATAAAACGAAGGCTGTTCATTTCAAATTGACGCTTGAATCCCCACCCCTTATCGATACCCGCTGCAACCGCAGCGACACCTATCCTACGTTTCCCGTTTTCGGGGACACATTTTTAGTACGTCGATCGTTCTCCTTCTCTGTACTCTCCATAAAGGTGACAGGCCCAAATGATTTCATAGAAAAACTCGCAACGGGATGTGTCTTTCTTTTTGTTTCCTACCGACGAAGTAGAAAAAACCATAACTAGTCTTCGATCGAAAAAATCAGCCGGACTCGAAGGAATACGCTCAGAAACACTAAAGGAAATTAAAGAAGAGATAGCTCAAGATTTGAAGCATAATTAGGGATGGGCGAGGGTGAAAAAAAATTCTATATATTTTGTATTGATATTCCTCAATAGTATCGATATATATCGAGTAAAAATATCGATATTTCTATATATCGGTACATTCACCAAACTTAGTGTGATTACACATGAGTTTCATCAAAGTATTTGGAATTAATGAATGAAGTACGTACGCGGTTGTACAACCATATGCAATTCAACTTACAATTGACTAAAATCGAAATCGACGATTCACTGTAATCATGAAAAGGTCCAATACCTTTTAGATCATGCACTGGTTCACTCTCTTATTTTTTCGTTTAGAACGACTGTGATCAAGCTAAACAATGATCAACGCATAGACTTAAATTGACCAGATTCACATATAGAGTTATGGTGTAACTCCATGTTACACCACTCGCAGGGTCGACAGGACATGCTTGTCGGGTCCGCTAGTTACTAACAAAAATGTGCCACTAGTAACAATATTTTATGAGTACGAGATCAAACAAGAGAGTTATTCAGAATCATTAAAAATAATAGTTTTGCAAATTTCGGTCGCAACTAAAAATCGGGAAATGATAGTCCCGGTCTGTTTTCAGATTTGGATTTGTATGTAGAAAAGCGCACGAAATTATGCCATTGTTTTCCTCCATCCTGTACAGGGTGGGCAAAATTGGTGATGAACTACAACTTTTCAACCCAACGAGAAAGAGAAAAATGAATGTACCATTCATGTCGTCTTTTTTCGAGTAACTAATAATGCCGTTAACTGCATTCCTCTGTATTCTTTTGTTTTTGAGTTATAGGCCAAAATTTAAATTTGGGCGATTTCAACTTTGCACTTTGTATCTCCGTTTCTTTTTGTACTAGGATGTTGAAATGAAGACACAATACAGACACTTTTTTGATGAGCTATAACATAAAGTTGTGTTTTTTCGTATGAAAACAGTAGTTTGAAATGACTTAGAAAAAATCGCCATTTTTTTACCGTTTCAGAAATATATTATACATCACCTTCAGTCTTTTTAAGTTATTTCAAACTACTGTTTTCATAAGAAAAAATATATCTTTATGTTATAGCTCAGCAAATATACCTGTTGAAAAAATCATAGTACGCCACTGTTCTCATTTCAACATCCTAGCTTGAACAGAAACGGAGATAATGACCAAAGTTGAAATTTTAATTTTGACCTATATCTAGAAAACAAAAGAAGATAGAGTAATGCATTTGATGGCATTAGTTTCTCGAGAAAAGACGAAAAGAGAGAGAGAGAAAAAGTTTATTTTAATGGCCATCGACCTGAGGTCCTTCAGCCCAAAAGACGAAAATGTGCCATGCATTTTCCTCTATTTCGTTGGGTTGAAAAAGTTGTAATTCAGGTATCACCTATTTTGCTCACCCTGTACATGCAATATTTGTTTGAAATGTTTTTTCTAAGGGTTTTTTGTAATGTTTTAATCCTTGTCACATTTTTAGTGGTTTGCCACAGCCTCGAAAGTGATTCGTTCAATGAACACTCTCCTGCAAGGCCTAGTTTTCGTAGAAAACGTAAATTGAAGAGAATGCTGATTGAAGAAACACCTATACCACAGTGTGGAAAAAGAAAGAGATCACAAAAACTAGATATCCTTGAGAATGGTCACATCAGAAATGGAAACAAAATAAAGCCTTTACATAAGAGTATTGTTGACAAGATTGAGAAGTTCTGCAAAAAGCCAGCCATAGATGATGTTAGTATGATAAATACCTTAATTTTACTCTCCAAACCTAATTGAATGTCATAGGGGTAATATCTTATAACATATCGGTCTGTATTCACGTTTTTTGATCCCGAGAATACAATTTGGTTGAAACTAGGGGACTCTCCTGGTGTAGTTCATTGTAGTTCATTGACAAAAGTAGGTTTATTGGCAACAACAAAGTGATTTAGTTAGTGAAAGTCCATAACCACAAATCGAAGAGATCAAATATGTTAGCTTTTTCAAACATCCATGCCCTGCACTTTTCATCAAACGATTGGCATATAAAATGTAGAAATAACAATTTTATCAAAAATCGAACCTAAAAAAGTGAAAATGAGTTTGGTAGAAGTTTCTGTCAAGCTGACACTTTTAAATCTTTGTTGCAAATAAATTTCAAGAGAATTCTTCTGGAATATTTTTTGACATTTATACAGGCAATGTCAATGGAAGTACAAAGTATCGACGATAATTTCGACATTGCTAGTGAAAGCAGCCTTAGCTGGAGTGGAGGTGAAGGTCATGAAGGCGACGACGAATTGACTGATTGGGCGCCATCAGCTGAAACACCATCAGAGCCATCGTACCTCTCAGAGTATGATCCGAGAGAGATAAGAGCAGGTTGTTCGTATACATTCAACACTATGAAGGTTTTCCTGATAACCTACTGTTTCAGGTTGTAGACGACTGGGAGACGAACGTCCAGGCTTCAGCATTGTCACAAACGCTAACGAGCGTGTTGCTAAATTTTTACAAGACAGTTCCAAATCAGAGCTCAAGTTATTTGGTGGGGAGAAAGATAAAATCAGGCAGTTGGCTAATCTCTACTCTTTAGACCTATGGTCTGACGGGGCAATGTCTACTCTTTTACGCAAAACTAATAGAACACCTTGTATGCAACCTACCCAAAGGCACCATAGCAGTTTCTCATCTGGCCACAAAAGGATAAGGGTACATGCACATGCCAAATAGTGCGATCAATATCATTCCTTCTCCAATTTGGATTATATCCATATCAACCTTTCAAGGATATGAAAGTGATTTTTTGTTCGTAATATAACCTGTATATTTTAATTTTCTCTTTCTAAAGGTCCTTAAAAATGAGCTGAAAGAGTCTTCTTAGAAAAACAATCATGTTCAACATAATATCACATTTAGCAGATACTTTTTTAATTTGGAGATATGGGTTCACCTGACATTTTATACATTGACAGATATTTACATGAAATTATTGAGCCAAATATTGGCGCTTTCTCAACATTTCACACATTATTTTTAGAAAAACGTTTATTTTTCACAATTACATATAATATTTGGAAAGTACTAACCTATGAGGCATAAATGAGATTGTGGTGGTTAATGAACACATATTTGACTTTTTCCAGTCAACAATTGGAATTTCTTAATGAATATTGAAAACTAAGCAAGGCATAAAACAAAAATGCCAGTGTCAGGACATTGGGTTATGCCCTTTTGAATATTTGGTTGATGGTGCTATTGATGATTTCATTCCATGAAATATATATGGATCATTCAAAAATGGAGATTTGATCAATATAATTCAATTTTATCAGATCGGTATTCACTTTGTCTAGTCAGGAAATTATAGGTTATGTTAAATTGTTGAGACAGTTAATTTTGTAACTATGTATGTACTTTAGCTAGTTAGATGCTCCTTAATATATTCTCTTATTGGTTTACTGTATAGCGTTTTAACTTACTTGGGCATTCTCCTTCAGACAAAATGAAGTATAATCAAGTTTCATCCTTTATCCTGAAAAACTAATTTCAACTACTTGAAAAATAAATAAGGGAATTCAAAAATTTTAGAGAGCTTCGTTTCTATTTCACCATTCAGCAAAATTTACTACAGATTCTGTCGATAATAAAGGAGAATATATTGGTTACGTTGATAAGATAGGTGAAGGTGGCTTCTTGACATTCACCAGTTGTTAAATAAGCTGCTTTACAGTCAGGTACGCCAAATCTCGGAGATTGACGCACTGGAGAAACACGTTCTCAGTCGAAGATTATAGAGTAGAAAGATGGGAACCAAAGCGACTAAAGTGATGTTAGTGCCACATATGTTTCAAATGTGTCTCTAAGACTTTAAAATTGGTTAAATATTAATTTGAGGGCCATTTGCAGAAACATGAAATTTTGTAAGATTTCAGATGGCCATTTTGATCAAAAAGGTTTTGAATGTTTTTATTCTCGTAGCGCTTATTTTGTATCTAGCTCCTTCTTGTTGCTGAATATTAAATTTTTTGGTCTAAGTTCTTGGAGAAAACTCCAAAATATCGTTCGAAAGTTATTGCATGGTAAAAAACTGGATCGAATAAAACGGATTCTTCGAAATTGAGTTTTTTACTCTACTGAGGAAAATGGAAATGTAAGTTTGTATTACAACTTGTAACATATGACTCGGTCATTCATTGATTTTTATCTCTTTTAAATACAGACAAAGAAATACTGGGCACAAAACGCTCCCGAAAATCCCCAGACTGGTTCGCCGACAGCGAAACTCATATCACACCCCTTTTGGAGGCAAAACACGAAGAATGAAAACAGCAATTAACAAGTCTGGCGATATTGTAGCCGAAAACAGTCTTATAAACATAAAACGCGAGGTCCGTCAAGAAATAAGAAAAATCAAGGATAGTGGAGAGAAAAAGCTAGGGAAATACACGCTTACGCCGATAACCATGAAAACAAGCGTTTTTTCGAAGCTATTAGAACTGTTTATGGTTCAAGCAGAAAAGCTAACTTTTCTATAAGAGATGCTAATGGAGTTATCCTAACTGATGATTGAAAAATTCTCGAAGATGGAAGGAGCATTTTAGACCGGCTCCCCGCGTATAGACCAAGACATCGCTTGATGACGAAATCTCAATGTCGGAAAACATACATAAGTGTGATAAAAAATATGAAAAATAATAAAATCACCAGGTCTAGACGGCGTTCCAGCGGAGATATTCAAAGCCCTAGATGAAGACATTGTCAATAGTCTCCTAACACTATTCCGCAAGATCTGGCAACAAGGAGATGTGCCACAAGACTTCAGAGACGCTTTAGTTATCAACCTCTATAAGAACGAAGGCGATACGTCATATTGCAACAATTACATGGGCATATCGTTGCTTAGTGTAGCCGGTAAAATTATCTCGAAGATTATGGCTAATCGTCTGATTCCACTCTCAAAAAAGCTGTAGCCTGAATCCCAGTGCGGCTTTCGACCCAATCGAGGTACGGTGGACCTAATTTTTACACTGCGACAGCTGCAAGAGAAGATATCAGCCTGGAGGATGAAAATCTGGATCAGGTCGAGCAGTTCAAATATTTGGGAAGCTTCATAAATACTAGGGCTAACCTGGACACAGAAATACACAACCATATCAATTCGGCATCACGGGCATTCTGGAAGTTAAAGGATAGAGTGTTTCAAAATCACGACCTCAATTTGAAGACCAAGACAGCTGTTAACAAAGTAGTGGTCGTCACAACGCTTCTTTACGGAAGCGAAAGATGAACGCCCTACAGAACACATATTACACAGCTTGAATAAACGCAACAACGTCATCTAAGACAAATAATGCACATCAGAAAACAAAGTTTCAAATGCAGAAGTTTTCCAGCGCGCTAGTTGTATAACAATTGAGACTCAAATAACGGAGCCCGACTCAGATGGAGAGGCCACATTCTGAGGATGCAAGACACAATGCTCCCTAAAAGAGAGCTGTATGGCGAATTCACAGGGGGAGCTCCGAAACCAGGAGGCCAGTATAAGCGGTTTGAGGATATACTACATCAATCCCTAAAATCAATTAATGCCAATCATAACTGGGAACAACTAGCGCTAGACAGGTCACAGTGGAGGTCTTTTGTACATAGTTATAATGGAGACTCGAGAAGGATATAGTGGCGGCCAGATCTGGTTGGTGACTATCCATGCCCGTAGTGTGGAAGGATCTGTAGGTCACGGCTGGGTCTCTTCAGTCACAGGAGGGCACACAGTCGCAAGTAGCCCTAAGAAATTATAAGTTTGATCGGACAGTGTTTGAGTCTGTAGATTTATTCTCAGTAACGGGATACAGCAATGACGATAACTATTATTTTTATTTTCAGTCCTGCGAAGTGGATAAAATTTTCAGACAATGACTTCAGCAAACACTACTGACTACACTATGTGAGTGAACATTTTACTGCAAGTCAATTGAGAACTGTTCATCCACGTTAATTGTTGTATGCAGGAAGCATCCCTTGCATGAAGGATCCATTTAGGGGAAATTATGTCCTTTATTCGTCTATCCAATAATTCTCATCGCAAAAACAAAACATAAACATATGGCTGGACAATGAATGGTTCAGTACCAAGTTCATCGGATTAGATGCATCAGGTCACTGTTGATAAAATCATAATTGTTGTATCGTGGAATTTAGGCCATTTAGGGTGAGAAAAAATGTAGAAAATCGAGGCAGTGCTATGAGGTTTCCCCATTTCATCCCATTTTTACGACGATTGTTGAAATGTTCGAACAAGAAGATTGTGATGTCCACTGTGAAAAAATTAGTTAATAACTTAGAAATTTAGACAAATTTTACTGGTGAGATTTTGAAGTATTATTCTATTTTTTACACTTGTGTCCTAGAGGTCTCTTCTGTCACTTGGCATCGAAATGAGCCATTTCATAAAATCGTGTAAGTCCTTAGTTTTCATTACCATGTAAATATCGAACGAGCCAATATCCTAAACGAAACTACATGGTCGAATCAGGAGCTAAGTTTTTTCCCACTGCTTTGCTAAAATTCAGCCAACAAACGGTCTAGGGTCGTATTAGGATCTATTTCAGTAATCATTTTCAATTTTTTTTCAACTTTGTTATTTTGAAAGTTTTGTATAGGTGATTTTTGGTGGAACGCTTTTTTCACCAGTTCTACCTTCTGTTGAAAAAAAAGCCTCCCCTTCAAATGCACCCTGTATATATTTTTCTGATATTTACTATTTATTAAAATAAAATAAGAACTGTCCTTTCGTGGACATAATGAAGGAAGCTACTCTTTCAATGCCGGCAATTTCAAAGAAACTCTCAATCTATTAGCTATTAGTTGAGTGTGATTCAGAGATACAACAGCATTCGAAACGGCGTTAACGCACCTCACGGGCCGCCCCGGGCTTGCACAGGTAAGAACCAAAGGTTATAGTTATATAGTCTTTGGTAATAACCTCATTTTTGTTTCTATATGAAGATTGTATCATGCACTTATGCCACCACAGATACAGTAAGCTCAGAGACAACTGGTCTCTGGTATGCTGTTAATCTAAATGACAGAATTCATGTCATGCATCTGAGTATACATCAGTTTTCTGGTTTCACAGTCTATGGATTCGAGCACTTCATGGACAGATCCATATCTATTCGTTTTATGGCATATTATTTTTTGATCATTCTAAATTTCCTTTCGAAATAGAGCAGTGATCTATAAACTTCCACCGAACAATTTTCAATTTACCCCCTTCAACTAAAAACAGTCAAATAGTTGATAGAGCAATCAAAATTTTGTCAATCCCATCTTAAGAAAGGAACAATAATTAACACTTTAATTACTTTCAAAGAAGTTATTCTTAAGTAGGATTTATAATTATGGAGGTTGATATTCTGTGTCTAAACATAGTGCTTAGACAACGCAGAGTAATATGTTATATGAAAACTTTTTAAGAAAAATTTCTAGCAGATTCTCGCAAAACACGCACTTATTTCACACAAATAAAAGATATCAATCTTCAAAATTTCACACCCATTTTATTACTTTTTTTTAAGAAATGCAATTCATTACAAAGCACACTACCTATATTTATTTCTGTTACACATTTTTAATTATTTTCATGTTTCCTGTTTCCTTCCAAATGGGTTGATTTTTTGCAGCCAAGATGATGGTGAATCACTGTGAATATCAATTAATTATATATATAAACAATATTATTGATAAGAATTTTACTCTGTTTTGAAAGGATTGTTACCTAAGTCTTAAATTTGCAAATTAGAGCTTACCTGACTTTAATTCCTTCAGGGTCATTTTCCTTCGAAATTTTTTCAGCTTTAAGCTTCTCAAAAAGTTCCATCCTATAAATATTTTTCAATGGAACTGGTTTGTTTTGTTCAGCTAGTATAGCTTCCATTTTCTTGCAAGCTTCCGGAAAGGTATAACCATACCACTCTACTTCTTCCCTGGTAAACTGAAAGAATTTTTGTTTTATTTTGATTTTTAATGATAAATATGACAACTTACAGAGGATAAATATTTCCCATATTCTTGCATGATACGCTTTTGTTTTTCAGAACCTTTTTCATAGGCAGGACATTCATTATAAAGGTCTTTCAATATCCTTCTCTTCAATCTTAATGCCAAAAGTGATTTCAGGTCACAGGCAGAAGTCTAAAAACATGCTAATTATTTTTGATCCAAGAAGTTGAAATGAACTACCTTCAGTAAGTAATGATCAAATCCATAATTGGAATTTATTAGATTTATTGCTCTATCAGTAACCACAACTGACATATATTTATCAAGTACTTCACTATAAACAACTGATCTTCTCAATGTGGGTACCCAAAAATGGGGGACTCTCCTTTTTAATTCTGACCTTTTTTGAAAGCCTTGAACAATACCTTCTCCACCCCATAATTGATTGTTATACTCTACAGGAAATATTAGTGGAATAGGATTATCCTGGACAGGCTTCCTAGAAGAGGTGTATCAATCGAAATATACAGGGTTAGAACTATTTAGAGGGGGACTGCAGGGATATCAAAAACCGTTAGAAATACAGGGTAGCTAAAATTACAAAAAAGTTGCGTTATTTAAGGATGAGTGGGTTGGTATAAACAGTTTCAGAATATCTCTGATTGTTCCTGAGATATCTTGAAAAAACTGAAAATTAAGATTATCATTTTTCTTCATTACTCATTTGTTTTTGGACATAACTACACGAAATTTGGTGTGTAATCATAATTCTATATAGCGATTATACTGGTGTACTACTTTTTTGTAATTTAAGCCATTCCTATAGTCAGTGTCTAAATAGTTCTAACCCTGTATAATAAAATTATAAATGATGAAATTCAACCAGCATTCCATTTATTGAATTTTGTGAATAATCTGTATATTTCATATTATATACTACTTCAGTGAAAAATCGTTTGAACACTCCCTTAATACTTACACTTCCCCAGTTAATTCATTCCGTTTCCATTTTTCAACTTCTGGTATATAGTGAACTGAAGCAGGCTTTTGAATAATCCATTCTTTAAAGAATTTTTTATAAGCTTCAGGAAGGAGAGCACCAGTACCTTTCTCAAAGACTGCTAGTGTATTGAGTTTTCCCAAGGATTTGAAGACCTACCAAATGAAATGTCAACAATAAATAATGGAATTCCATTTATGGCTTACTCTAGAATTCATTTGATCACAATTTTCGTAAATATCAACAAGGATTCCTCTTTGGTATCAAATTCAAATTATTGTCATATAACCTAAAAACGTGTATTTCCATAGAAATTGAAACTTGTTAGGTTAGTATATCCAAAGAGGATCCTCTATGCGTATTTCATAGCTATCATCCTTGTTTATATAACCCTATGTCTATAAACAAGGCTATCATCACAGAACACTAATATACATCTATCATCATGTGGTACTACATGATGAATTCTAGTAGGCTCATAGCCTACAAGAACTAAAACTTCTAGTAGGCTATGGCTAGGCTCAGATCAATAAATTTATTATTGATCTGAGGCTGAGGGTCGTACTAAAAAGGTGTCTCCAAAAACGGTGAAAATAGAAGTCGCTGCGATCGCTAGATTGATCGATAAAGGGTGTGGATTTAAGCGAATGAACAGCCTTCATTTTATTTTAGGTTATAGCCAAAAAGTTATAGTTCCTATATCTCCTTGGTTGCGTTCACAAAATTACTCTGAGCATGCCACATAGTTATATACACTATTACCGGAAATTATGGAACAAAGTCATTTTAGCTGAACAGACCGTTTTAAGAAATAATCCTGAAACACGTCGATTTTTGATTTTAATTTATCGTATTTTGAAATAATAATCTAAATATACAGGGCTGCAGTTCGAACATTTATAAAGTCATGTATTCCATCAATAATATTACTATTATCATAATATTGTATTTTTGCCCACTCTGTACCAATTGGAATCAACATGTGATACATTTTTGGAATCAGCTCAGCTAGAGTAATCCGAAAATTGAAAAATTGAGACAAAATGGGGGTGTTCCATTTAAAAAAAATACGGTGACGTCATTACTCGGAAGTAATTCACCCTGTATATTAGAATTATTATTTTAAAATACGGTAAATTAAAATAAAAAATCAAAGTGTTTCTGAACTATTTCTTAAAACTGTCTGTTCAGCTGAAAATGACTTTGTTTCATACTTTACGGACACAGTGTAGTTATAGTTATAGTGAGAAGCGATCTTAAGGTTTATTGTGCCCCCTAACAGAGCTGTTTTCATCGCGCCCTTTACAGCTCGCCTTCCAGTTTCAGCGATCTGATGATCTGGGACGGCTTCAACGAGGATAATTCCACACTCCTACAAGTTTCTTGTCCAAAGCACTCTTTCCTTTGGTTTGAAATGGCATAGTGTTCCGTAAACAGGTGAATAGGAGTTTCTTCCTCCTCCCCACAGAATCTACACTCGTCAGTGTCCGACAAACCCATTCTCAACAGATGCTTCTTTAGGCGACAATGTCCTGTGGGAAAGCCAGTGAGTAGGTGTAGTTGGTTCTTACTGAGATCCAGATATTTTTTGAATCTAGCAGTTTCAAAGTTCTGAAGGAACTTTTTGGCGTGATCCATCCCTGGCAGATTTCGCCAGAGTATTTTCCTTTCGGCATTTTCCTGCATTTTCCTATACCACAGAATGGTTCTGGGCCAGTGAGTGGCGTTTGTGCGTTCTCTCTAGCAAGTGTATTGGCCTTCTCGTTTCCTGCTATTCCCGAATGACCGGGAACCCAGATTAAAGAGACCTTATTTTTCTTGCCTTCCTCATTGAGTTTGTTCCGGCACTCCAAAATCAGCTTTGAATCAATGACATAGGAGCTCAGTGCTTTAACGGCAGCTTGACTATGTGTATGATTAGCTATGTCACACTTCTGATAGTTTCTTTCTAGATTTACGGGTACATATCTTCCGATTGCTAGTATTTCCGTTTGAAGGACGCTTGTACAGGAGACTAACGATAGTGCACACTTGGTACTTGCCCCGTAGGCCCGTAAATCCCAGCGCTAGCTCCTGTAGCGGCTTTAGGGCCATCTGTATACCATTTCAATGTATTTTCTTTAAGATTGTAGTCGGTGTACTCCCGTTCCCAATCTTTTCTTTTACTTAGCATTGTACTGAATGCGTGTTTTCGTTTGTTTTTTTCGGTTTTATTTACCTTGGAAATCTGAATATAAACAATTTTGTTTCTAATTGTAGATCACTAAATTCACGAATGAGGCTAATTTCCTCAATCTGTTTCCATATTAGAGTATATCAAAGTTGAGCCAATTTTCAGAGATATTTTGTCCATGACCAAGAAATGGTCTAGGTCCTATGACATGACGTTTTAAAACTGAAAAATTAAATGGAACACTACACATTACACTATTTGTGTAATGAGACAAATTCAAGTTTTTCATTAGTCCAAATTAATTCAGGGTTCTCTAGTATGGTGCTAAAAAGAAATGAACGCGTGCTTTCAATCGATGTGAAAATCAATGCTTTACAACTTTTTTATGTGACACTCCTACTTCATTCACTTTTATTTTTGCACTCGGTTGGCCATGGAATAATTTCCTCAAGCTATTGTAACTAGAATATGGAGTAAGGTTGCATGGCATTAAGATGTCTAAAACATTGGGTGTGTGCACTTGTCACTTTTTGCAAGCATCAACATTTCAGCAAATCGGGGATATGATAACAGTTTCGTTGCGGCGCCACCATATCATTTGCTTCGTTCTATCCTTGTTCTACCAAAGGAAGAATTTCAAATTGTTTTTTCTCGATTTTTTCAAATGTAACAACCTGTATTTTTTCCATGATGATGTATACAGTTTAAAACCTTAAATTTTTTTAGAAGTAACCAAAGGGCTATTTTCAATTTCGTCTGTAAACAAAGAATAATTATTATTGTTTTTTATTCACCATATCTGGGGTGAAGTCTTGCAACGCGGGGGTTGTACAACAATTGAGACTCAAGTAACGAGGGCCTGACTCAGATGGAGCGGCCACATTCTGAGGATGCAAGACACAAGACTCCCCAAAATAGCTCTGTATGGCGAATTGGCAGAGGGAACCCGGAAACCAGGAGGCCAGTATAAGCGGTTTAAGGATACACTACATCAATCCCTAAAATCAATAAATGCCAATCATAACTGGGAACAACTAGCGTTAGACAGGTCACAGTGGAGATCTATGGTGCACAGATATGATATGGAGACTCGAGAAGAATTCAGCGGCGGCCAGATCTGGTTGGTGTCTATCCATGCCTGGAGTGTGGAAGGATCTGTAGGTCACGATTGGGTCTCTTCAGTCACAGGAGGGCACACAGTCGCAATTATCCCTAAGAAATTATAAGTCTGTTCTTTTTTTATGTCTTTTTGTAGATTAATTCCAGCTAACGGGATACAGCAATGAATGAATGAATGATTGCCTTGTTCGCAATTACCCCAAATGACATTTCAAAAATAATAAAACAAATTTGAGTCTAGTTTAATATTTTGGTGAATGTTATTTGAGCATCACCTCTTTTGAAACAAAACAATCGATAGAAATTATAAACTATTCGATATACACCACAAGCGAAATAAAAAATCCTCAAAATTAGATCATGAGTCACAAAATTTTTTGAAATGACTTATCTTGAAAACTATGAATGATCACCGGTAGTAACTGTGTAACGTGGTTACCTCGGAGAAAACTTATCTCTAGCGCCAGCTATTCTTTTCACTAGGAAGAATAGCAAACCTACCAGAGTAGCTGCTAGTCGGAGACAGAGTTCGCTGTTATCTAAGGTGGTAGCGATAACGAAGTAGTTAAAATCAAATTATGTATTAGTTTATTCACACCTTCGGAAACTGATTATATGTACAACGGAGATATGTGTAGGTATGAAATATGCGCGAATCTATCAGCAAACATACATTCGGGAAATTCTATCCGGTCACGAGCACTTTATAAAGTTTAGACCGGGCACAATGAAAAATCAAAGGTTGTTCAATAAAATGCGCCAACCAGAACTGACGAAATGAATACTAAGTGCGAAGTGAAATGACTTGCTATACGGTATTGGGATGTAATTGTATTTCTCCAGAATGAAAGAAACACAACCAGGGCGGATCTATTCGAGACTTTTATTTGCTACCCCAAGGGCTATAACGCTCCATGACTGATACCGAAGAAAAGGTCTATTTTTAGCGCAACTACGGGATTTCACTGACGACGAGCGGTATCTCTTATTCTCTACCCCAAGGGCTTACGCGCCATGACTGATAGAAAAGAAGAGATTTCGGATTCAACACTTATGACGCGGAACACGGACAGGGGGTGGCCGGGACTTTCCCTTCAGTACCCCAAGGGCTTACGCGCCATGACTGATAGCGAAGGGAAAAGTCAGACTCGCGAAACAGGGTAAAGAACGATAAAATATAACAGAAAGCGATACAGTACAGCAGTGTCAAAGAAGTAACCGGTGTAGGTCTAATTAAGAAACTGAACGGTAAAGACGGGGACCTACCTCCTTTATTTCAGGCACTCGCGGAAAACAAATGAAAAATTAAAAATTAATTCCTATAATAGCACTGATACTAGCAACACAAAATTATTCTTAAAATTATTGAACGGCTTGTCGGGCACACAATTAACTTCGAATCGCAGAAAGCACGGAGCGTAAACTAACTAAAGAGACTGAAGTAAAAGAGCAGAAAAAGCAAAAGCGACTGAAGTAACAGAGAATCAAAAGTCAAAAGTGACCGTCGCGGGGGAAAATCTGCTTTTATAGGCAAATCCCCCCACACGCTAAAAATCTGAAAATTCCAGAATGCGACAAGAATGAAAAACGTCGTCAGCTCCGGTTTATCGCATATCAACATCAGAAAAACGTCGAAATCTTCAACGGCACGCAAGAAAAACAACGTTAAACACAGATAAACGGTTTTTTACATTTACTCTGCCTATCGGAATGAATGTACTGAATATTTGAGAATTAAATATTTTCAAAGGCGGAAATATGAAATGAAAGAAATGCACTAAAATGAACTCCAATTTTCCTCAGAAAACTGGGATTCATTACAACTGTTTTTCTTCGCACTAAAGATGATTGAAACTAGATTACTTGGTCATGATAACTGAGCGCATGTAGAAGGATCTAGTAGATATTCCTGTGTCCGCTTTTACCCCGCGTCCGCAATTACCCCATTGTCCCCTACTCTTATAAGTTTTCGAAAAGGTTAACTACTGTTAATCTTTTTGAAAATTCTCGTTATCTTATGTGACAATCCAGGTATAAAGGGAAACCTACAATACAATGTAGGTTCAAAACCACTTTGGAAATCCTCTCGTTTGTTAGTTACTTTCTGTTTTGCCTTTGATAATATTTCGTAAATATTGACAGCAGATTTTGCCGTAGGTCGAACCGCAAATCGCTTGTCATCATATCGCGATGTGAAGATTCCAAAACTATTCATTCTGCCGAAGAACTAGTGACGTCCCACAGAATATACAGGGTGTCTGTAAACAAATGCGAAAGACTTTAGGAGATGATTCCGCGATGAAAATAAGCAGGGGTAGTTCCTATAAATTTTTTTCGAAATCCACCTCCCTTCCTAGTATTGATACAGCCTTTGGAAGGCGATGACTAGTTGACAGTTTTTAATTTTTTTACGGGTTATAAAAAACACCAAGTCATAAAACTATACATAATATGAAGCACTAAGTAGATTTAACTCACACAAGTTTTTCAGATCTCATAACTTTATTACTAGGGGTTGAAAATAACAACCCCTTATGATTTTCCTTCAAAAATTGTTTTCGTGGGATAGATTTTCGAAAAATAAATTCTCTTATGGTTTTCCATTCAATTCTGGAGAAAAAAATATTTTGCTCTTGCAAAATTTCGATACAGCCGATACTTTTCTCGGAATAAATAAAAACTTCTCCTAGGGAGTTCTGATCATTGTTCATACCATTTCATCGTATAAGTGTTCCATAGAATCACTACCTCCGTCTAAAATACATGCATAATAGACCTTAGTATACTGCTTGTAAGTTTTTATTTATTCCGAGAAAAGTATCAACTGTATCGAAATTTTGCCACAGACCTTTATTCTTCAGAATTGAATGGGAAATCATAAGAGAATTTTATTTTTCGAAAATCTATCCCATGAAAACAATTTTTGAGGAAACTCATAAGATGTTGTTATTTTCAACCCCTAATAATGAAGTTATGAGATCTAAAAAAATTGTGTGAGTATAACATCTACATACTGCTTTATAGTATGTATAGTTTTATGACACAGTGTTTTTAGAACTCGTAAAAATGATTAAAAACAAACAAAAAGGAACGGAAGGGAGGTCGATTTTGAAAAAAATTTATAGGAACTACCCCTGCTTATTTTCATCGAGGAATCATCTCCTAAAGTCCTTCGCATTTGTTTACAGACACCCTATATTTTGAAAATAGTTCGTAGACCTAATAATATATTATTAGGTCCATAGACATAGAGACATGGACTGAACAACTCCAACGCAAGCATGAAATTGGTTATTTTATAGAAAGACAGAAATGATCGTCGGGCCATTATCTGTCTCTTTTGTGTTCACATAGAGGTGAGTGCGGACCAATCAAAATTCTAGAAAAAGACAATTAGCATGCCCGGAGTTCAGTTTCTGTCTGTCACTTTTTTTGACCGTATTTCATGCATAGATAGAAAGGAAAGGCACAGTCGATGTCTCTATGTCTATGATTAGGTCTAATTTAATAACGCACTCCATTGCGTGACCACAGATCGAATGAATTTCGATACTCATCTGGGTGGTGGTAAATACTCCCATTACAGATTCAAAACTTATTAATATTCAGCTCGTTTAATTACTACGTTGTTTCAAGATCTGACCAAAGGGGTCTTTGATCTAACAAACTTACTAGGTCCTTCGTGCTTGGCTTCGATTTTTGTAACCACAGACCACTCGTCAATCATCGAGGAAAGCATATATTTCAGTTATTTTTTCTTGTTCCTATACAGAGTGGAATGCCTCAAATTTCCATGGCCAACCGCAGTGCGGGTTTAAGGTTCTTTCGGGCCCTGGGCGCAGGAGATCTACGGGCCCCTTTGGCATTGACGAATCTCTTGAATGCGAACATATCAACAAAAATAAACCAATATATTTTTATGTTCAGATTTGAATGTAAAAATAAATATATGAGAAGAAATAGCATTTTTATGGAAAATAAATGAAAAATTGAAAATTCTGAAATAGGTATATATATGTATATCACAAGAAACAAATCATATACTTGTTCTCTGAGCACGATTAATATTTCTTACTTATTCAAGCCTAGAAATATAGTATATGTCGGAAGCCGGAATATTATAATACCTAAGGAGGATAAATACCTTTTTTCACTACTAGCTCTTCGCCGTCCAAAAAAATTTTCATTTGTCCGGCATTCTTCAATGTTTGTGAAGTTGGCCCAGCACTTTTTGATTTTGGAAATAAAAATTTCTCCTTAATTGGGCTTGGTTGTACGTATACCATTTATTCCGTTGAAATTTTTTCTATTCCACACGGTTCTCTTCTATACAACTTATGTCGTTTGACTGTACCTCTTATTTCCTGGAATATGTAAAATTAAAAAAAAAACTGAGCTAAGCATTCTTGTTGTACGCAAAGGCGTAGATGTGGGATATGCAAATTATTATTTGAAAAAATTGTCAGCTATCGAAGTAATGAAATTTTTGTTAGACCTAGGTCCTTTTGGGCCCCTCTCTGCTCCGGGCCCCTGGGCTCCCGCCCCAAGCGGCCAGTGGATAAACCGGCACTGGGCAGCCGAGTGCTTTTACAAAAATGAATGGATATGCGTCTAAACTCGTTTCCTGTTTCAGATTCAAGATCGTCCACATTCAACTTACTTACATATACCATTTTGGATTCAAATTATAGTGTTTCATCATCGATTCCAATAGCGAAAAACGACTGTATTTTTGTTAATTTTCCAACAGCCGGTAGGAAACATATTTTTATATTTTTTTTTGAATTACCATTTTATGGGAACTTCAATATGAAAGCTATACGATAAAAAATATTAAAAAAATTTTTTCATTGCTCTTTTTTATAGTTTTAGACATGAAAAATGTTCAGGGAAAATTTCTTGCCCATACATACTCACAAAATTCGAAACGATGAAACTCAATAATTTTATAAAATTTTGAAGATGAAAAAAAAAATTTTTGTAGAAGTAGAAGCCAAGTATTACGTTCAAGCATTGAATATCAACCTTTAAAATTCAATAGGTTTTTCGAATCGCTTAAAGAATATTAATTTTCACGGGAACGAGGACAAATCAAAACGTTGACGTTTCGTCTGTATTTTCATACTTAAAAGGAGACATAAAGTAAAGTCAGACTAGAACAAGAAATATCACAGATTCAGCAGACTTACCCTGAATAAATATCGTGAAAATTAGATGTATATGTTACGGCTAAAGATAGGTGTGAGCATAAACTTAAGATTAGCCGGCTTTGGTTTATATTCGAGGATCGGCTAAAGTTCGATAAAATATTCAACTGCGTCAGGGCATTTCATCTTTAGCCGGCTAATGTGCACATTACCCAAAACGGAACGGCTAAAAATGTATTCGATGGACACGCGGAGAGGTGATGTCCCATGAATGGTCGGATGGGAGAGGACGAACGCACACGGCCACTTTTTTGTTTAAATTTTTAGAATTGAAATATGCAAAAGAGCATCGAATGTATTAGGGTTGTATTACATAACTCCCATGGATTTTGAATTCAACATTTAACGAGTTATTTTCATCTGTTTAGGACATTAATGCTCTTCAAACCGAGCCTAATTTGTGAAAAACCATAATATGACCTCACAAAAAATGAGATATTAGACATAGAAATTTTTTTCCGTAAGCAAAAGTATATTTTCCCTACCATTCAATAATTGGGTTTATGGAAAAATTACGAAATAGGAACTATAGTTCCTAACGTTGCAATTTCTTTCCAACCAATTCTTTCGCAAAAAAGAACAAAAAAAAAACTATGAACATGAACATAGTTGAAAACACTTTCTCTAGCAGATTTTGTTAAATTTCTTCACGAGTCATTGAACATACGGGTTCCAAAATATGGCCTGTCGCCACCCTTGATGAATCATCCCAGGGGATACAAGTGCATTCATCGTAAAGCTTATCAGCCAAATCAAAGATTATAGAGTTAACTCTATAATCTTTGAGCCAAATAGTCCGGTTAACTACAAACAAGATTGGGTACTCCTACTTATATTTTTCTAGAATTTAACCTTTGGTATTTTGATGAAGAAGTTTGCGGCATCATTCTTGTCTTCATTATCTCCTTCTGCTCATTCAATTTCCCTCAAATTATGAATAATAACAAGATGAAAAATATTCATTAACACTACAGTTTTCCCTCACACTCAAAATAGTATGTCATGAATTTTGTCATCAAGCGTTTAGATTTTTAGATTCGTCAATAAGAATTCGTTGAGACACAGTTATGTTCATTCTCCAATTTCTCAACTGCTTAACAGAATGCTTTTCTGCTATTGAAATATGTGAAATTCATACAAAAAATGCATTGCATTAATAGTTTGATTATACTCGTATTACTATTTCTTTACATTCTCTTAATTGCCGAAAATTTTCGCCCCTTAAGCGTTCTACATTTTTAGCCATTAGCAAATACCCAAAGCTAAACCTAAGTTTAGCTGGCTAATCTTAAGTTTATGTTCACACCTATCATATACATAAAATCAGTGCAATACATGAAGATATAGGAAGAGAATATACAACTTTATATCTTCTTTAGAGTCCTGATATGAAGTCTGACGAAACGTCGACTTTTAAATAACGTTTTGTTAACATTTTGATTTGTTCTCGTTCCCGTAAAATCCCCATATCTATTAATTAAGGACGTGATCTATTATGAATTAATTATGATATCCAAATCATTTTCATTTTAAAATTCGATAACTTTCATAAGCGTCTCTCTTGGAAATCTCAATAAAAACAGGTGCCTACAGATTACAACATTTAAGTGTAGAAATCGAATCACTTGGAATGAAAAACGTTTTCCATTTGTTCTTTCATCAATTCTAGGTATGAACACTGTGCATTCGTATTTGTATTTTCCATTATCCACCAACAAAAAATAAAATGAATCCCATCAGGGAAACAATGATAATTCTTGCGTGCCGTTTGACATCCAACAACGACGATTTGCGTCATTGCATTATTTGAAAGCAGACAGAAGGTTTGGAGATTGCGCTAATTAGGAAATAAATACGACTGATCGGATAACCGACACTTTGACCTCATCCTTCTGTTCCGCTTGCATTAAAGGTGTCCATGGAATATCATTTTAGGTGACTTTTTATATGCGGTTGAAGGAAACCTTCTACGTGTTTTTCAGATTCCCTGTGCACAATACCAGAACGGAAAATTATTTAGCTATAATAGATGTTGCAAGAACGTGCAAATTTTTACTGGTTGAAGAAATAATCAAGAGGTTTCATTTATTCATTGCTGTATCCCGTAACCGGAAATAAATCTACAAAAAGACAAAAAAAGAAAAAAGAAAAAAAATTAAGGTGCGAATAGACTTACAATTTCTTAGGGCCAATTGCGTCTGTGTGCCCTCCTGTGACTGTGGAACCATCTGATGTGCATTATCTCAAAGATTATAGAGTGAGATCAGCTCTATGATCTTTGCATTATCTGTCTTAGATGACGTTGTTGCGTTTGTTCGAGTTGTTTAATATGTCGCCTGTAGGGCGTTATTCAGCTTTCGCTTCCGTAAAGAAGCGTTGGGAGGACCACTGCTTTGTAAACAGCTTTGGTCTTCAGATTGAGGTCGTGATTTTGAAATACTCTGTCCTTTAGCCTCCAGAATGCCTGCGATGCCGAATTGATACGGTTGTGTATTTCCGTGTCTAGGTTAGCCCTAGTGTTTATGAAGCTTCCCAAGCATAATATTTGAACTGCTCGACCTGTTCTAGAGTTTCATTCTCCAGGCTGCTATCTGTTTGAAGGCTTTCTGGCGTACTTACCAAGAGGTTTAGGTACTACACACAATACATAAAAAGAGAATTTCACTTTCGATTCGTTCTGCTGCTTTTACTGTTCATTTTTATTTGATGGTTGGAAAACGCTTGAAATCAATGAGGTATCGGTGCCTAATTTATTATTTTCTCCGGAGAAATGTGGAAAATAATTTTCTTTCACCTTTCCGATTGGCCTTGCCAATCATATTAAATTCATGTATCATGAACTATATCCTTGAAAATCACGTATCGATAGGAAGACTGCAGCGGGAGAAAAATTTAAAATTTCATGGGGTGTGGGTTGCAATACCCTCTTAAGGTGCGTTCCCCTCGAGATCATTATCACTGATGTCCTCTATAACGATAGTCCTGTGAAGCACACAAGTAGTGCTTCATGGCCGTCATTGGAGGACAGTCGTCTCAAAGAAAACTCACGTTTAGGCCTTAAAAATCGAAAACTCGAAACTTCTGGTATACTTAATTTCCAGATTAAGATCCAACAAACGCTAAAGGTATGGATTAGGTAATGTGTCGGATTCAAGCAGTGGCTGCAGAATGTGACTGCTGCGTCTGTTGCACTATAACATGCCATGGGCGTAGCCAGGGTTGAGTTTCGGGGGGAAGTTTTAAATGAAATTTTTCTGATTTTGACATATAAAGTGAGACTTTTTGAAAATGATATTATGTATACCTACCTATATAATTTGGGGGGGGCGGGGTTTGAATGCTTGAAGTAACATCAGAATTAACTCAAATATCAAGTCGGCGCGGCGGTACAGTGAGATGATAAAATTCTCAAGATATCAGTAAAAACCGATACAATTTTACTACGAAAAAAATATGCCAAAATTATTGAGATAACATCATACTTGTGATATTATAAATATTGCCGGATTGGCAAATTTCTTCAGATTCTGTATGCAAAACGTCTTCAAATCTGATCTTGACAAAAGCCTCTTCAAATAAGTCCTATCCCAATAATATTCTATATTCGGAAAGGAAAACGTTCAGTTGAACGTATGTGAACACTGGTGGAATTTAAGATCTGGGGAAGTGTAAGTATTAAGGGTGTGTTCAAACGATTTTTCACTGAACAAGATCATATTTCAACTAGACGATCGTATTATTTCTCCGTTAGTTTTCATTGCTTTGCCTTTCAATTAATTGATAGTAAACTGAGGATTTTTGAAACTCCTGTTCAACTGCTCCTGTAAGTGCTTCTGTACTGATTATCCGACTCTTGATCTATTATTCATAAAAAAAGTTGCACGAACGATTTAATCGAATATAATATAGTTTTTCATTGATGTGATGAATCTTGACCAAACACAAGGTTTCACCCACATCACTCAGATTCTTCATTCGCCACGTACCATAAAAATATCAAAAATTCAAACAAACCAACTCTTGAATGTAAGTGGAACGCTCACTAATAAGTATTTGACCACTTATAAAAGTAATTCTTCATATTTTCTCGCATAATAATGCGTCGTTTTCGAGTATTTAATATTCATAGAGCATTATATTATTTAATTACAGATGTGCGGTGCGTATAGCGTCCATTAGCTTCATATTTGTTATTCTGAAGAGAATTTTGTTGTTGTTGCAACATTTGAACGTCAAGAAAAAATATCATTTATTCATTCATATGAAAATATTGAAAATGAAAGAATAATAATGAGTTATGTTTGAATCTGGTAACTCTGGTAGGAAATGAAAAAATAACTATAATTTAATATGTTTATCTACATATTGGAGATTAATATCAGAGCTAATAGATATGGGTGGTTGCAAGCTGAATTCGTTATTATTATCGAAAAAAATTTTAAATAAGAGAAAAATATTCAAACATTTTTCACCAACGAAATTGCGGAAACTCATTTATTTTATTACAAATTGAACTTCGTTCACCAAATAAAATGAAATTATTTATTTGTTATTTATTTATTATTTGTTCTTCTAATATAGTGGCTTATTTCCAAGGTTGAAATGGTTATATCTAAACTTCAGTGTCAAGTTTCCATAGCCCATTATGAAAACATAAAATGGCTATATCTTCTTATCTAGGCCAAATCGAAATTTATTTAAGAAAAAACAGGAAAATTGGGGTCCATCAAGTCACTCGTTCAACTATTTAAACGTTCTAAGGAATTATATGACTTGTACAGGGTGACAATTTGAAAACTTGCCAGGCCAATTAGGTCTCGACAAGGATGTTTTCAAAAAATAAGCTGGAACAGGTCAATTTTTATAGAGAGGGGGACATATTTTGAGCAGAATTGTAAGCCGAAATCTCCTCAACCCCCAAATTCTCAATAGGGAATAGGGGGTGAGCTATAATACCTCAATTGAAAAATCACTTGACCCTCTACATGAATACAATGGTTTGCAAATTTTTATTGAGTCCTTGAAGTAGTTACAAGGGCTTACAATTTGAAAACTTGCCAGGCCAATTATGTCACGACAAGGATGTTTTCGAAGAAATTGCCGGAAGAGATCAATTTTTAAAGGGAGGGGGACATATTATGAGCAACATTGTAAGCCGAAATCTCCTCAATCTTAGGTGTAGGGGTTGTCACCCCTAAATTCTCAGCAGGGAATAGAGGGTGAGCTATACCTCAATTGGAAGACAATAGTATTATGTAGAGGGACATATTGTCTTTAGCTCACCCTCTATTCCCTATGAAGAATTTAGGGGTGATAGCCCCTACACCTAGCTTTAAGGAGATTTCGGCTTACAATTTTGCTCAAAATATGCCCCCCCCTTTAAAAATTGACCTGTTCCGGCTTTTCCTTTGAAAACATCCTTGTCGAGACATAATTGGCCTGGCAAGTTTTCAAATTGCCACCTCCTGTAACTACTTCAAGGAATCAATAAAAATTTGCAAACCACAGTATTCATGTAGAGGGAAAAGTGACCTTTCAATTGAGGTAAATCTCACCCCCTATTCTCTTTTAAGAATCTAGGGGCGCTAGCCTCTACACCTAGGGTTGAGGAGTTTTCGGCTTACAATTCTGCTCAAAATATGTCCACCTCCGAATAACAATTGACCTGTTCCGGCATTTTCTCTGAAAACATCCTTGTCGCGACATAATTGGCCTGGCAAGTGTATAAATTGTCACCCTGTATATATACACTGTGTTGCAGTGATGGGTCTCATCATTTTTAATTTTTGATTAACCACCTTATGGCATGAAAAATTTTACTTATGACGTCATTCATTTTTACAGAATAACATTTTTTTTCAATTGACTACCCGAATTTTTTTTGCCGCTTTATTAGAACTTACTTAAATGATGATGTGAACAATGCGTATCGCCGATAATAAAATTTCTTTGGAAAAATAAAATTAATTCAATGAAGTCATAAGGACAATTTTTAAGCCATAAGGTGGTTCATTAAAAACTAAAATTGACCTGTCCAAGCATTTTGCTTGACAATATTCAATAACGCAGTTATTGATTTGGTTCCTCACTTTAACCACACACTGTATATACATATTTACCTGGCGCTAAAACGTTTAGTTCGTGGTCCGCTTCAGCAAGGACAGGATTCGCTGGAAGTAGTGGCTCAAAACCAGCGCCGCTGACAAAGCGGTGAGACGGCAACGTCGCATCAATTTCCCATTTCAGGATTTTCAGGCAGAGTTTCGTAGGGGAAATGTTCGCGTTTTCAGTGGCTATCACAGTCGCTTTTCAGACACGGTCGCGAGGAGCCGAATCGGAAAAGCGCTTGGTTCGTCTCCGTTCCTGATAATGCCAAAAAGATAGATATCTGGCATGTCCGCTTATTAGTAGGAATCCGACGGTGCTTTCGTGGGATCCTGGTGGTATTTTGGGGGTGTGTTTAAGTCATCACATCAGTGAAAATGGGGGAAAGAGAGAGGTGCACGAAAACGGCGATCCGTGTGGGTTTCTACGATATCGAACGGACTATTGGAAAAGGAAATTTTGCCGTTGTTAAGTTAGCCAGACACAGGATAACCAAGACGGAGGTAGGAATTTTCACGATCAATCCAAATTATTTTATTTATACGATAATCTTTATTTTATATTATAAATTAATTTATTACAATCAACAAAATCGTAACTTATGAAACAAAAAACAATAAAAAAAATACGTGACTTTTCTCAAAAAATATTCTGACTGACTATCCTCCATAATTTTTTTTGTTTCCATGCCATCCAAAATTTCCTAACACAACAGCATCAATGATGAATAAATTTTCTTTAAATTAACAAAAAATTTCTTCTAGTTCCTAATACTCATTGAGCAAACTGAACTAAACAATATTATTTTGGGAAAACTCAAACCATAACAGTACCTACTCACTCTGTAAAACGGAAAATCCTTATGACATGTTCAAGCAATTATTCTCTCAACTGTATAGAATACAATTTTCCCCCCGTTTGGATCTTTCATGCTGAATGAATATCAACTCAGTTGGACCAATTTGAATCTGAATTAAACAATTTTGTCATTGCAGTGCTGAATTTGTTCGAGACAGTGAAAAATCATCTACGAAAAAAACATTACTTTTATTTTGTGCTTTTCTTTCTTTGAGTACTTTGAACTGAAAATAATGTGAATTCATTTCAGTCATTATACTTAAATATGCACCAGAAATCATAATATTTATCTTCTAGATGTTTTCAATTTGGTTTGTGAGTGCGAAAATAGATCACATCAGGTGTTAAATGAAGACTATACAGTCCCTGGCCATATTATTAGACGCATTGATTCGATGCAAAATCTCAATATTGAATTATTAAATTGAATGTATATTTTACATATACTTCATCTGTAAATGGTTTCCACATATAATATATCATATTCAATAAAAAATTTTGATTTATTGATGATTAAACATGGAATTCTAAAATTTTGCTGAGCCACCCTGTGTAGCTATGAGAGCTTCATACTATCAATACAGAATTGTTCGGTTTGCTGCATTCGAAGATAATGATTTCATATGTGGATTATCGAAATAACGTCCGAACCTGCAGAATGCAAGACGTCCACTGGAAGACATAGTACTGATTCATACTTAAGTACTAATACTACAACATCAAAAATAAATGCCAAATAGAACAATTTAATGAGAGTCGTAGATGAAACTAACATTCTGTGGAAATGAAATTCAAATATTCTGCTTTTTCCTCGAGCAATACCAGTAAATATAAAAAAAATCCTCAGTGCGTCTAATAAACTGGCCAGGGACTGTATACGATCATTTCTCAATGTTTGGCAAATTTAATGTTATTTCATAATTCGGTTTACTCTTCCGAGACCTGTCTATTTTGATGAAAATCGTCTTTCAGTTTTAAACCTTATAACTACCATTTGCTTTGTCATTTCAAAATATTTGACGGCATTCACGCAGAATATGTGTTCATATCCACAGAGCCAATTCAATATTAAATATTCAAAGATAATAAATCTGTTCACTATTGAGTGAGATATCCTCGTTGCGATACGATACGAAAATGTGAGGTTATGACGCTTGTCAAAACGTTTTTTTGATTTTAAATCAGCGCTATGTTGTCCGTTCTACATGAAAGTCTCAGTAGTTACGTATTTCTCACAATGTGAAATCCGAGGTGAAATCTACTTCAGAAAATATGAATTCGAAAATATATGTGATAAAAATAACTATGTAACGTTTATATATATATATGTGATTCAATGGATTCTTTATCTAGTTATTTGCATAGATAGTTTATTTTTGTTATGAAAGAAAAATAAATTATTGACACACAATATGCACATGCTGGAAAAGAGGACTAAAAGTTGGAGACGTTACCTACATTAGTTTTGATGAAACTTTCATCTAATTCATTTAATATTGTGAAAATTTTCGCAAGAAAGTGATTTTGACTGCAATAACATACTTTTGTTCGCAAAAAATTTTGCGTTCTTTCATCCTTTTGTATTTATAATCCATAGATTTAAAAATTGTGAAAAGTGATCCGTTTCCCCTTATATTTCAATTTATCTTTCGCATAATTAAGTAGTGCGCCAATACTGAAGTATCCACATTTCAAATTATAATTCCAATATTTGTCATTGCTAATCGTTCATAAAATAAAATTCTCAACTGTTACCACCTTTTTGAATATTGTTGTATGATGAAGCGGAATTATACTATAAATAATTTCCCCTGGAAATGATGAAAAAAAAACACGGAATTATTACTAAAGAGTGATAATGAAATATGAACATATCCGATAAAAATGCCTAATTTTCTAAATTTATTGGTGAGGCACTGCCGCACCTCTGCCGCATACGACGAGCCGCCTCTGGTTGAACTGGCGGAAACTGGCGGATTTTTCGAACGATCTGTCAACATGTAATAAGGGTTACAAGAAAGTTTAGTCCAGTTATTACGAATATTATTTGTGATCACGTTCAAATCTGTTTTTTTCAATTTGAACCAAAACCTTCGCTAGTGAGTAATCTCTGGTTTTGCTCTGATAGCAAATAGTCAGAATGATTGAACAATTTTTTCCTGTGAAAGTGGTATGAAGGAATAGTTTTTTGTTTTGAAGAAGTGAAAATATGGAGTGTGCGAAATATGTAGTTCGAATGATTTATTAAAGATAATCAATTCTGAATTTTCATCATAACAATATTTTGAAACGAATGCCCATTTGCATATTCTCTGTATTAAGTTAGGTGTCTACATATGGTTAACTTGCCCTTACCTGTAGGTAAACAAGACTGCTTTAGAACATAGTAGAGATATAAATAAAAAAAAGATTCTAACTGGTGAAGTCTGCAGGCGTAATAAAAGAATCTTCCGTTACAAACACCTTGAAATCGAGGCAAACCCAAATGACAGGGCCGTCGTTTGGGACTAGGTCAACCAAAAATTCACATGCGCAGTAAGTTCAAGGATATACTCGCTGAATCTTTCATACAGGTGTAATAATTTCTATAGAGATTTCTTGTTGTTAAATATTTTCGCCTTGTTATTAATATTCCTTAATTTCTTTATCGTTCCATCTGCATTCTGCAGAGTTGACTTCTGTTAGGTTGCGAATTAGGGGTTTGACGAAGCGCCATTGTGGCAAACGACGACCCTGTCTATAGAGTTGCCTTTTTTGAGCGCATTCTAGGGCGCCAGAAATGCTATTGGCGTTCCTAGGTTTACCAAGTAGCCTCCCTAGCTCTCGTAGTGCTCAATCAATGAGAGTTTGAGGAACGTTTTTCCAAATGCCCGTCAAAACAGTAGCGTGCAATTGTAATGTCGAAAGGGTAAAGGGTGAAGGCGTCTGAATTTAAGAATTTAAAATAAATTTAAATCATTTCAAATGTTATGAATCGTTCGTTGTTTATTTCAACAGAGTTCTTCCTGGGAAAAAGTGTCAAATATCAATTTTCATGATTTCCCTCAAGCTGATGATATCGTGTTCGTTAGAAGATGATTGAAGAGTAAATAGTTGTGTCATCGACAAAAATAATGAAAATAATAATAATAATTTTCATTAGTTGATCAACTATTTACAACCTGTAAAGTGAATGAAAGAAAAACTCAAAAATGCCCCTTAACGTGAGAAATCAACAATCTCTTGAATGTGATCTTGTCAACACACTCCAAATTACATACAATAGATATTCCCTAGATTTAATCCATTTTTATTTTTATCGAAGTAAGCGCGAATTACCTATGAGATATTTGGTTTGTATTTATTGAAATAATTCTTTACAGTTCCAATAACCCATTTTTTTTTCAAAAGAACAGTTTGAATCGGTTATCCTCGAATGTTTTAGTAGTAGAGTCAAAATTGGGGGAAATTTCTAGTCAATCGCGGGTGCCCGGCGAATCTTCTCGATACATTGCCGGAATTATATTATTAGCTATTAATTCGGGATGCTGCGAAGAAGGTCCTGCAGTTAACCACATAAGCCGCTCTTCTGCGAAGGTTGCAGCTTCTGCTCTTCCAACACCGATGGTATATGCACTATTTGCACCAGTATGATAGAGATTCCACGTTCTTCTAAATAATAATAATAATAATTTATTTTCGAAAATCCTACATATAACAAAACTCCATACACATAATCAGAAAGAAAATACAGTCAATAACATGAAAAAATATTCTCAAAAGTAGGCATTTAGGAATTCTTGCAATGTATAGGGCTCAAGAGCAATCAAAATCCTGTGTATTTCTTTTTTGAAGACATTTAGGCCCAGTTGCAGGAACGTCCATCAAGATTTGATGTCCTATAAAAATTTTTGAAGGGGAAAATGGAGGATTAAGATTTTAATGAAGTATTAAATTTTAATGGACTTTCCTGCAACTGGACGTGTACCTATTTATTTGTCTTAATTTTAAGGGCAGTTTATTGAAAAGTTTCATACATACATACACTTTGCGAAACCCGGAAACGGTTAGCAACTTCTTGTTGAGTTGAACCTTCGTTTAACCAACACACTATTTGTGTTATACTCGCGACAATCCACAATTGATACTACAAAACACCAGATGAGTTGAAATGAAATGGCCCATTATCATGTTTCATGAGGACCATATTTTGTGTGTGTGTAATACATACGCCTCACCACTTGGTATGTGTACTAATACTGAAAATTTGATTTTAGTGAAAAAAAAAAAGTTTTCTCTCGAATATTCACTTAAAATTTTCGAACAGGTTATTTCCATTTTCCAATTTGGCGCCGAGTAAAATGTTCTCGAACAACTACTTCCAATACAACCACAAGCAAAGATCGTTCGTCGTGAATGAAATATGGTCACATCATCCGTGACGTATCAATGCCAACGGAACGATCGTGATTTCTAATCTCTGGTGGGTTTTGGTACGTTGTGAGATGTTGACGTCTGCAACATGACTCCTGGATGTCTTCCAGAAATTCTTTTGTCTAATCAGGCAAAAAATTAAACTGTTTCTTTCGAACCTTCTAGGATAACTGGTGCCTACCTATATACAGCTCGTAATACAATGTTATCAAAACGAATTCTGTAAATTTCAACTGATGATTGTTGAGTGTTTTCAGTCACTAATTGTTGAACGAATGAGAATGATCTATAGTTGGACATGAAGACATCGATTGACATTATGAAGTAAAGTAAATTATAAGGGTGTTTTTTAAGGTGAGGCTTTTTTTTTGACAGGTGGTAGAATTCATTAAAAGTGATCATTTCTCCAGCAGCTGCTCATATAAAATATTCAATATAAAAAAAAAATTTGAAAGCCTAGGGCATCAATATTTTGATAGGACTGTGGATCGTAGTATCTGTCTGTTAGAATATATCCCCTGTGATGAATCACGATGACACGATGCCATATGGATTCAGTCAGAATGTTTTCATCAAATAAATAAGGTGCTCCGCTTCCTTTGCGATCTCTTCTCGACACAAGAATTTATAGCAAATTTGTATATTTTTTTTTTCAAAATTTATTAGGTGATTTTTTCTGAAAGGTATAATCATGAAAGTTTAAACTAAGCATAGGAAAAATACCTCAATGGAAAGGCAGTATAAGAAAAAAAAAATAAGGCAGTTCATAAATTCACCGATAAAATTGCTCCGGATTCTTCACACAAATTGTTCGAAGTGATCACCATTCGTTTGATGATCACAAAGTCTTACCCGGTGTAATAACGAATGGTTACATGCAGTAACAAATGGTTACATCAGTTTGCCCACGAATAATTTCACAAGCATTTTCAATGCGTTGTCTTATGGTAAGTGTCCACCTGAGATAAAATCTCGAGAGAAAGTTTCGAGATTAATCTCAAGGCGTTGTTCATCTAAGCACTTGAGACACGTTTAGTCTCGGAGACTAATATTGACTTGTGTCGGAGAGTGCTTGAGACTGCTCTCGAGACTATTTTGTCGCAGGTGGACAGGTACCATTAGTTTGTCCGCACTATCCACCTCACCCTCACTGTACACTAATGTTTACAAATGACCCCAAAGGAAGAAATCACAGGGGCTGAGATCCGGGGATCGTAAAGGCCAAGAAATGGATCCACCACGTCCTATCCACCTATTTGGGAACACATTATTTAAATAGTTTCGAACGTTTCTTCGAAAGTGGGGTGGTGCTCCCCAGAGAAATAATAATGGAATGACCACGCCTAAAGGCAATGAATACAATGAATTAAAGAAAATATGGGACATATGCTATTGTCTTCGTCTTGGTTTCTATCTGGAGGGGATTGAATCGGACACCGTTCCCTATTGGGTGGCGCTCTGGGTAAATGTATAGTACCCAGTAGCGCGTGCCAATATTGAATAAGGTTCCACCAATTCCAAACGTTCTCCATCGGAGAAAAATGCTATGTTGCTTTGAGGTCAAATAAGACCGAAACCACGGTCAGCATCTGCTTTTCTTCGATGGGGCGTACTCCATTTGGGGCCTTGACGATGGCAAATTGGCTAGCTCGATTCAGATCGTAACACTTGTGGATATTCATATCGGCGGGTGGTATGCATCTGAATTTATCCTTATTATTGAGAGAAATCTTCTAGTAATCCTGACAAATGTTCTGGAGAAAATGAGGAAAGTCTTCACCTTACATTCGTGGTGGTAAAAAAACTATCCCAATGAGCATTCCACACAGGAGTCCAATCCAGACAATTAAGGAAAACCTTTGCTGAAAATCTGTTCTTCTGATAGCGTGAGGATTTTCTGTAAACCATATATATTCATTGTGGAAATTGTTTACTACATCTCTTCTGAAAGTGGCTTCTTTAGTAAACATAATAGATGCTGTGAGATATTGGTGATTTAAAAGCCACAGCCAGAATTCTTTCCTTCGAGGATGGTCTTCTGGTTGGAGTGCTTGAGCTTTGTGGAAATGGTAGGGGTACAATTACTCTTGTCTTAGTGTCTTCCAAACTCTAATGTGGCTCACTCCGACGAGGCTGGTTATGGATCTAGTACTAGTACTTGTTGTCGGTTTCGGTTGTTCCTCATCTATGTCCAGAATTTGCTCCTCGATTTCTGCCATTTGCGATGTTACAGCCTTCCAACATTTGCTCCCCGGGATTCGTGCAAACGACCAGTATCCCTTCATCTCTGCACCAAGTTTATGAACATCCTAGGAGTTGGGTGATTTCTTAAAAGAAATCGTCTTCTGTACAACCTGCACGCCGCACCGGAACTCTGTTTGGATTCACCAAAAATTAAAATCATGTCAACAAGTTCATTGTTTGAGTAAACGTGAGACATTTTTCAACTACTTTGCGACACTCCGAAAATTCACTAAAATCATACGCTGACTCTGATGGTTTCCAGTATACTGACCTTTCGCGGGTATAAGCCTACGCATAAAGGAATGATTTCGGTAGTGCGTAGGATGTATGCAGTGGCTGCAGGCTGCAGAATGTGACTACGCATATACAATTACCAGGCTGCACACATTCTGTAGAATTACATGCGAAGAACTACGAACCATACCTTGCATAGGCATGGAGCGGAGAATTTCTCAGATTTTCGAGTAACTTTGGTTTCGAAATACTCAGCCCTGGTGAATATTTTATATAAACGATTTTTGGTACCATGACTTATTTTGAGGGGTTCTATTACCTGTCAAAAAAAAACCTCACCTTTGAGAACACCCTATATTAAGCATGCAACCATCAACAGAGCAAATTTTCTCCATGAGACATCTATTCGCACGGTTATTTGATAATGTATTTAATATAAGGTGACGATCCGTCAACCACTGTCAAGTATTCAAACTAAGGACAAGCCTTTTTGACGTTTCGTATTGAAATACACCACACATTTTCTGATGGATTTCAACAATCCTTTTTTGTCATCCAAGTTTCTGAAGTCTCAGATTTATTCAATTAAAATCGTTGTGGTTTCAGTTCAGTATCGGATTTTAAAGAAGAGTAGCTGCGTCAAGCTGCAGATTCGGCCATCAAGAAGGGAAAACCTATTGAAAGTATTGCATGAGAATTTGAAATTTGCCACATATCCTTACATCGATTTTTGCTAAATTGAAAGTTTAAAAGGTTCCTTCAAGGTTATAGGTAAGCCAAGGTTGTGTTTACCTTGGAACAGGAAAAAGAGTAAACAGGATTGGAGAGTGCTGTGCTGATTGGCTCATCCCTATAAACCCGGAGAAGTGAGCTGTCCTACATCTCCGAGTGAACAAACCCGCCTCCCATATGCCATATGTGGCATACCGTAAGGCATAGCAGTGACAACTTCTTTGAAAGAGTTTTGGGTCGCTGTCACTGCTGTATTTCAACGTTATTTCATCTGATCAAGTGCTATACTAGACGAATTCTTGAGTACTCCTTAAGTCGGATCAGTGTGGGATACTCGTTTCCGCAGAGACTCCGACAGTGTGGAGAGGATACAGAAGAGAGGCGAATGCACTATGAATACAGTAAACCTGGAATACCAAGGAACTGAATACGAATATAGGCTGTACAATCAGTCGAGGTAGTAGATGAGAATCAAATTATTTAGATATACTGCCGAAGTGACCCGAGTATCCTCTCCTATTGCACCTTCACTGCTAAAATTATCTTCTGGTCTAACAGCAGGACAGTTGTCTCTGCCTAATAAGAAGTATAAGCTACAGAAGCGTAGCTGGGTTCAGCTTGTATGTTATAAAATTAAACCAATCGAAAAAAAGTAATTCGACTATAGAATAACTATCATTGCATTAATTACGACAACCTTCTCGTGATTATTTCATCCGCAGTACATCACATTGAAGCCACAGCCGCCTATAGAGAGTATTTGAGAAGGCTCTGTTGAAGCTAAATCAGATTTACTTTATTTGTCAGGGGACATAAATCACTTCCGAATTCGAAGTTATTACAATATAACAATCGATATAAAACGTTCTATCACATTCGTTCATAATTAAGTTAATGAGTTTTATGATTCTTGCGGGTCCATCTTTGACGTCAATGTCTAATTTGTAGATTGATGATTTCCTAACTTCGAAATCATAATCGTTCCATTAGATACTCATGTGTGGAGACCAACTCACTTTTGCTTACTCTGGTGAATGGTGAAAGTATTTACGTGTTTGTTCGTTTGGATGTTTGGATTGTTTTGGATAGGAACCAGGGTTTATAATCGATTAATTTTTTTCTGATAACATATTGGATTTTCGTTTTGTATTAGAATACGATAGCAACAGATATTCAAGGGTAAAAAAGTAGTTTTACTGATGAACTATTGTAAGCACCTCGATCTATTTCTTGTGCTGTATCGTCCATAAAATAAATCTGTAAAAATTTGTTGTCTTCAACTCGTGGTGGCAGTACCTTATGAGCCTCCTCTATGAAATAATTGACCCTGGAACTGTAATGGTAAATGTATGCATTAGGAATGTGCTGAATTGGTCAATGATGTAAAACATCATCTCAATTGAAGTTTGAGGAATATAACAGTATGATTGGTTTTCATTCAAATACATTATCATTCTCTCTGTGAACCGTTTCATATCTAGAATAGGGGTTGGGTACAGTTGAAATTTTTTTCGTGGGTACGGTTTTAAACAGTTTTTTCATCGAATTTTTGTGTTTCTTAGATGCCAAGAGTAAGCCAAAGGAAAACCATGACGATCGGCCAGTTTATCAACTTATGCCTATGCTTATATTCGTTAAAAACGTCGGCAGAACCACTTTTTCCTACTTTTTAGGTAGTACTTGAAGGAGATGCGGCTGGTGCTGATGAAAATCAAGAGATTGGGATATACGGCTCACAATCGAGAGTTTTACCCCAGAAGCAAAAGCGTGGGCAAACTAGATATTCAATTAGTTGAGGAGATATATATATATTTTAACTCAGCTAAAAAAAATTGAAACTTATCAAAGCAAAGAATGACTTAGAATAAGGAAAGAATAAAATAAATGCTAACAGAAAAAAACTAACAGGCAACATGAACCATCATCATCAGAAAAAGAGTGGCTGTTGCCTTGTTTGTATGTTAGTATATTAAGGCTATAGACCAAAGTGAAAATGGATACAACGATAACAATGCAAGTATGTAAAAAGTGAGCTCATGAGGAGTGCACACAAGGAGAACCTATAGTTATATCGATTCCAAATGTTCTCAAACCGCATGTTCACTTGAGCATTTTCGTAAAAAAATTGATTCTCATAGATTTTTCAGTTTATTCTTAATTGGTTTTATATATGAAGTTCTAAAGTTTTTTTTTGAAACTGTCGTTTTGTTTGATCATTCATCTATATATCAAAATGATGCGTGTTTATATAGAAATGTTTTGGAATTTTATTCTAAGTGTTTTGTCACCTTAAATATATTTTATAATGATTAATAGGACATGTCCATTTATTTGATTATGTATGATTTCCATGTGTTTCAAGTGACCCCAGACACTGTCCCCATGTCAGGGTCGGTTGAAACAAACTAGATTTTTTTTAAATTTGATATTACACATGAAATACAATACATTGAAATCAAATAACATTCCCAGTAGTAGACAGATAAATGGTCTTTTGTTTAATATATTTTCGACATCGCTCACTTGAGTATTCCCGATGCTATGGACGATAAACGCAAAAGTGTTTTAACCATACCCAGTCTCCCCTAATCAAAGATGGCAATATTACCTTGCCACTTTACAACAGAATACAAGGGCTTCATGTTTGTATTTTGAATCTCTACAATATGAATATAGAACGTCCATTTCCCATTGGTCCGATAAACACTAACCGAAGTGCACATTGTAGTTGAATGCGGTGTAATTCAACCATAGACTTCCTTTATTGGTCTATGAATTCAACACAATCGCAACATTTGCACGTCCTTAATGAGGGCTACCGCGTGTGAATTCGCCGCTAGATGTGCAGCGCGGCAGCGTCAGGTCCACATCACAGACTCAACTATATGATTAATATTAAGTTTATGGTCTCCACATATCTATTATTCCTATATTGATATTACGTGTTGTGTGCTATGGAAGAAATGAAGCCAAATCGTTTTCAGAAAGAGACTTACATGCTCTAATTAAAAAACCACAGCTATAAAGAGGCATGGCAATTTTTGCTTCATAACAAATCGTGTGGCATATCTCAACGAAGACTCTAGCCACTTGAGATAACACACGAACAGGGGTTCATGGAACCTCTGTCATCATATGTTGAACATTGCTGAATAACTAACTTAACGCTAAGATTTACGTTCAGATACTGAATATCGGCGTTCAAAATTGCATAGCCTACTTGACGACGAATTTTTTCGAACGCACGTTATATGTAGCTTTGTCAAAGCTGCAGAATTAATGTATTGTTGTATTTTTCTAGTTCCTTGTTAGAGAATTCAATGTTTGCTTCATCACAATCCCGATATTATGAATGGAAAGCTGGGTCTATTTATCTTCCTTTGTCATTGGCATGAAAGATTTCATAAAAAATGATTTTTCGTTTGAAATATCTCAGGGGCGTACCATTATATTATATGTTCTTTAAAAATTGAGATCATTATTACCACTATGGGCGTCAGTTTTTAATGAAAACACCACAGAAAACGGACCATTTTCGAACAAAAGTTGTATATAGAATACTGCCATTATTTTTTCATGTATAATCGCCCTTGAAGTTATTTGCACTTATTCTTGAACTTTCTGTATAATAAGCAACAGGGAAACATGAATTATCAAAAAATAATCCATAAAAAAAGACCTCAAATAAAAAATATTCTTGTGTGTCAGTATGAACCGTGTACCTAATAAATTGCATAAAGTGCAATACAACTTCCCCAGATAATGACGATCATATTTTCAGTTGCTCATTTCCATTTGACATTGAGAACATAAGTGCGTGTATTGTTTCGAAACAAATAAACCGATATATCAACTCATCTGAGAGTTCCTTTGTTTTCCGCGCGAATATCAGAGCGAGCACGTGGTCACGATGCCTAACGTAGATTTATCTCAGCAATTTTTACATTTTTGACTGATCTTCCGATTTACGTCATGACATGACTGTATGACGTCAATGCCGGTCATACTGACTCGGTCAGTTTAGATTATTTATATTGCGTGAAATGGGATAGCCTTCTATGAAACGTATATTAAACCTGAGTGATTCATGTTCGATTTTCAATTGCATTTATTCGGAGAGATTAACAAGATAATGAATATGCAGGAAATTCTTATTAGATTTCATTTAGAATTAGACGTAACTTTGAATAAACAAAAATCTTTTGAGAATTTGCGTTGGAAAGGATTTCGTGTGGGTAAAAGTGATTTTGCTTTATATAAATATCTAGTGGCATATACCGAATACATACTTGAGGATGTTGAACATTTAGGTACTTGAGAACGCATAAGTATAATTTCAGCATAATTTCAACATTGACAGAAGAAGTGAATGATAATTTTATTTATTATTAAGGATAGTGAAACACGAGGTAATCCGAGCCACAAGGTAATAAGAACAACTGAAGTTTGTTCTGAATATCAGTGGCGGATCAACCTAACCACAGCCGTCTTTATCTAGTTTAAGAAGGCTGTGACCTAACTAGGGGCCCCAATCGCAAAACAAATCTTTATGATATACGCACAGTGTGTCAATTTGTAAAGGTACCACCCCTAATATCTCGGCCTTCATGCAGAAATCAGAGAAATTGCAAAATGATATGAACTTTGGTACGTAGGGAGACATTTATACGGTTGGTTACAATCCATTTGTGTCAAAAGTGTGTGCTTGATGTCAGCAACCCTTAAAATCTCAAATGGGAAGGAAGGTTAAGTGATACCTTGTTTGAAAGAGAATTCGGTTGCCTACACTTGACCTTCTTTGTACTTCCGAAAAAAATTATAGAAAGAATAGTTACGATAGCAAGCGTTGCAATGAAACATGCAAATAATAAAAAATTTTTACTATAAAAGATTTTCTAAATGCTGTCCATTATTCCTCAGACAAAAATATAACCTATTTTAAAATTCGGCAGTTATCTTTTCGAAAACTTCAACTTGAATTTCTCAGCATGCTGTGTTTCAATTCTTCTACATCTCGGGCTGTGTTTAAAACAGAACAGACTTTCAATGTCTCCAGAGGTGTCAAGTCTGGGTAGCGTGGTGGCCATTCAATCGGCACTCTTCTACCATACGTTTGTTTTTCAAATGATCTGTGTGCCATTGTCACCAAATTTACTACCATATTTACATCCTCATCAAGTTGATCTTCTTCACAACGCTTGATTGAAGGATAAAGAACATTTTGTTTTAAGTCGATAATTGTTATTCAGAATATCATTCTCGAAACAAATTATGATCCATATACCCCATTCACTTCTATAAAAGCTCTCGGTTGGCCATCAGATAATTTTCTATAATAGTTTTTGTAACTAGAATGGAGTAAGGTTGGCACTCATGAAATGTCGTTAATATCAACAGGACGTTGCCACAGCTAATAAATTGATAGAAGCAAAATGCCGACGCGATCGAATGTAAAAGTTTCAGTGATTTCATTTTGGAAACCGAGTGAATGTTAAATAGTTGATCGCGCAATCAAAGATTCGTGAAATATGCTGGCAGTGTTGTTAGCGGGTCTTTTACTACTTCAAGC
The DNA here is from genome assembly GCF_907165205.1 of Coccinella septempunctata. Classification (NCBI taxonomy): domain Eukaryota; kingdom Metazoa; phylum Arthropoda; class Insecta; order Coleoptera; family Coccinellidae; genus Coccinella; species Coccinella septempunctata. The sequence goes on along the minus strand of NC_058191.1, from coordinate 22,212,108 downwards.
AGACTTGAGTATTTCTAGAAGTCCACCTCACTGGTAACATCTATTTAAATCTGCTCGAAGAAATACTAGATTCGGCATTTTTCATTAAATTGAATTTTAAACATCTCTTCATTACAATGTGAATATACTCTTCATTACAATGTGAATATAAACTGTCAACATGGAATTGATTGAAATTGAAATTGATTTATTGAAATCAAATGAATACATAAAACAAATAAAAATCGACGTGGCGAAGTCTAAACACATCCTAATATCCCACAAATCACCAAAAATTAATGCACCTAGACCTAGATGTAATTTAAATGAATGAACATATTTCTTTAGCTGAAAATGAAAAACACAGTCGAAACGGATGGAACTATCCAGTATTAACAAACAAAAATCGTTTCCTGTGTTATACCTAATATTCTTTTCCTAAATTTTCTTCCGGTTCCACCTATATAAAAAGAAGAACACGTAATTTTATAAACTCCACATTTTAATCTACCTCATTCATTTGATCTTTATTATTCTTGTAGTGTCTATCTGTTTTTTCCTTTTAAAAGCTGAAAGACTTCCTTCCACTTTCAAAATTGAAGAAATACACAAATTTTCGAAATCGGAAATAATAGGTTCATATTCATAATTATCATTCATTATCTTCTATATAAAGATATACGAAAAACGTCATGAAAATTATAATAACATATGCATATGTATGAAAATTACAATACAAGTACAACATCATAGACTAGCTTCAACAGAAACCATATGAAAATATCACTTTCCAAGAAGTCCTGCACTCTATAGAAAGCAGTACTCAATATCTCAATCCTTCTCATCTCCAGACTGAATAGCATTTTATCTAACCTCTTCGGTTGGAACTCCCTTATAAAAAAACAGTCGATGGTAACTCCAAAGCAGATTTATTTCTTGTATTGAAGGCATGTCTGCTCGTTTTTCTTGGAAATTGTTCAATTTTTTTGTGAAAATAGTTCAAACAGACTAGTATACATGGTGAGACTGCGATTCATACAAATATTTTAACAGTTGATTCTTGAAGTTAAAAGCAACACTATTTTTACACCATTTTTTCCGATTCTGCCCTGATGAAAAGATATAGACATTTTAAGTTTCATCATGAGCTGTGCCACTCTTGGAAAAACAAAATTACCCCCAGAATAACTAGCTAAATCTGTGACACTACACATCTGTGTATCTTTTAAACAGAGTTGTATTCATTCAGTCAAGTATCCAATTCTTCAAATTCCACACACATAAAATTATTCTAAAAAAGCGTATATTATACGAGAAAATATAAAGAATACTTTTACTTCACACAACGTTCGAACATTCATTAGATAGCGTTCAACTTAGTTTCAAGAGTTGGGTTCTTTGAATTTTTGGTATTTTTATGGTACACGTAATGGTCATAAATGAGTAAACTGAAGACGTGGGTGATATCTTGTGTTTGAAAAAGATTCATCACATGAATGAATAACTGAATTCGTAAATTTATTTCATTCGATAAAACCGTTTGTGGGGCAATAATAAAATAACATTTTTTTAATTATTTTTAACAGCCTGTATCTTCTAAACCGATCCGATTCGGAAAAAATGGTAGAAGAAAAAAAATGTGTTCGTTCTCACCTCAAGAATATACTGTTAAAATATTTGTGCAAGTCAGAGACTCACCCTATATACCTGCTTGGTATTGTTAGAATTTCTCTTAATACAAATGAGCTCCTGCAACAGTATCTGCCCCGAAGGCTGCAAAATGTTCTGATTGCCCTCTCTTGCAGAATTAAAACTCTACATGCCTCCGACTTTTCTCCCCAAAAAATTATCTCATATGAGGCTAGGGAATAAAAATGAGCGAAATATGCTAACCTAGCGATATCATGTGGAGGGCACGGATCGATAAAACCGCTGCTGACAACTTTCTGGTTAATATATCTCGATGAGTTCGCCAAACCAACTTACTCTCAAGATGTAGTCCGAGTAACTTCATTAAGGATGCTTGATGTTTTGCATGTGAAAGCGAAACTTGTTGAGTTTTCGAGTTATTCATTTTCAGCCTATTTGTCCGAAACATAGACATATTATCGGGGTAATAAGTATTAAGTCTATGGCACGAAACCATTTATCAAGCTGCTCCAACACAATTTCTAGCATCGATCCTTCACCAACACAGCGGTATTATCAGCATACAAGGTGATCCCATAACATTCCATACTATCCAGGATATTATTGATGGAAATAAGGAATAGTATTCTACCCAGAACAGAACCTTGCTGTACTCCCTAACCGATGTTTCCAGTAACTGATATTCGATCCTTCCCCGCAACCCTTTGCTTTCTGTTTGTAAAATACGAGGATATCAGATCGAGTAATACCTCTCTAATACCAGAATATTTCAGTTTCGAGTAAAATTTCAGGATCGACTTTGTCAAAAGCCTTTAAGTCAACACAGATTAATAGTGCCTTAATAACCTGCTCAATATCATTTCCATCCGTACTTACTAGAAAGTTTTAATTCTTTGTTCATCATACATACATACACAATTGAGATACTCATATACTACGACGCGGAAATATTGTGTTTAGCGAAAAATACTATTAAATTTTGATGTTAATTGATATTTGACAAGAAATGATTATTTATTATTGCCTATTGAAAGTAGTATTTCTATGTCCCATGTTGGTTATCCATATTATGTTCGCAAGAATGGATGTACAAGGGATATCCGTGCAAGAATAACACATATAATGCAGGTCCAAGAGACCTCCGTTTCTGGTCTATATACATATATCCTTATGTACCAAATATGGACCTTAAATAGATTTACTTTTTATGTTTTTTATTTCAATAACCAATCAAGATTGATCACGCCTAAACGGGGAGGCAATCAATACAATAATAAGGATCAATTCTGATGCATACCACCCGATACTGGATAGTACTCAGTAGCGCTTGACAGTATTGAATAGGAGTCCATCAATTCCAAACTTTCTCCATCGGAGAAGAAGCTATTTTGCTCTGACCAAATGTCAAATGAGACCGAAACCATGGTCAGTCAGCATCTGCTCTTCTTCTATGGAGAGTACTCCATTTAGAGCCCTGACAATGACAAATTGACTAGTTCAATTAAGATCGTAAAGCTATGTCCTAGTTGGTAAACGATCGTTCGAGCAGGCGATCGCGTTGGTCGGTCGCATGGCGTCTTGATCGCGCGATGAAAAATGATTGTCCTAATTCGGAACGCCTATTCGAGCAAATAGACGTGGTCGGTCCGATCAACTCACTATCGCGCGATCACCTCACACTGCGCAGTTGCTGTTTTTCAAGTTAAAATGACTTCTAGAAACGAAGATCCTGAATTTTTGCTAGGAAATTTGCACTTTCCTATAATTCTCGCATAATCGGCTCTTTCAAATAAGAGGAAAAAACTAATGAAATTAGTTAAAACCTGATCCGAATTAGATGAATTTCATCATCTTTACCGCGAGCTGAGAAGTCATGAAGATTTGTTTTTTCATTACACGAAAATGCCAACTTCAACATTTGACTACATTTGCAAGGAAATTGAGCGAGAGTGCCGTCATAAAGTTACTAATTTTAAAATACCAGAATGAAATTTTGTTCGTCGTTAGTTACATGTATGCATTTATTTCTCAACTAACTTCTAAAATTTCAACCCAATGAGCATAGTTTCTGTAAAAAATTTCTTGAAATTTATTGAACCTTTTTCATGCAAACACATCATATTGATGATGATACCTTATTTATCCAAATTGGAATATTTTGACAAAAACGAATATATTATATTCAGCTTGTTTGTATATTCAAATATAATAACAATAATATTTATGAAAGGTTTCAAGGATCAAGCTACAAGAAGAATAGGATATTTCATCTGCGATGAGGTTTTCGATTTTGCTCCTAAACCTCAGTTTTTGGACAGCTTCCATTCCCTTGAAATATGAAGCCAACGATTTTAAGAAAAGGGTATCCTCATCGACAGCAGTTGCGTTTTCATATTTCATCTTGAAAGCAGCACTCCATTAATTAGATTTTCCTCAAAGTCCATCCTGTCGAACGTTCGATAGCGCGATCAAAAACAAACTTGCTTGTTCTAGAGCGATCAATCGCATTGACCGCTCGAAGTCGGTAACCAATTCAGTCACAACCCTTCATACGTATAGGTTTGTATCTAGGCGTTGAGGCGATGTACTACACGCAATATCGAAACAAACAAGTGCGAGCGTCCTCCTCTCTCGCGCGAGTCAATTTGGTGGTGTATTAGGACCATAGACATAGAGACATGGACTGAGCAATGCCAGCATGAAATTGGCTATTTATTAGAAAGAGAGAAAAGCTCGTCGGGACATACCTTTCTCTTTTTTGTTCACATAGAGGTGAGTGTAGACCAATCAAAATTCTAGAAAAAGACAACTGCATTCCCGACGTGTTTTTCTCTCTGTCACTTTTTTTGACCGTATTTCATGCATAGATATAAAGGGAAAGCACAGTCCATGTCTCTATGTCTATGATTAGGACATCCAGCTTTATTTGTTCACGTTTGATTTTTTCATCGCGCGATCCAACTACCAACGTCATCGCCTGATCGCGCCATCCTTTGCCAATTAGGACATAGGGTAACACTTGTTGATATTCATATCAGCGGGTGATCAAGGACAATATTAGGACTATGATATGGACCTATATGATTTAGTCTGTATGTATTTTGTCAATCACGAGATATCTGATATGGAGATTTTTTTGACATTACCTATATCAGGTCGGTCAGGTTTAAGGACAATATGGTCCGTATTGTGCCCATCACGGGCACATACTGGATATCCGGTATGGACAGTGTACATTTATGGGACAAACAATGGATATATAACGTGGACGTCCTAACACTGTCCGAAAACAAAAGTCCAAAGGACATACCAAACAATTCCTTGGACGTTCCGACGATAGATGGATATGAATTGTACGTCCCAGGGACGTTGTGTGCTATTAGGAGTAGAACTGGAAGAGATTATATTCCAAATTAACTGAAGTATGCCTTATTTATTTATTTATTTTTTCATCTTCACTTTACATATACCAAGGGTAATTACATGTAAAGATTATCAGCCATAGACTGATATAATATAAGCAACAAAATCAATAAAACAAACAAGTAAAATAAAAGAGGATGAAAATAAGTATAAAGCAGCGAATAGCATATCACATTAAATTGGGTTTACATCTTGATGCAGCAATAAATTGAGCATCTTTTCCCCCATGCCAGTGTTAAAGAAATCAAGTACTATACCATCCGACAGCACCCTATTGCAAACGCTCAGCAGGTGACTATGAGGTGACGGACTCCCTCTGTCAACGCAAAATTAGTCATTCGATTTGTCACCCTTATATTGATTTTTGGTACTCTGAACTTAATGACAATCACAATACTTTTGGTCACTTATAATATGTATTATACACAAATAACACACATTGGGTCCTTCTCCAGGCACCAAGAGAGCAGGGGTGAAATTCTGACAACATAGACCGATTAGAAACCATGAATGGGTGACTGCCATTTCTTTTAACTACATATATCGCAGGAACCGCTTTTGAACCTTCTCAATCGCATTGCAGTGGGTGCAGCAAGTCGGTGACCAGATATTAGCAGCATATTCGAGATGGGGTCTCACAAGGGTTGTATGTTGTTGTTACGATCATAAAAATAGACGATACCAAGGCCCAAGGCGGGACTTAACGTTTCATCAGCGAGATGAGACGAGACTTTAACAAAATATCGTGGGCATCACTATTATGGAGCGACGAAGAATGATTTAAAGCTCACTGCTGCAATGATTTATGAAGATCCCGTATATCGCTTATACATATATCAGATTTACATCTTTTGCCACAATGTAATAGTGATTTTCTTTTTCAGGTCGCTATAAAAATTATAGACAAGTCAAAACTAGACGCTAGCAACTTGCAGAAAGTGTACAGGGAAGTTGACATTATGAAAAGACTTGATCATCCTCACATAGTTAAATTATACCAGGTAAGTTAGTTCCATTGAGCTAGCTCTACTCTGAATTTCATAATATTCTCACAAAAGTCAGAGTTATGAAATGTTGGAATATGAGTTATTATGTTGTGATAAAAAAATGAAACAGTGATTTGATGAAAATAACGGTATAATGTGGTTGTTTAATTCATTGATGTGAAAAAACATGATCATTATATTGGATTCGCGAAATATGATTAAATATCAGTTCATCAATTATTAACAATTAACAATACCCAACATAATCGCATATTATGGCAGTTAAACCCATAGAAACCATGATATACATGTATAATCTTACTTCAGAATTCTCATTCAATAGATAAGAAATGAGACAAAATATTGACAGCTGTCTGTAATGCCAATGCGCACCATTGATTCGATTTCGTTGCCTTGATCAAAGATTATAGAGAAGAAAGATAGGAAATGCCCTCATATCCCTAGAACAAAAAAAACCGACTACATTTTGGCTTGTGTTTGCCACATTTGACAATGAGTTTAGGCGCTGAAATCGCCAAAACAGAAAAACTGTTTAATAACAGTTTTCAGTTTCATAATTGAAGGGCGCGAAATTCGAATTCTATTCTTTGTATTGATTTTCGATATCGACTTTGTTGAGAACAGGAAACAAACATCCTGAGCTCCAATACAAAAGTATGGTTTTGTTTTGTGATCAGGATGTTAATTTCCTTCTGAACATTGTTTGGAATCAATTTAAATCAATGAAATACGCTGTCCGATGTGCTATATTTTTATTTGCAATCTATAAAAAATTCACAAAAATTCAAAATTGTGGACAACAAATAGAGCGTTGAATAGGATAAAAAGTATATGGTGATCTGTTATACGTCAAAGGTGTTATTTCTGTGCAACACATCGTTTTGAATTGATAAACTTTGTCGCATTTCTTCATTTTAAATATCAGTAGAATTTATCAGTTCTTTATATATAAATATAAGTTACAGAATTTTCAGAACCACAATTGAAAAAACCTAAACAGAGGTATAGAGCAAGTCCTATATGTTAGACCTTCACCATAATTTTGCCGTCGTAGCAGCAAAATTTAGGTTTAGAGTTTCTTTATGCTTTTTTTATAATTCCTTTATGATATGGTCTCTTTATGACACAATATACAATTTGATTAATGAACGAACAAAACACTCACAGCAGGTTTCATGAAATTTTGACTATCCAATCACAATCACTCAATTCCCAAAACAAGTCAGTGTCAGGTGAAGTTAGTAGTGTTTGCTCGAGTCATTGTCTTTGCGCTCTGAAAATTTTATCCACTTCGGAGCACTGAAAATAAAACTCAATGAATGACCGAGTCACATGTTGCGAGTTTTAGTACTTATATTTTCATTTTCCTCAGTAAAGTAAAAACTTAATTTCGGAAAATCCATTTTATTTGATCCACACAGTTCTTCATAATGCAATAATTTTCGATATTTTGAGGTTTTTACCAAGAAATAAGAAGAAGAAAAATTTAATAATCATCAACTAGAGGGAGCTAGATAAACAAAAAGCGGTACGAGAATCAAAACATTCAAAACCTCTTTGATCTGAAATCTTAAAAAATGTAACATGTTTCCACAAATGGCCCTCAAATTAATATTTTAACCAGTCTTAGGGTCTTAGTAATACATTTGTAACACAGATAGCTCTCAAATCACTTTTGTCGCTGCGTTTCCCATCTTTCTATTCTCTTATCTTTGGCCGAGATTTCCTCAATCTTATGGTAGGTACCTGTCCACTTGCGACCAAAGCAGTCTCCGACACAAGACAATACTAGTCTCCGAGACTGAATGTGTCTCAAGTGCTCAGATGAGCAATGCCCTGAGATTAATCTAGACTCTTTCCCTCGAGATTTTATCTCAGGTAGACACTCACCATCAAGTCAATTGAACACTCTCGAGTTGATGAGGATAGATAAATAATTTGTCGGATGATGTTCACCGTTCCAATATCACTACTTCCTACATCCAGAAGATGGCATTTTGAGGCAGATTCAGTTCTTTAGGGTGTTTCATGGTTTTTCGATGAATAAGCCCGTTGACGCTTATGAATAGAGCTATTGCTTTGAGATACTGCCATATGTCCCTTATTCGCCTGGCCAATGCCCCATATTTACCGATCTGATAACTTTTAGATAGATTTTTGTCTTGTGGCACCGCAAAGTCGACAATTACAGCAGAATCTTCTTGTTTGTTTCATTTCACCCTGTCAGAGGTTTGTTATGGTCAACACTTTGGTCTGTTATCACAGTCCAGTCCCAATAGAGACATGCACCTAGAAGTCAATGTTTCGCCGATTCCCCGCATAGCCACAGAGGGGTCCTTTCTTCTAGGACCATGGACCATCACTAGCCAGATCAATTGGGTAACATTTCTTTCCTCTTGATTCTTGCAGGGCATTAAATTGACCTCAACACAATTTCAACAGAAAAACAAAACGCAGCTTGGGATGTTCATGTTCAATTCAATTAAAGTTGATCGAACCATAAGTATACTCCATTCACATTTATAAAAGCACTATGAAATAGTTTTCTTGAGTTTTTTTAACTAGAACGATGTAAGGTTGACACTCATGAAATGTCATTAATGTCAAAACTACGTAGCCACAACTAATATTAATCAACACTACAAAAATGACGAAAGTGGTTGAAAAAGAGAGAAAACAGATAATCAGGAAGTGCTATTTAGAATTGAGGGCCGCTTATTCAACATTCAAATAGTAACCCAGATATTCTAAAATCTGCAATAACCCAGACCGTATCGAACATATTCAGTAAGTTTATATTTTGTTTCATCTGAATCCAAATGACTTATATTTTAACCGAATATTTACACAATCAGAAAGATTGTGGAAGAAGGGGATGAAGAGAGAATTTGCTTCTATTGGGAGACCCATAAAGGGGGTGGCATTTGAAGAATTAATTTTCAGAAAAGACCCCCCAACTGCAAATTTGGAATTAAAATTTGAAAAATGAACATTTCAGTAATGAAAAAGTACTTAATTATGCTAATGGGTGTGGAATAAGTAGCACAGAAAACTTTGAGTTCCCTTTGCCTCCGAAATCCCTTTAACTATTTTGACTTCCATTAATGCAAGATGATTTTTCTTGAAGAATTCACTATTCTTGTAATTACCCATAAATTCCCTTGAGAGATACCCATTTCCTACCACTACATCGAATGCATTTCATCTTTGGATTGATTTTTTTGAATTCAAAAACTGATGTATCTTCTTCAACCTTTAGCCAAAGAAGATAACCAACATTAACTCTTCTCAAGCGATTACATATTATGTGTCAATAATTTTCTTCCATGGTGAGAATGAATATATTTAAAAACTGATCTCTTATCCTTTAAATGCGAATAACTGGATTAGGAATCCTTTCAATCAGTTTGTATAAACGTTATGTTCATCACAGATTTTCGAATTTCATTCACTTTCTGACGTAAATTCACATTGCGAGAAATATGTAATTAGTGAGACTTTTACTTGGAACGAATAACATAGCGCTGATTTGAAACACAAAAATGTTTTGACAAGCGTCATAACCTCAAATTTCCATAACCGACCGTGTGCATTCATAGAAGTGAATGGAGTATATAAACATAATATAATACTGTAGGATATTAGGTTTAAAATTAAGTACATAATAACTTCAATTTGTTATTTCAGTGCATCCCAATTCCTACTAGTAGTGATCGTCTGTTTCCATTTCCAACTCGGAAAACTTCTGCTGGGTTTTTTCAAATTACCTCTCCTCATTTTCAGTTTTTTCTCGTTGGTCTCCATATATTTGTAGCGGGAAATGTCCTAGACAGGCGTTTTCCAGGAAATCTGGACATAATAGGACAGACCGTTCGATTTTCCGACGTCGACTATGAAGTTCCTAGACTTGTAGATGTCAGCCAGGCATCGATGGCTTGCAGTTGCCACGCAACGGCCTGTGACGTCATTGTGAAAGGTTAGTCAAGTTGAAGGTGGTGTTAACGAACCTTCTCAGTTTGTCGAGGCGGCTAGACGAGATTGATTACCCAATAGCTCTAACGGATGAGGTTGAAAATCGTTGTACTATTTTGGCCGTCTGCATATGCAGCTGTATGACAAATGATTGAAATAGAATCAAAACTCAACAATTGGATATCGATTTTCTTGGTATTTGATTTACAGTATTTAAGCAGCATGGCTCCTTGGAGATACAACATAGTAGAGTCTGTAGGCTTAAAAAAAGGTTCCTTCTGTTACCAACAGCTTGAAATCAAGGTTTAATATCGAGTTGGTATCTTTGGTAGTGCCCTTAATTTATTCGGCAATGAGGTTATCGATAACTTTGAGCATTGTTTGGACAAGTTTCCGCGAAAGCATCGACGAGTTGTAATACTGTCTGCGGTGGGCTAGGTAAGCGATGTAATTGCTGTGGCATACAGCAATTACATCGCTGTAGCATACCAGACCATACATGCTCAATACAATTTTGGCCAGCAGGGGTAGCGGCCCAACCCATTCGATTAATGCCACTCATTCAATTTAGGTTAGTAAGATTTTTGCGCCCATTAAAACAAATGCCTCTCCAAACGCACACAGAGCTACCGCCTATAAGAGTTTTGGCGTCATGAAATGTTCATTACACCGTGGACCCTGTTCTCGCCACACGAACATTCGCACATCAGACTCATAGATGAAATCTAGACTCATCCGTGAACAGGCAGGATCTTCATCTATATGCATTTCTCTCTCATGTTAGGGAGCCCAACAATATCTTAGAGGCTGGGCTCCGTTGGCTACTTACCGGGTTCATTTCAATTTAAAGCTGCGTTCACACTAGCGAAATTTCCCTCGCGAAATAATTGCGCGAGGAAATTTCGCCTAGTGTAGACGCTTCCCTCACCGCGAGGAATTGCGGGGCGAGGGCCCTCGCTGCGAGCCACAGGTCTGTCGGTTTTTGTCCGCGCATCAAAGGGTTTCGCTCATCGAATTTCGCATAGTGTAAACGTGGTACACAATCTCCGTACTGACTGCGAAACAAAAATTAAAGGCGGCTCGCTCCACTCGCGAAAGATTTCGCTCTTAGTTGCGCTCTGTTTTGGGAACTGCAAAATTTCACTCGATGGGAGTAATTGATGCCCGAGTGATTTTCGCGAGGAAATTTCGCTAATGTAAACGCAGCTTAACGGCTTTCAGGTGAACTCGAATTCTGGATTCTTTATGATTTATGTTTCGACGAAGACTGGATCCAGCGTTGTGCTCGAGCAAAGACAAACAAGGTTGATTCTGGTTGTGAGTGTAATGGATGGGTCTATGAGGGTTATGAGTCATGCTCTGACGTAGAAATGGGTCATACGTAATACAGGTGTGATTATTGTTGAAATTTAGCTTTTTTCAGCAGTATCTACAATTTTTTTTCGTGTCCGATGTTACCCTCAAGTCTTGAAGAAATTTAAAATATTCACTTCATTTTCTTTGAACGATATATGTTTATTTTATGAAGTGTATGTTTGTACCTTTTCAGGACATGTGAAGTATATGTGGAATAACTATTTCATACTAAGTTTGTTGGAAAACTTCCAGAATAAATTTATGTTTTATTATTTTTTCGTATCATGTCCGGTACTACCCGACTTTCCCCTACATGTCATATCTATTAGGACGTCAAATCTACACCTAAAACGGAAAATGGTCGCAATTTCCCCGTAAGACGCAGATGAACAAGAACAAAAAGTCGGTAAAAAGATTTGGTGTGCACCTAATAATCAAAAAGAGGAAAGTTGAAGGTGAATTGTGGACATTATAGAAGAAATTGATCCATATACATATCATGGCTATTTTAAAATGAACAGGAAATCCATTCGATTATATCCTGAATGAAATTTCGCCACTGAAAAAAAAATACTACATTCAAAGAAGCTATACACAAAGAAAAGAAAAGCCGGCGATTGACTGAGTGGAACTCAGAGGTAGTATTCTGGAAGAATAACATCCGACGGCCGCAAGCGTGCCGATAGGTGTCGAAAGGTCGGAGACGGATAGTGTTAATTAGTCCATATACCTAAAACAAATTGAAAGATATTCTGGCGCGGCTGACCTCAACCGAGACGGACCGAAAATATGAACTGGCCTTTATCCGTGTCAGCCTATATTGTGCGACTGTTGCAGCTCTTGCTCTTCCGCCCCAAAGAGTATATGCATTACTTCCACTAGTAAGTAAGCAGTGGTTGAGTGACAACTTCGTTTGATTAATCAGTAATTTTTTTCAATCAAGCCATTAAGTGTCACCAGGACCATATTTTGTTTGTGTAATACACAAGCATACGCCTTTCCATTTGGTATGCATATATACAAATCTCTCTCAAATATCCACATCGATTTTTGAGCAGCGTAGACAAGGTGCGATTAGTTTTCCGGTCATTTTACTAGATCTCATTGGATTAGGTTAATAAAATTCAAAAATCTGAAAATCACTGGTTCGAGATTGCCGTTACCTGAACCCGATTCGGAGCATCTAATTCATAAGTTTATTTTTGATAAACGTGAATTGAAGTATATTTTTCACTCGATCCTGACGTCAAGATACACTTTCTAGCCAAAACAAATATATTTTTGTTTATACGTGGCGCTATTTCCAAGCTGCACGGACTTTTGAGCCTGACACGAAGCTAGCAATCCAACAGGCACTTTGTCCTTTTCCGGAAAATTCAACGTTTCCCAATTATTATTTTCCTGCCTTTTTAAACTATGAAACTTTGTACAGAAATTCAGTGAAGTGAATTTTGAGGTGGCACAGAACGCACGAAGCGCTTTCCAATCGAAAGACGAAAGTTTTCCTCATTATCTCAATTTTTGTTTTGTTCGTGCGAAATGATGGTATCCTAATCAAATTACATAACTCGATATATTTGATGGAGGAATTTTGGTGAATATGTGTTACTCACACACATCTCAACATCTCCTGGTATGAAAAAGCACTCCGGAATCCAGGCAAACCTCAGTAAAATCACATAAGACGGAAACATAAAAGCGGAATGAACTCACTTCTTGATTGCAATGGATGGAATTTTTGAATTATTTCATGAAAATGGTCGTTCTGTGCGATATTGGTGCTGGGAGTGATAGTGTTGCAGCTGACACCTCAATTTCAGGACGTTTACAACAATTGGGACTTTCTAAGTCAACTGTATGGAGTATTAGGCGAAGCGCAGAAGTTGAAAGCTCACAAAGTCCAATTGATAGGCAATTCTGCCACAATATCATTCCACTCCACTTGGATACTGGTACTAGAAGACGATTTTTCAGTGACGTGATTTGACACCATTAGACTCCTTTCTCTGGGGCTATGTGCATGGATAGTCCTCGAAACGTTGGAAGTATTGAAAACAAATTATTCGAGTTATTAGTGAGAAAGAGCCGCAACTATGCTAGAATGCAATTTTTATGAAATAATCAGATACTGTAACGATGCGGTGGTCACTTGGAAGATATTTTTGAGTGTAAATCATAAAGATTGTATTAATTGAAACTTTATCAGTTTCAATTCAAATTCTATGTCTTGGAATATTTTGAAAATACAATTAGAAAGACCTTTTGTTTTACAAAAAAATGCCCTCATATGTATATTTTTGAGGGGAATCAAAGATTCAATATTTAAAGAAGTACACTGGATATATTTTCGGCTCTTTTCCCATGAGGAGGTTCTAACTATTGAATTAGGATCATATAAAGCATGTTTGAATAAACCTCTTGATAGAAAACAGTAGAAGATCCTCAAAAAAACCCTGGAAACATAATATTCCTAATCGATTTTAATATTGTGGACATGAAAACCTGTATATCGGGAAATGATCGAAGTCGTCATAGAACAGCCTATATAAGAAGGTTTCCATAACGTCATTATGATATCTTCATAGAAGAAAACTTGAAAATTATTACAGAACCAAAACCTTTTATTAATCCCTTTGTAAATCGGGAAATAATCCATGTCTTTATAGAACACCCTGAACCTGTATCGGATTTAAATTAAATAAAATTCCTACTTTAAAATGGGAAGTAAGCGAAAAATATATTAAAAATATTACCCTGCCCTTCTACGCATTCGTGTTACTTTCTCCGCCAGCTCTCATCAATTTTTCTGGTGTTTAGACTGTCTCCTCTTATTATCTTCGGAAGTGGAAGTAGCGCTGTTTCGATAATGTTATTTTAATCACACTTTGAAATTTGCTCTGCCGCGCCGTTTCCTGAGCTGTCATCTGCAGCAGCAAAATCTCGCTAAGGAACGAACGTATATTCATGGCCGTATATTGCCTTAATTGCCAAGTCACGGAGAAGGAGGCGGAGGCCTAAATGAAAACGTCGGAGGCGAGGAAACGTAACTACTCCAAGATGAATTCTGTGAAAGATTTCACGCCTTTGGAATATTTGCCTGCAGAATTGATGGTTTTTGGGGTTTGAAAAACCGAGGTGTTCTAATAGAAGAAGAAGGACAGATATTGGTTGACTATTGTCAATATTGATGTTCTGGAAATGATGAGAAGTAGGGATATGAGTTCATTAAATTTTCATGGTACATGAAGAATACAAGACCCATTGAAGGAAGAATAGATGTATAACTTTGGATTTACAAAGCAATCTACGGCGAAGTTTTTGCGTATCTACAGTATATACGTATATGCCTTATTTCGAGTGGGAAAAAAGTTGAAAATGTTAGAATTCGATTTTTCAAGAGGTTACCGTGCCCCGTTACCTCTGTTACCCCAACTTCTGTTAACAGTCATTATTATTCCTAAGAGCCGCTTCTCATTTCGTGCTTATTTCAATAGTGAAAATTGAATGTTAACGAAACACATGCGCGAATCGTTGCGACAGTCGAATAAACAGTAAGAAAATCAGATGAACACACTGGAACCAGTGTGTTCATCTTTTCTTACTATAATCTACACGCGGATGGAGAAATACATCAATGGGGGCTACCGTTTTTTTGCTCACCAGTTGGCGCCTTTGTAGAGTGAGGTCCTGAACATAGACAAACTAATGCAAGATTTGTTTATCTACGATGACGGGAACTTGTCATTTCACAGATCAAAATATTGGAGAAATTGAATATATAAATATTTGGTTACTAATCAATATCTTGTTCGTCATGTGTGTAAGTCCCTTTCTGACAATGATTTGGCTTCACTTATTTTATAGCATTAAACACGTAATATCAATAAAAGTATTATAGATATATGAAAACCATAAACTTAATATTAATCATATAGTTGAGTCTATGATTTGGACCTCACGCTACACTAGCACATCTAGCGGCGAATTCACACGCGGTAGCCCTCATTTCAATCGAATAAACAGTTTTTTCAGTACCACCAGGAGCATAAAAAAAATTTCTCCAGTTCTATCGGTAGCAGATTTCATCAGACTGTCGTGAGCATACTCATATATCATTTAATACTCATATATCATTTAAAAGCGGAATACTACTTGAAATTCGTTATTTCAATCAATTATATTGAGTTTCGCGTCTCATCTATTGATTGAATGGGGCGAGCATTGGATTAGGTGAAATTCTGCCTTACTTAATACCTTCAATTCGTATCTGAGCTTTGTTGTGAATTTATTCGCTAATCTTCATAATTACTAGGGTTTTTATTTATCATTTTCGTATTTGTTCCACGAATGCATAGGACAAGGCGCTTGGTAAACTCGTTGCAATGCAGTAGTAAAATGAACTTCAAATGTACATACAAGTAAACAATAGTTGGATGTCTGTCAAATTGCTTCGTTACTGCTTTCATAACGCCCCATTTGGTATTGAGTAACTTCATCGTGGGGATTCTGCGATCCAACTTCAACCTTATCCTTGAATGCAGATATATTTGATGGTTAAATCGAAATGGCAAAATTATACATTTATGTCCAATTTAAACGTTTCAGACAGTAAAAGCGAATACGGGATTATCCAACGAATAACAACTTCTACGTCATGTTGTTTGACTCTGACAATTAATGATCTACCTGCATCTACTTTCATTTCCGGTAATAATTTCAGCAACCGCTATCAAAGAGTAGCGTTTCGAACACTTTCCAGAAGAAAAATTCTGATTGAATATAACATATGTGTCATGAATCATATTTTTCCAACGAACCAAATGAGAATATGTGCATGTGCCACTACACGTTTCTGCCAGTCAACTAATAATATTAAGCAAGGGCGTTGCCAATAAATTCCATAAGCAACTTAAATTTTTAAGTAAATAATATTTAGACGCATAACAGCTGCCTATTTAAAAATCTGCAAATGTTACGATCTTAATTGAACTAGCTCTCCACCATTACTGAAGGTGCCCAAAGAAAGACCGTCTTATCAAGGAAATGTAGATGCTAACCATGGTATCGATCTGGTTTGATCTCGTCAGAGCAACACAATCCCATCCTTGATGAGAATAGTAACGAAACTTCTTGACTATATTAAATGCTGGCAAGTTCTACATAGTATCAACATCCTCGAGGGCCATCCAGCAGCCAACGAGCTAAGATTGAATCTTGTCTTGTTTCAATCTTGACGTAGACATTGACGGCTTATTGTTGAAATAGACGTCAACATTTCAAAATGTGGGGTGAATTTTTTGCCTCTTTCGGCTCTCAAATGAATAAATAAGGAGTAAAATTAATACGGCAAAGTAAAAAAAATGTGCATAAAGTTATGAAGTATTCCAGATTTTTCACAGGATATAGGAAACGTGGATGGTCCAAAAACTAAACCCAACTAATGCCGACGTTTCGCAGATATATTTCCACTTCTTCAGGGCTACAAAAGATACAATTTTTCAAAGATCTTGTCTTACATAAATCTAATCACATAAAATCCATCAACACAGAATGCAATAAAGGCTGAAATAACATTTAAAATTTCCAAGAGTACGAAATAAAATTCAAAAAATTTTTGAATTTTTATTGCATTCTGTGTTGATGGATTTTATATGATTAGATTTATGTAAGATAAGATCTTTGAAAAATAGTATCTTTTGTAGCCCTGAAGAAGTGGAAATATATCCGCGAAACGTCGGCATTAGTTGGGTTTAGTTTTTGGACCATCTTGAGAGAAAAGTGTTATCACGTTTTCACCTCGCCAAAATAAAATAGGGTACTGTAGAGTATCATATAAACTGTGTGTTTCATACACTTGCTGCATCTGATCGTTTCGCCGATAAGAAACAATATCACGGGACTCCAAGTTATCACTCACGACAATTATAGCAACTTCATCAATTTTCGGCGCCTTAATGCCCACGAAGTGTTCTTCAACAGTTTTTCAGTCACCATACGGTTTACGATCTATCGCATTTTCGAATAAATAAACTGATTCATATTGTGTTGGTGGAAACAAGTTTTTCCAAAATCGGCCGCTTTACTGAACTATTGTAAGCACAACGTTAATATTCCCATCGTGCTGAATCGCCCATGGAATGAATCTGCATCTGAATAATGATGTTGCAATCATTTGGAAAGTACTTCTTGTATTATATCGATCGCACGCGAAAGCAACTAATCGAGATATTTTATAACAGGAAAATTTTTAGTAGTTGAAAACTGGAAACAGACATTAGTTAAATCTTTGATCATGCATGGAACAACAAGAAAAGACACCTTTTCAATTACATATACAACTTTCACACCCTACACGACTAGTTTCCGACAGAGGCCATCTTCAGTTCAGTTGAAAGGACGAACAGAGCCCATCATACAAACAAATAAAAAGACGGACATTAGGTAAAAGCTGATCTTCTGTTGAAACTTTTTCGAGCGAAACAAGGAGAGCAGCGAGCATAACTGGACAAAGTACAGGGCATTCGAATGCACAAGAGAGAGATCGTTTAATTTTCATATGACATCGCTAGTTCAGATTTTCAAATGTATGCCCTGTTTTTTGTGAGGTTATGTGCTCGCCCTAATACTTATTTCTGTCAATGAAAAAATGTTCTAAGTTTCAAACGAGGATCAGCCTTTAGTCTATGTATTTTATGTATGTTATAACATCTGTTCATCTTTCCAGCTAACCTAAGGATGGCCACCAGTCGAAACTAATAGTGCATAAGTATTGTATAATTAAAACAACGGTATTTCTCTGTTCCCTGTAAGATCGGAGCTTCAAGCCTCTGGCCGAAACTAGTCGTGTATTTTCTTGCTGTTCATGATTGGATAGTTTTTCTAACGGGTTTTTTTGCATTCTGGGGATGTGTAAAACAAACGCTATAAGCTCCGAAGGAGCTAATGTTTGTTAACAAGAGAATCCGAAAAGTTAGACAGCACAATGCAAAATGATGGAAATTGCCTAATGAATCCTTACTATGCTCGAAGATATAATAATCATAAACTTTGAATATTTCATGAGATTTTTCGGTAACCATTGACAAAGGTCCATTATTGATTAGTCAAAACCTATTTTCTTCCAATCCTCCGAGATCGATTTATTCACAACCGAAATTAGTTCTCCAACATAATTCATTCTAATTTAGTGTTCTCTATTCGTTGCAGGTCATGGAGACAAAAAACATGATCTATTTGGTTTCGGAATATGCCAGCCAGGGAGAAATTTTTGGTGAGTGTGAATCAGGCTCGTATTATCAATCAATATTTATGCCATACCGAATAGCGTATTAAACTTTATGTTTTCACCTAAAAAGCTTCGAAAAAATAATTAAAGCTCGACTTGAAAGTTCAATTGGCTAGAACATACCCCCTTCACTATTTCGATTCAAGAAAAATCATTCAACCGTCCACAGATTAGTAGCTTTAATGGCAAATGTACAAACTACAATGAGAAAGAAAGAGTCACAAGTCAGCAGACATATTTAAGGACAAAAAAACATTCGATATTGTGTGGCACGATGGTCTTCTACACAAACTGCAGCAATTGGATAGGAGCATGATCATGAAAATCAACAAGAATCTCTTTCTCCCCAACAAGGTGTAACACAAGGCAAGTTACTTAGGAGTAACTGTAATGTTACATCCTCTAATACGCTGATGATACTGCACTCATAACGCACAACAAGAATCTGAAAGATACTATGGGGAAATTACAAAACTACCACAAAATATTAGACAACTCACCAACAGTCAAAATGCTTGAACACAATTCAAAACCACTTCAATCAACTTCAATAATTGCTGGTTCAGGGCACTTCAAACCAATCACCTATAAAAACCGCGGCATAAACCATGCTACAGCTTCAAGAATCTATCAAACCATATGGAGACCGATATTAAAATATGAACATCTAATATACAGTGTGATCTAACGAAAATTTAACAACGGATGTTGATATACCTCATGTTGAAGATCTTATCGAATGGGTACTATCTGCTCTTGAAATTTCGCTTCAAAATTTTCATCGATAACGAAATGATAGGTAAAATAGTGGAAGAGTACTTTTGTGATTAGTTTATTAAATGCTGGAAATGGGCACTAGCCACTTCCATGGAGTAATATAAGTTTTACTGAAAACGTTCACGTACATTACTCAAGATTTCTGATGTTATTTGACGGCATTCCGTAATGATCCGAGTTCACAAATCATCCAGTGACTCAGGCTGGGTAGCGTAAGGCTAGCTACACATTGAGGGCAGTCCAGCACAGTACAGCAGAGTCTAGCCTAGTAGAGGATTTTGCAACAAATATAATTAAATAGAACGCCGCATATTGAACGTAGCAGCGCGGAGGCCTACGCGACGTAGTAACAGTGTACTCTGTCCATCCTGCGTCGGTTGTGGAGTTCGCACAGTTTCCTCTGCAGAGTGACCACGTTTTTCCAAATGTAATGGTTAAATTTTATGAAAATGGAAAATTCAATACGAGTAACGACTACATGCATACAAAGTAAAAATATGTAATCTGGGAGGAGATTAGCAGAAATTTGGACAAACTAGGTATATAAAAACAAAATATTTTCTGAATCTGATTTCGAATCCAAAAGTAGGTTCAGCTGAGCGGCTGGATCCACATTTTTGTAAGAAACTAGCTAAGGACACAGAAATAACTAACTATTTAAAGGCAATATGAGCGCATCGCTCATATGGATCACATAATTAGTTTTTCTCTATAGTTCCATGGTACCTCCCCTATGCTGTGCTAGGCTACGCTACTCTCAATATGCGGTCGTCGTTCAGGCAGGGCACAGTAATAGTTTTCCTATGTAGTTACTCCGCTGTGCTGTGCTAGGCTACACTGGCTTCAATGTGAGGCTAGCCTTAATCTTGGATTTCAGGTGACCCCATATTATAATTGTTATTTGAACCGGCGTCGTTGTAGCTCGATTAGCCTTTCGGGAACTACGACCATTTAGATCTTTTATTCTCTACCCTACTCATTCATAGGAACCCAAGGAGGTCGTCAATGATGTTGATAAGGTGACCCAAGAGAAAAAAGTACAGTCGAGCCAGATCAAGTGATCTGTGTGGTCCCTCATTATGTCCCCTTCTTCCGATCTCGGCGTGAGGAAATTTTTCATCATAGAACTAACGCACCTTTTGAACGAAATGAGCCATCTTATTGCAAAATGATCGTTTGAGGGTCTTCTGCATTCTCCAATAATTGCACGAGGGCTGGATTAATAGTGTTTTCCAATAGATCTAAATAAATTTGGCCAGTGGGAACCGGGTATAAAAAAGGGCCGATTATGTGATTTCCATAAACATTTAATTTTTGGGGAAGCTGAGTATGCACCTCATGAAATAATCTTGGATTTTCATCTTACTAATACCGACAGTTATAGCGGTTTTCAATGTCCTTAAGGTAAAATGAACACTCAGCAGAGAAACATATATCGAACATGTAGTTTTGATTAGCGTTGAACATTACACCACTTCACAGAACTGAAGTCGGTGATCGGGGCCATCCCCATTCAGTTCCTGAACCAATCCCATCTTGTAAGGGTAGAATTCATGTTGTTTGAGGATTCTCATGATTGTTGTGCGTGAAACACCAGATACCTTGGATAATTTCCAAGTACTAAAGGTTGAATCCATTGCTACATGAACTAAGAGCGGCACGTCCCTCGCTTCGTCTCTTTCATGCACCTGCTTTTTGTTTCCGACTGAACCAGCAGCGTCAAATTTGGCAACCAGTTGCACAACGTAAGCAGTGGATACATTTTTTCAAGGCTGTCGTTAAATAAAGACGCTTTTGTTCGCGCAGAGTCGTAATTTCTAAAAAATTATTTTATCATTTCCACATTTCCTTCTACGGAATACACCATTTCAATTCTACTACAAATTTACAATCGCTTTGACACACTGAAACGTTCTTAAAAATTCACGATAGACTGGGGTAAACCAAAAATATGATCCGTTTACTTTTTTGGACGACAGATTAACTACTAAATACCTTCGAAATGTGTTAGATAGGATTGATAGGAATAATATTCTCGAGATAAATTCCACAATGCCACTTTCACTATTTTCGGTGTTATTTCATTATGGATATGGCTATTTTGAAGCAAAATTTTACGGTTAGATAGTACTAGTACGATCTTCAAAATCAATTATCGCAACACCCCTCATACTTATTCAGAATCAAGGGGTTGTGCTCCCCCGTTAGTTGGTTGAAGTTACGGGGATGAAAAAGCGGAAAAGTTGTTCCACTCGAATCAGAAATTGACGGGTCCTAGCGATTTTCCACATTTTTATTTCAATATCGGAAAATCTAGGTGTTAAGCTTTCGTTGGACCACTCTGTATATGGTATGTAATATTTGATTTCATATTATGAATTATTTCATTACCTTTTGTTGAAAAAAATGAATTTCTATTATAGTTTGTAATAAAAAGTATTTTAATACATATTTATTTTGTTGACTATCATTTCTGAAAGCAAGAATTACAAGAAAAAAATCTCGTTGAAGATTGATTTTTATTCAACATTTAAATAGGGAATATTCCTTCTGACGAAAATGATGTAGTTTTGATGAAATATCTTTGGAATGTCACATTTAGAAATAGCCATTTCAACCGTTTCCCAAAAAAAAAAATTATTTTAAGCACTTAATAATGAAAAATAAAAATGGGTATTTAAAATTTAAAGCGTTTCATTTCGATTGCACAAGTTGGCAACATCGACTGAAATATGCCTTGATAATAAAGGACAACAAATACATTATCTTGATGAGATAGGCAAAGATGGCTGTCTATGAAGTCTGCGACGAACGAGGAAGGTCGTAAAATTTTATGGGATTTTTATGGCCGGTTGCAGTTAAGGCTCGCCAGTAAGTAAGCACCTGTAAATCAACAGCTGTAATTTTATAAACAAGCTGATCGGACATTGTTTGGTTCATTGTCTAGTAGGCGCTGTTGGCATATCGTAAACTCGAAACCAAGCGATTTAAATTTTAAAACCCATATTTGAAAAATGATTTCGAATAGTTTCTGCGGTGCATTTGAAAAAATCATGAATGAAACTCATAATTATTCAGTTTAAACTTGCATATGCAGTGATAACCCAAAGTGAGGAGAATTCCCCATTGTTTCAAAATATTATTTGAGGCGCCAAACTACGAACTCAAAACGAGCAATCGCCACCTGGTGTCAATATTCATAACACCTGATAAGTATTTTTGTTGGAATCGTTGAGAATTCATCAACAATTCATGAAATGTCAAAAATATTCATGGGAACATCGAATTTCACCATTTTCTATGGTTTATAGAAGTCAAAGAATAATCAAGTCTGTTTTCCCTTATTTCAAGTCTCTCTTTGATATTTCTGAAAGTCAAAACTAACTACCATGTTTAAATCACTTATAAAGATCCAGTATAGAATAAGACAATTTTCTCAGTTACGTAATTCCGGAGTATTACGCACTGCCTACGCAGAAAGCAGAAAGCAGTTACCTCCCACCTGACTTTCCACAATCCCAAAGGCCGAAACCACCAGATAACGTAACGTTCAATCACTTAGTGCTAACCCGGAAAGTCCTTGAAGCGCCGGAAGCATCCGGAGCAGCGCCAGATCCAGGTTCGGGCCGGGCAGGGTCAGGCCAGGGTCGACGTCGCGAAAACCCGAATTTCGATGGCTTTCTCTCTCTTTTCATTGTGCTCGTAGTTCACGCTGTGACGTCAGAGCGGCAAGGTCTTGAACGGCAACGCGTGGGCGTCCCGAAATAAATATCCGTCGCAGTAATATCGAGTTCTCAGAGATTTGAAGACCGCTCCCGAATGACGAGGAGAAGCGTCCTAAGATTTTTTTATTCTGTCCTTGTCTCCTATTACCATTCAACAATTCCTTGATGCTAAATCCGTGAGGTTTAATAGAAAATGTATACCTATTATGTTCACTATTTAGAATTTTGTTTGTTATCGAGCTTTGTTATTTACTCAAAAACACTGCTCGAAAAGTGAATGATAATACATTTTTTCAATCAACTGATGTATTATGTTAGGTGTCTACATAAGGTTAACACGTCTGTAACGGCAACAGTAACCAAGGCTGCTTTAGAGAGAAATGAACACAAAGAAGATCCTCCCTGGTGGAGCCTGTAGGCTTAAAATTGAAAAAAGTTGCTTTTGTTTCAATATTTTGAATCACATGCCAATTTTGTCAATTCCCCTGTTATAAGAATGCCGCAATCTATCGTACACTCATATACAAGAAGCAACAGAGGAATTCAATAAATTTTTCGCTAATGCAGCACCATCATTTTTAAAAAATCACCCAAAGAAACCACAGAATAGAAAAATAAAGCAGGAAAACATAAAAAATTCCTTTTTTGCATTTGACATTACTGAGGCAGAATTGATGTCATCATTGAAAAAATTGAAGAACACTAATGCATGTTATGACGACATTCCTATCAGCTTGTTAAAAGCTTGCATCTTTCAGATACTATATACATTAACTCATATCTTGAATTGTTTTCTAAAGTAAGGTATTTTTCCGGATGCTCTGAAGGTAGCTATTGGGAGATCTATATTCAAGGAAAGTGAGGAGGAATTTGGGAATTACAGACCCATACTTAGTTCCTTTTCAAAGATTATTGAAAAGGTTATAGCAGTGAGGTTAATAAAGTTCTTCAGGAAATTCAATCATTTCATTTCAAACTTTCAACATGGCTATATAGGAAATATGAACGCAGAAACCTGCTAAGATAGCTAACATTAGCTATCTTAGACGCTTTGTAGGGGGGAGAGGTGGCCTTGGGCTTGTTTCTTGATCTCTCTAAAGCCTTTGATTGTGTAGACCATCAACTGCTTTTGGACGAGCTTGAGAGATCTGGTATTAGGGGCAAACAACTTATCCTAATGAGAAGTTATCTGCAAAATAGGAAACAGAGAGTGGTCATATCCAGAAATGGTGAAAAGTATAACTCAGAAGACATTGACGTGTCCATAGGCATCCCACAGGGCAGCATACTAGGGCCTTTACTTTTTCTAGTGTATATTAACGACATAGGACGAGCACTACCTGAAAAATGTGATCTCGTGAATTTTGCTGATAACACTAACATCTTGATAACGTGTAACAGCCTCCAAGCATCTATGGCTTTGTTCAACTCAATGCTGGATGAGTTATGAGGTTGGTGTTGTGAAAACAAGCTAATCTTGAATATGCAGGAACTGTTTGCACCTACTCCTGTACTGATCGATCTACACAAGTCTTTCCGAACGAAGATAGTGATGCTTATGTCAGGGATGTGGTGTCTTTCCTAGGAGTTGCAGTGGATCAAAATTTGGACTGGAAAGATCAGGTGGACCAGCTGGGTAAGAGGCTGAACTCGGTCATTTATTCTCTGGATGCTTTGAGGAGACTCGTTGATGATGAGGTGCTGAGAATGGTATACTTCTACAATTTTCAGTCGTTAAAAACTTACAGCATCTTATTTTGGGGTTGTTCCACAGTAATAAATGAAATCTTCTTAAAACAAAAATGGGCGATAAGAGTAATGTATGGTGGAAAATATCGAGAGAGTTTGTTGTATTATTAGAATATGAAATACAGAGAAAACATACAATACTTCAGTGTGACTTTTATATATTTTTTTATCAATTGTTTTTTAACACATAGGTGATAATTTAAATTCTAATTATTTACATAGAACTAAAAACTATATCTATGTTTCGACCACAAAACTGTCACAATTATATTATGCCTCTACATTACTCCCCTCCCAGGAGCTGCAATAAATTTGAAAGAATGAATTGCAAGTGACGAGATACTAATGTTAATGTCGAATATACAAAAATGCTAATTACAATAAATGAACAAATGACACTTTTTACAACAACATTTGCTCATATACTTTTTGTAGACACCATATCACTATAACGAGCCGGAAAATGTACATGTCGTCCACTTCGCGTAGTCTTAAATGATATTGACAGAAATCTAGCAAAATCTTTAGAAATATCAGGATATAAATGACTGTCTGATTCAGTAGTGACGTCCGTATCATCTGTCATTAAATATGCTGGCTTAAGTCTGTCGATTGAAATAGTATCTTGTTTATCTTTCATTTGAATTTTGAAATATTTGTCCGTACGTTCGATCACCAAAAATGGACCTTCATAAACAGGCTCGAGAGGCTTTTTAACCCTATCTATTTTAACAAAAACATGGGAGCATACGGACAAATCTTTATGAACAAAAATACGTGCCTTAGTCTTTTGTTGAATGCTACACGGTCTTAATGTACGCATTTTCTTTTGTAAATCTGTCACAAACGTTTCCGAGTATACTTTTGTTTTGGAATTTTCAAAGAATTCACCTGGCATTCGTATTGACGTCCCGTAGACCATCTGTGCTGTAGTGAAGTTGGAATCTGCTTTCAAAGAAGCTCGAATACCTAGCAACACTGTTGGCAGTGTATCGGTCCATTTGGTGGAATTATGCGCCCGTATGGCTGCTTTTATTGTACGGTGTTGTCGTTCAATTTTTCCATTGCATTGTGGGTGATAAGCAGTGGTATGACAGAGTTTCACTCCACAAAAGGAAGTGAGGTGATGAAAAAGTGAGGATGTGAATTGACTTCCTCGATCGGTTATGACACAGGATGGTGTTCCAAACCTAGTAATCCAATTTTGATAGAAAGCACGAGCAACTGTTTCTGCAGATATGTCTCCTAAGGGAATTGCCTCAACCCAATTAGTAAATCGGTCTATACAAGTTAAAATGTATTTTTTACCATCTGAAACAGGTAAAGGGCCAACAAGATCTATATGAACTATAGAAAAACGTTCATCTGGATCAGAGAATTTGGATATCTCAGATTTTGTATGCTTCGAAATTTTATTTTTTTGGCAATTTATGCATGATCGCGTCCAATTCTTAACATCTCCTTTGATTCCAGGCCAAACATATCTGGCAGACATGTTTTTTACAGTTGCTTTCACCCCTTGATGAGCACAACCATGAACGTGTTCAAAAACTGATTTCCGAAATTTTTTGGGAATGTATGGTCTAATACGATCCGTTGAAGTATCGCACCATAAAACTATCCCGGATTGAAGCTGGTGTTGTTTCAGTTGCAGAGCAGTATTGCTCTCCTTAAGTTCTGCCAATTCAGTGTCAGTCTTTTGTGCCTCTGCAATTCTTTTAAAATCAATAGCTTCGATGCTATCAATTCGGGACAACGCATCTGCAACGACGTTAGCGTTGCCGCTGATATGTTGAATATCAGTGGTAAACTCTGATATGTATTGGAGCTGCCGTAATTGCCTGAAATTTGCCTTTCCATTTTTTTGTCGGAAGGCATAAGTCAGGGGTTTATGGTCTGTATATATGACAAATTCTCTACCTTGAAGTAAATGTTTGAAATATTTGACTGCCAAATACACACCTAACAGTTCACGATCGTATGTACTATAAACCTTCTGCGCTGAATTTAATTTTTTTGAAAAAAACGCTAAGGGTTTCCACTCTGATCCGTCATACTGCTGCAAAGCTGCGCCTACTGCACAATCTGATGCATCAGTAAATAATGCTATCGGCAATTCTGGATCAGGAATAGTAAGTAATGCTGCATTAGCTAGATCCGCTTTGCATTTTTCGAAATCTTCTTCTAATTTCGGTGTCCAGATAATCGGTCTATTATCTTTTTTACGCGCACCCTTTAGTAGTTCATTTAAGCCTGCTTGGGTGTGAGCTGCATTTTTAATGAAAGGTCTATAAAAATTTATTATGCCTAAAAACTGTCGCAACTCATGAATTGTTTTTGGTCGTTGCAAGTCAACAATAGTATGTACTTTATCTGGCAGTGGTTTTGATCCTTCTGGAGTAATAAAATATCCCAAAAATTCAATTGCGTGGACACCAAATTGTGATTTTGCAACATTGATTCTAAGACCGTATTTCAAAAGTCTATCTAAAACCAATTTTAAATGTAGAATATGTTCTTCTTCAGAGGTAGACGCTATAAGTATATCATCAATATAAGAAAATACAAATTCTAAACCTGCCAAAATGAATAAACCGTTGAAATGTTGAAGGGGCATTTTGTAGTCCGAATGGCATAGCTATAAATTCAAATAATCCGAATGGAGTTGTAATGGCGGTTTTATGTCTATCTTCTTCGGCTATTGGTATATGGAAATAAGCCTTATGAAGGTCAATTTTTGAAAAAAATTGTTTTTTACCCAATATATGATTGAAATCTTCGATTCGAGGAATAGGATATCGATCGGGAAGAGTTCTTTCGTTCAATCGCCTATAGTCTCCACATGGACGCCAGGAACCGTCTTTCTTCTTGACTAAATGTAAAGGACTAGCCCATTGTGACTTTGATGGTTGAATAATACCATTCTCCAACATAAACTGAAATTCTTTCTTAGCTATAGTCAATTTTTGGTTATCAAGACGTCTAGGTTTCGAAAATACTGGCTGTCCTGTTGTAACGATATGGTGTTTAAATTTGGTCGAGTTAACTCAGAATAATTGTTCAATAGTACACTGAATTTATCAAGTTTTTCACTGACTAAAGTACTCACTACATCTTCTGATGTGATGGACGCCAATTCACCTTTTCTGCAAAGCTTAGTGTCGCCATCCACCAACTGTTGTCTCTTCAGATCGACGAGTAGGTTGAATTTTTTCAAAAAGTCAGCACCCAGAATGCCTCTTGATGTTTTGGCGATGATGAAAGGCCATCTAAATGCACGCCTTAGACCTAAATCGATTTCCATAATTATGATGCCATAGGTGGGTATCCGAGTACCATTAGCAGCATACAAGATGAAGTCATTGTTCGAATTTACCTGTGCTGAAGTTTTCTGACCATATGGAATAATTGATACGTCAGCACCGCTGTCCACTAAAAATTGCAAACCCGTGTTCCTGTCTAACATGAATAAACGAGAGTTGCAGCAAGTAACTGAATCAGTAGTAGATGTTGCTGCACTTTCCACTACTGACTGGAGTTTTCCGGCTTTTTCCAAGCACAAGGACCAGTACATTTTTCAGGGCGGCATTTTTTACCATATCTGTAGTGAAAATAACAGTATTTTCCTTCTGGATTGAATTTTTGTCTTGATTTCGATCTATCTCGGCCTCTCCCAGGGGTTAGACTTCGCCTAGTAGGTCTTTTTTCATAACTTATACTGAACTGTTTGATAGTTCCGCTACTTCTGTTCTCAATTCTTCAAGTTCATTGGAAGTACTTTTAGTTGCATTGGAACCTGAACCTTTAATACCATACAATTTATTTGGTGGGTTTAACTCATAAATTTTATCAGCCATGATTGCAAGACGATTAACACCTTCTTCACTTGTGATCACTACATTTTTTATATTGATTGGTAGATTTTCCAACCACAAGGTTTTTATTACTCTTTCTGATATATCAGTA
The DNA here is from genome assembly GCF_907165205.1 of Coccinella septempunctata. Classification (NCBI taxonomy): domain Eukaryota; kingdom Metazoa; phylum Arthropoda; class Insecta; order Coleoptera; family Coccinellidae; genus Coccinella; species Coccinella septempunctata. The sequence goes on along the minus strand of NC_058191.1, from coordinate 22,183,219 downwards.
CCTGCTAGAGTTTTCAATTTCCTTAACAGTTGACTTGGTTTCAGATCACCAAGGTTTTGCCCTGTTAATAATCTCTTTATTCGTTTTTCTTCACTTTCTGCGAATATGCTCGTCAATCTTTCTTTGGCAAGCTGATATTTATTATCATCTGAACCGGTTGCTATATCCCAAATATTGTCTATTAAGGAAGGTTCCAGCTGGGATATTAAATAGTCGAATTTCAGTGAGTCCTTTCTGATACCATTAATTCTAAATTGAGCATCTATTTGATAATACCAACGTTCCGGTTTCTCTGACCAAAAAGGTGGAATTTTAACTGAGATTTTGTTGATTTCTGGTAGATTGTTTTCTGGAACTTGATTTTCTTCCACACTTGGGGATTCAGCTTGCGACATTTCAGCGAGTTTACTTCGCACCTCGGGGTCACCAATGTTGTATTATTAGAATATGAAATACAGAGAAAACATACAATACTTCAGTGTGACTTTTATATATTTTTTTATCAATTGTTTTTTAACACATAGGTGATAATTTAAATTCTAATTATTTACATAGAACTAAAAACTATATCTATGTTTCGACCACAAAACTGTCACAATTATATTATGCCTCTACAAGTTGTAGATCTCTTTTCAAGAAAAACAATATATTAACTGTTCCAGGTCTATATTTATATCGATTAATGTTTGTATTCCATAAGCATAATGACTATTATTTTAAATTCAAAAAACACAATAATACAAGACGTATGTGTCCTTGGTTCTTTCCAGAGCCCAATTTAACATCGCTTGAGAAGTATCCATTATATATGGCAATTAAGGTCTTTAACGTGTTACCAAGAAGATTGCAGAAAATTCAAGATTATAATGTATTCAGAAAGGAGATGTATAAACTTATAATGAATTGTGAACCTTATGATATTGAATAGTTTTTTAGTTTTGTAGTTAGCTGAGGCTAATTTGAATTGTTTCAGTCTTTGTAACATGTAATTGTTTTCAGTTATTGAAATACACTGCGCAAAAATTAACGCACATTCTGAAAATGTCAATTTTAATGAAAGTTAACTCTACATTGACTTTATAACTTATTTTGTATGTTCTCTCGGAAGGTTTTGAACGAAACAAGACACAGAGTGATCTTAAAATGTTCTGATCTAATCCTTCCCAGATTTCTCCGAGTTGGATTCCTGAGTCATTAAGAGTAGCTGTATTATTTTCTGAACTTCTCAGCCATCTATTGAGGTTGTCCCAAACCTGCTCAATCGGATTGAGATCTGGACTTCTTGCTGGCCATTCTATTCGAGAGACTTCAACCTCTTCAGGTACTCCTGAACGATGCGCGCACGATGGGGTCTGGCATTATCGTCCATAATTCTATACGCCTCTGTAATAAAATTGGACAAATTGAAACCTCTATTGGTAACGATTTGGATGTCAAATAATGAATCAGAGCTAAGTTAGATTTGAAATATTGGCTACTTTGGCTGAAGACAACTCTGTGTAAAAGATCCACAGATGTGTAGTGTCACAGATTAAGTTAGTTATTCTGAAGGTTGAAGTTTTGCTTTTTCAGGGGTGGTACAGCTCATTATGAAAACATAACATGGATATATATTTTTATCAGGCCCGAATCGGAAAATATGAAAATATGGTTTGAGAAAAAAATGTTTCTTTTGACCTCAAGAATCTACTGTTAAAAAATTTGTACGAGTCAAAGACTCGTTTGTATAATAGAAGGCGACAGTCGCTCGACTCTTAGTTCATTCATTGATTTCGGCATTATACTATTCGAACTAATAAGATTGATTAAAGTCTAGTCTATCATTAAAGTACTATTATCCGTTTCAAGTTTAGCAAACATTTTCAACAGAACGAAAAAAACTCGTTTTTATTCGAGAGAAATAGCTATTCTAGCTCATTTTTTTTCCAGACTACATAGCAAGGTATGGCCGTATGTCCGAAGATCAAGCTAGGCAGAAATTTTGGCAGATATTGTCAGCAGTAGAATACTGCCACAATCGTAACATAGTACATCGAGATTTAAAGGTAAGAATACTCTATGTACAAATGCACGTGTATTATACGTTGATATCCGTTAGGGATATTGATTAGAAGTTAATCGTTAAATTTATTAACTAGTATTTCGGATGTTAATTCAACATTGATTTCGCCTTTAATCATCGTATTTGATAGGACTCTTTACTATAGCCAGCAATAAAAACGCCTCCTCATCATGCCTCCGCAACGTATAGTCAACAAGAAGTTAGAAACGATACATCAACATTGAATAAGAAATCATTATCACCAACAAAAAACCTTATCGAGCTTGCTCCACCTATATTCAATAAAAAGTAAGAAATATTACATCAATTAGATAAAATTAAACGACAACTTCCACAAAATATTTTATTTCAATAATTTCACAACAATTGTTTCGCTAACACTGTAGCTTCATCAGGTTATTACAAAAATAATATTTCTTATACATCAAATTTCGAATATACAGGCAGAGGGGACAGTACAAAGTAGGTAAAAGAATTGGGGTAGTATGCTGGAAATTCCAAAATTACAAGAAGATATTCAAGAGAGGAGACCTATCTATGTCGGTTTGTTCGTTCAAAAGGATTTCCCTAGAATTGAACCTATTGATTTCAAGTGCTTCTAGGAGTGTTAGTCTCATGCTTTTATGATTCATTATTATTTACGAATCAATCAAATATTACATCAGCATTCATTGAATACGGAACTATTTCCACAACTCCTTACTGAAGTAACCATTATAAAATTGAGTTATCGTTGTCATGTATCCTCAACGTTTATTCAATAAGATGTAAAAAACGTATTATCAACGTATTGTATTTGCACAACAGTAATTGTGCTAGCTTCTACTATACCATATTAGAGTTTGTTCAATTATGTGCCTCCATTCATTGAAGTCGGAGGCTCATTAAAGCTGACGAAACGTACACACTACATTTCATCAAAATCTATCCTGCCTTTGAGAAACTATGCTTTTGTTCATTGAAGTGGCGTATGTCGAGTTATATAAGGTTTTTTTTCAAACACCTGGGACGATTTTTTTGCAAAATGGAATTTGTTTGACACTTAACTGAAAATGCAATGTGTGTAACCTGTCAAAGAATTGTGGAATGGCGAAAACATTTCACAGGAATGCAAATTAATCATGTGGAATGAATGTACGATGGCACATCAAAAAATTTGGAAGTGATCCTGTTGCAGCTTTAACGGACTATAATTAGCAGCATTACACACTACTCGATGGAGTTTTGATGAAGCAGCCTTATTCAGGGAATATTCTCGAAGTCCTTCAATTTTCTGAGACATGCAGTTAGACAAATCAACGATTCCTGGACCTCCAAGATGTCGTGGCAGCTCTGTTCGTTCAATCTAGCTTTTAGAATGTTTATGGTGTTTCGTCAGCATTGTTCATATTTTGCTCTGTAGGCTCTACATGAATGATGTTCATTGTTCCAAGATATTATACCGAATGAGTAGCTCAGTGCTGAGGAAGCGTAGTGTTAATTACTTCGATCAGATTATTGCTGTTAATATCAGTTGTCATTATCCTTCTCAATTTCTAGTGAAGTCCTTCGTTAATTCTCACTTCATCTGGCTCTGATTGATTCTTCTAGCCTGTTTGATCTCTAGATACTTGTACGTATCTCCTTCCCTTAAGATGGGTCTGCACCGTTTTGGTGGTCAGTTCAAAAAGAGAAAATGAATATTTTACGTCAGAAACCACTAATTTATATGGGGTTTTCATTGTAATTCAATTCAATCAGTTCGTCATCTCAGAAAGTCAGAAATTTTTTTATTCCTCAAACGGAAAAAAATATTTTTTTTTTCATTGAAGAACGAGTATTCATTCATGTTATTAACTTTCCGATGTGCAATTATCTCTTCTATGAATTTCTACATGAAAAAATTTCTCAAAAAGTTTCGCCATTGGCTACAATTTGTATCCTGGTAATATTGAAAGAAGACGATTGTTAAGTGCTTGATCTGCCTCCGCTGCTGATAGCAAATCCGTAGTCTCAGAATTCAATCTATGAGACAAGGGATTCTGAGCCAGAACCTTAGTGGGTTAAGCGAGTCTTATTGAAAAATTCCGCGTTTTATTGGGATAGGTCCAGTTGTGATGGAGGAGCCACCTGCTGCTTTCATTTGTAGACTGGTGCGCCAGGATGACATGACTTAAAATACTGGGATCCACTTTGTAAATCCTTAAGACCTTAAGAACATCAAGAGCCATTCCTGGGGAATGGAATCGAATGCTTTTTTGTAGTCTACATACGAAGCGTAAAGATTCCTCCGTTTGAAAATGCTTGATTGCAGATAACTGAATTTATTATGAGTTGTTGTTTGCATCCTTGGCTGTCTTTGGTGCATCCAACATTATGTGTTGTGTGGCGATAATGTGTTGTGAATACGATTTGACTGCACGATGTTATTAATTTATAGCGTTGGAAGGCATGTGATTCGTCGATATTTGGTTGGATCTATATATTCCTTTGGTCTTCAGGTGAAAGGGATGTTGTGCCATGTGTTAAAAATATTGGCATCCTTCCAGGGTTTATTATGAGATCGTTCATTGCGAGGGTTAATTTTTTATGCATGAATCAAAATTTCTTGATCCAGAAGTTTTGTTAACCATCAGGTCAAGGTGTTTGTCAGTTGAGTAGTTCTTGGATATCTGATTTCACTTCTTGAATTTCGATTATGTCATGCTGCATAACAATCCATACCATTAAAAATACGCTTTCGCAATTTGGGTGTGTTGTCCAGAAAATGCACCGAAAAACTCATTTTTCCATATCTGTCAAACGGTGCCTGGACAGAAGAAAAGAAAGGGTGGACAAACAAGGACTTATAATAGGATCGACAAAAAACGACTCTGAAATTTTGGTTTCAAAATTCGAATTTGGGGGTACCAACTTCCAGTTTCCAAAATTTTCAAAGATTGATTTCTACGCTTCTGTATGTGGATAAATGATATAATTGGGTGGACAAAAGTAGACTTAAGTTGGACAAACGATCTATACCATTCGAAATACGTTTTCGGAATTTGGGGGTGCTGCTCAGAAGTTGCACCGAAAAAACTACTTCTTCCATATCTCTCAAACGAAGCCTGGACAATTGAAAAAATAAGGGATGACCTTCTGTGCCAGTGAGTGTGTTTGTGTTGGCCTTTTCGTTTTCTTTGATTATGTGGTCATCAAGAATCCAGACTGAAGAGACCTTGTTGTTCTTGCCTATTTCATTAAAATTCTTTCAGCAGTCCCATCTTAGCTTTGGGAACATAGGACATTAGTGCTTTGATAATGGATCACGGATCAGTATGTTTCTTTCCAGGTTTATTTCTACGCATCTTTCGATTGCAAGTAGATTATCGCACAAATGGACCACAAAAAATCATCATGTACCTGCAAGAAATGAGTTTCTTGCAATTTTTTTTTTAAATTAAGCCATTAAGTGTCAGTAGGACCATATTTTATGTGTGTGTAATACGTATTTATGCATAGTCCTCTCCACATGGTATGTAGAGCAACACAACAACACAAAATTTGACACAAGTGGATAATTAGGCACCTCAATTTTTCAGTACCTAGTTACTAGTGTATAATTCTCGAATGAAGTATTGTTGAAAAACTTCTGATGCGAACCTCGTATGGAGTAAATTACCGTGAGTACCGAGAATTTTCTCTATTTCCGTTTGTTTTCTGACAAATTCGTATTACCTTCGATTTCTCCGAAGACTTTCTTTGCGGCACGTGAAACGAATAATGAATCACATTTCGCGAGGTCCCGGGTTGACCCTCGAAGTTAGCGTCGTCTTTGCTTAGCGGCATCCTTATCACTCCGAAAACTGTTTCCCTCAGGCTATTCGGTGGCGCCGTACCATATATCTCATAGAGCCCATTCTTGTGCTCGAGTGTTGAGCCTGAATAGAGCACTTGAAAAAGTGGATAGAAGAAGTTTCACGGAATTCAGTCGAGCACACTTCTGGGATTTCTAGTGGACGCTTTCGTTAGCTGGATAGGATTCGTGCATCTCCTTATGCACCCGAACGAAAGTTTTGTAAAATTTACAGCCTTTTGCCATCTCATTGAACGAATGAACTGATCAGAATATTTTTGACAGAATAGAAAAGGGCATTATAGAGTGGTATAGGATAGTTTTATCTTCTGTGTGGTAAGTCTCCAGGGCCGTAGGCCCGTAGCTCGGTGTAGGGCGGTTGCCTAGCCATATATTTTGGGACAACCAAAAATTCACATATTTTATGTAGCAATTATTCAAAGAACCCAACTGCAGTGTGCTCTTTTTATTTTTTTTTTACAAATTACTTATAGCTTTGCAAGCTGGTTGGCTCGTATTTGATAAACGTCACCCTCTGTTGTTCGGTTTTTACAGCAGATTCTATGATATTTTAGAAGACAGGTGCGAAATATTTGAGAAACAATTCTTTCTCATTTTCATATATTCTTATTCTGCAGGAATCAAGAGATCAATTTATATTACCATAACGTTCGTTTTTTCTGCGAAATGTGAAATGAATATTATTAAATATTCTTATTCTTTTTTTATATGGAAATTTCATGTTTCAAGTCGAGCTATTAGTCTGAGAGCCAGTGGCCGGCAAACCACAAATATTTTAGGTGATCCTGGAATTTCTTCAGTTAGTTTATTGTACCTACCATTCATAAAACGCAGTCTATCTAAGTCTAGTTGCTAAGCCCAATTCAGCGAAAAAAAAGGTATTTTAGGAAAGCAGCCGTTTGTGCCACTACTGTACAAGATAGTTTGCCTAGAATGGTGCGACTAGTGAGACTTCTGTCGTTTCTGGCGATCAGCCCGACATATCCTATTCTGTAAGAAGGATGCTTTGTGGTCACTCTTTTGGGTTCTTCCCGTTTGTGTCCCGAAGTAAAAATGAATAAACAAATCTGGCAACAAATCGCCATCCCAGCACAACAACATCGACATTAAGTTTGTGAGTGGTATCGTCACTATAGTCCAGGTCCAAACCAATTTTACAAACCTGAATTGAAGAAAAATTCTTAGCAGTTTGTGGTTGGTCGGAGTATTTAGTAGAAGTTATAAGTGAATTGATATAAAAGAACGAGGAGGTGGTTTTAAGGCGTGAAAAATAATTTTTACGATTTCCGGCTAAACTAAACCTCATATCGAAAATTTTTGAGGGTGAGAGTTGTAAATAACTGTTATATCTACAACATTTTCATTTACTAATTTTTATACATGGTGAAAAATGCAAAAAATTGATTTTTCATTTTCAATAAAATTTGAATGAAAAACACTGAAAATATAGCTTTCCATATTTTTAATGCTTTAATGATTTTTTGTAAACGACATATAAGTTTTTCTCTTCTTAACGACTTGAAATAAAATGAAGAACATGAAAAATTTGGGTAGAGATTTTGAAAAATCTCTTTACCAAGCCAAAAACTATAAGCGAGAAAAATTTCAGTCAGAATTGATAAACCATCCTGTATTGGCGAGGAAGAGAAAACATCTCTTGAACGGACCCTATATACAGGATGTATTTATAGGTGAGTTTTTTTAACAGAAAGTAGAACTAGTCAAAATAAAGAGTTTCACCAAATATCACCTAAGTAGGTATACAAAACTGATCATTATTTGTCATCTGAATTATCGCGAAGCAATAGGAGAAACTTATCTCGTGATGACAGCATCAAACCAAATGGTTTCGTTTTCGTATTGGTCTCTTCGATTCTTACGTGGGAATGAAAATGGAAACTCAGGATTGCCGAATTTTTCTCATTATTTAGTATCTAGCTTAAACGATTTTATGAAATGGCTCACTTCGATAACAACTGACAGAAAGATACGTAGGACTAAGAGCGAGTTTCATAAAACTTTGATTGTCCGACACACGATTTGACAGTCACTCGATTTCTAAAACGAAATCACTGCAACCTTATCATTTCTGAATATATTGGAGAAGTAGCAATTGAGAATAATAGAATGGACGTATAAACTTCATAATTTGATGCGAGAATTATATTCTGAATGATCATGACTGAATTATAGATTGAAAACAAATTGTGGTCTATTCGTCAATCAAGCGTGGATTTCACGATCAAGCTTGATGAAACCCGCGGTAAGTGTAAAAAATAGAATATATTAGTTCAAAATAACACCAATTAAATTCGTCTAAATTATTTATAATTCTTAATAATAATAATAATAAAAGTGGTTTATTGTAAACATTGTTACAAATGGCCATCGACCGAGGTCCTTCAGCCTGTTAGTCAATTATACTTTTTTTTTAACAATTAATTGAGTGAAATTACAACCTTAGATATAATATAGAAAGTTTTTGTTGCTAATTTGTGGTGTCTTCGTTGTTGATCTGTTGCAGTGTCTCCCATAGAGTCATAGCGGGGTATCTGAATCTGTTGTGATTTTCTTCGCGTTGAATGCAGAACTGTTTTAAAATGCTGAAGTTTTTCTTATTCCTGCAGAATTTCTTAGCTAGTAGTTGTAGTCTTTGATCTATAGGAGTAATTTTGGTAGTCTGATATAAGAGGTTGTTGGACGGATTATAGAGAGGGTTTGATGGGTGCCTCAGCTTTGTGAGTTTTCTCAGTGCTGTTGTTTCTGTCACTTGTAACTTTTTTTGTACTGGATTTCTGCTGTTGAGGAATAATATGTGTCCATATTCAACAAGAGGTCTACAGATCATTTTATATATTTTGCTAGCTGTATTATGGTTTATGCCCTTTTGTTTATACGTAAGTCCTCTGAATTGGGTTGCTCTGGAAACCGTGGCTTTTTTGATTAATCCTGTGTGGAGGTTGAAATTGAGTTTACTGTCGAGATTGATTCCAAGATATTTTACACTATTTTTGGGTTGGATTGTTTGATTGTATAGTGTTATATTCGGAGAGGTACTTCTTAATCTATGATTGCAGATCAGGAAATGGCTTTTTGATGGATTGGGACGGAGTCTCCATTTATTAAACCATAAGGATGTCTTGTCTGTTAAAGCTTGTAGTTGTTCCATGGCATCTTTTATATTGTTGGCATGACTTACCAACACTGTATCAACTGCAAATTGTAACATATAGCATCTTCGGTTAATATATTTGGGATCGCTGTTGAAAATATCAGCACAGTATAAGTTGTAGAGAGTAGGGGATAATGGAGAACCTTGTGGTAGTCCTCTTTCTGGTGTGAACTCGCCTGATAGTTGGTCGTCGATCTTCACTCTCAGAGATCTATTCTCAAGCATATTCATTATTATACGTGTGAGGTAGTCAGGGGCATCGAAGGTATAGAGTTTGTAAATCAGACCTGAATGCCATACGCTGTCGAATGCTTTGTTGATGTCCAAAAAGAGTGCTGCACTTTTCCCTCCTTTTTGTCTCGTTGCTTGTAGATTGTTACTTAGGACTATCAAAGGGTGTATGGTTGAGTGATGGTCTTTAAAGCCGAACTGATAGTCAGGAATTTTATTGCCCATTGTTGTTTTCAATCTATCTAAAATTATTTTTTCTAAGTTTTTGCCCAAGTTCGAAAGTAGAGTGATTGGTCTGTAGTTTGATAATTTGGTTTGATCAGATTGTTTCTTAGGTATTGTGATGATAGTCCCTGTCTTCCATTCCTTTGGAAAGTAGTGATTTGAAAGGCAGTACTCGTATATTTTGATGATGAAATCGTGTACTTCTTGGTCTAGTTTTCTCAGTATGTCTTTTGTTATATGGTCATGACCAGGAGATGTGTTTTTGCCCCTTTTCAAGATTCTGAAGTATGTGTCGGGATCTATAGTTTGCTCTTGTTTTACCACTTTCTGATTTTTAAAAATTTCCATCCATTTTTCTATGTTGTTGTAGTGTTCTAGTGAAAAGTTGGGGTCGTTTTCCTTGGTATATTGTTTCTGATAGTATTTGGCAAAAGCCGCTAGTTTCTCTTCAGTAGTTTGGTATCTGATACCATTTTCTACAAGGTCTGTTTTTGGTCTGTTCTCATTGTTTTTATATTTGCTCAACTTCCTAATCTCGTTCCAAAAATTCTTGCCCTTTTGTCTGTTAATTTGTTCACATGCTGCAACCCATGTGTGAGCTTTGTAGTCTTGAATCATTCGCTGTATGTTTTTGTTGTAGTGGTTAATATTCTTCTTAATTTGGTCATCTCCTTGTGCTAAGTATTCCCTGTACATTCTTCTTTTTTTCTTTATAAGCTCAATTATATATGGTGGGAGTTCTTGGGTGCAATAAGTTTTGTAATATGTAGGTGAATTTCGTAATATCCCTTCAGAAAATAGGTTGTTGAACTTGTTTATGCATTCTTCATCTATAGTATCTACCTGTTCTATAAAGCTTCTCAGTTCCTTGTTGACCTTTTTCACATCACATTTTTTTAAATTGTATCTTGGTGGTTTTACAGTATTTCTCGGTGGTGTTCCAAGATCAAATCTGATATCTACAGCAAGATGTTCTCCTCCTAGGTCCGGAATAAGATTTATATTTTTGAAGTTGTGACTTATATTCTCCGTGCACAATATTATATCTGGTGTGCTATCTATGCCGTTGGCCCTTAGAAATGTGGGTGGTGTATTTTTCTGTATGAATGTTGAATTTTGTAGAAAGCTGGAAATTTGTTTTTTTTTCTGTCTGTTCATGTTGAAATCACCTATAATGATAGTAAATTTGTATAAGGATGCCATTGTGAGAATAGTTTCTTCTATTTTTGCGGAAGGGTGGATATAAACTAAGAAGATGTGTAAACGATCATTTTGAAATGGCACTGTGATATGTAGACATTCATTAAGCTTTTCACAATGGTCATCACAATCTTTTTCCTTTTCGAACACTAGAATAATTGTCTTAAAATGGGATGAAATAGGGTAACAATAATAGTACAATGTCAACATAAGCACTTCAAATACACTGTCCCAATTTTCTACACTGTTTTCACCCCAAATCGCACGATATAACAGTTTTTTCAAGTGACCTGATGCAACTAATCAGGTAGACTCAGATCTACTGAACCATGTTTTGTTTCGTTATTCCGATACCAGAGTCACCTTCCACAGTCCCGTACTTGACATCTAATGAAATTTATTTTTTCGAAATTCTAGAGGTAGTAGCCCAGCCATCTTGAATATTTTATATAGAAATTTTTTGGTGAAATGACCTATTTTGACGACTTCTACTTTTTGTCAAAATAAACCTCACCTTTGAGAACACTCTATATCGTAAGAGTCCGTAAAGTTTTTTTTTTTGCCATCCTGTATAAGATTAATAACTCAGTAAAAATCTCTTGATTCGTATTTTTTTCAGGCTGAGAATCTACTTTTGGATTCAAACAATAATATTAAGATAGCAGATTTCGGTTTTTCGAATTTTTATTCAACCACTGGACAACTATCAACTTGGTGTGGATCGCCCCCTTACGCAGCGCCTGAAGTATTTGAGGGCAAGAAGTATGTTGGTCCTGAAATTGATATATGGGTAAGTATACTGAAACTGGTTCTGAGTTTAATAGGATCAGAAACTTTCGAGAGGAAATTATGAATACATGTGTTTCAGAGCCTTGGGGTTGTCCTGTACGTGTTGGTTTGTGGTGCTTTGCCCTTCGATGGCAGTTCCCTTCAGGCGTTGAGAGACAGGGTGTTGTCTGGAAGGTTTAGGATACCATACTTTATGAGCTCTGGTAAGATAATTGATTTTTCAGTTTCACATGCTATGAATTCCTTCTTATCCTTTGAATAATGGAAGATATACAGTGGCCGCGATCCATAATATGTACAAGCGCCAGATTCACTTGTGAATCATTAGAAGAGTTCAATATTTCTTGAAATGTCGAAACATTCACAACGGCTGAATAGGCTTTATCCTTTATCTCGTCTAGTTTCAAACGAACTCCCGAAAGGTAGTATATCTTTAGGAAGGACATGACCTCACCTACTTTCAAACCAACAGAATTGTTCGAAAAAAATATTGTGAAAATATTAGCATTTTCGACGGCTACCTACCATGACCCTTTTAAAAAACAGAGGAAGAATTGCAAACAAGACCTTTCTGGAGCCAAATCTTATCAGTCTGGCATTTGATGGTAGATGTGCTAGCGTGATGTGAAGATTGATGACGTAATTAATTCTTCAACGATAGTGGTGCACACCGTCTGGGTTCCAGTGTATAACAACTCGAATTCGCTGTCAGTAGTGACTTATACCCGTTTGCACCGACTTATTAACGCAGGCTCAACGTTTCGGTAATTACCATGCTAGAAAATTCAGAGAAACAAGTAAGCCTTAACGTTGAGCCTGCCATCAGTTGGTGCAAACGAGCACAAATCACTCAAATTTTATTAATTGCTTCATGCTAATTCGTTTGTACCAACCTCAATTCCGATTGACTAACCTAAGTATCGAATTTTGGACGCAAAGCTGAACAAAAAGTTCGAAAGATCACATGATGAAAACTTATATGTTTCCTCAGAAAATTCATTATCTCCGAACTGCCAAATGACGGCATAGAGGGGGTAGTCAAATGCATTCAATAAAGCAAACTCTTATTGAATATAGAAAAAAAAAATAAATTTATATTGCGTTCTCGATCACTTACTCAACTAGACCTTTAGGTCTACATGAGCAGTTCAATTATTGAATCAAAAAGCACGAAATATCTTGGTTATACTATAATACTATTGTTTACAATCTCAGATGTGACGACCAAACAGGGTGTTCCTGAATTTCAGGTACATACGAAAAGAGGTGTTTCCTTGAGTTATTTTAAGGAAAAAAAGTCTCATGAATATGAGACCCCAAACGATTCGTTTTCGAGAAACAGGGTCTTACACTTAGAAGTTTTTCTCTTATGGTATCTACACTTCATATGATTTTCAACTGAAATTTGGCATAAATATTATAATTTATTGATAGTTCACACCATGTGACATGCCAATTTCGACAGCAAATCCACAGGTTGATATTTTTTCTAGAACACTGTCGCCTGTTTTCCTCAAGAATTTTTTTTGGTGAGCCACTGTTTATTTGAAAAAATTTGAAAAAAGCTTTGTCATAAAAATTCAGTGAGTAAACTGTGGTGAATGAATCATTCATCAAATCAAACTCGGTATTTAAGATAATAAATGTTTTTTCAGAATTCGTTTTGATACCAATCCCAAACACCTGTATCTCGAAAACGAAACGTTTGCTATCCCATGTTTAGGGGATTATTTTTGTTGAAATTACTTAAGGAATGTCCCCTCTTCGTTTTACCTTCAATTTAGGAACACCCTGTGACCATGTTTATCAGACTCGACAAAAAGTCACGAGTCTTGTAGGTATATAAGTACATAATATATAAGGAGACTTTGTATATGAGTTCTTCATTTTGCGCTGCTTTCTCGATAAGAAAATCCTCGCTATTGCATAAAATTCTTTGGTAGTATCAATAACATGCTAGGGAATGCTATAAAACAATTGAACGTAGCACATAATTATATTCTAAAGGTATTCAACACCAAAGGAAAATTATCTGCGGCGAGCAGACTTCTGAACGAAGATATCTTCAATTGCGAATTGCAAATTCATATTCGAACGCAGAAGACAAAATACAACATTTATAACAAACCGGGAATAAAGCATTATACCATTTATCACAAAGGATGCTAGTAACAAATTTCCAACAATAAATACTCACAAAATATGTAGGTAACAGTTTGCTTGAGTACTAGAGGCGTGCTCAGAATAACAAGGCTTTCATAAGCGAATGTGAATTTTCACCAATGCATGCATGCATTTATAGGAGTGAATTTTCGTTTTTTGGAGGCAAAGAAAGTTTATCAACCTTTTTGGAAAATTGAAAGATCTAGAATACATGTTTGTCTCTTTCTGTGCAGAGGTATGCCAGCATCTAGGTGCATTATGAGTATGACTTTAGCTTTACGGCTTTACAGTCCTTTCCAGAGGAACATTCACTTTTCCCAGATAACAAAAGGATTAATCTCTGTTGGAGCCCTTTCCCGGTTTTCGGGATGTCGATATAGTCCTTCCTCCTCCCCTTGTCCCTGGTTTTCGTTGGGTTCCTTATTTCTCTGCATCTCTTGACGAAGTGGATGGTGTTCTTTTTCATGTTCTGCACTCCTCAGGAACTTGCGGTCCGTTCTCGCCGTTCCTAGCAGTACCGCTTTCTGCATGACCCTATAGATAGTATCGTTTCATCAGATTCTCTGTCAGTTCCTTCGGTATCAGGCCTGTTGATGAAATGACAATAGGTTATAGTCTTGATATCTTTCAAATTCCACTACCTCCTGGTTTGTTCCTTGAGGTCTCTGTATTTTGAAATTTTTTCGCTGTGCCTATCTAGTAGCTTGTTGTTATTTGGAATCGCCACGTCGATGAACAGTGCTCTATTCTCATCTTCATTCAGTAATATGAGGTCAGGTCTATTGTGCGTGATTTTCCGGTCTGTGAGATTCCAGTAGAGCTTGTAGTGATCATTGTCCACTACAGAATCTGTATGGTTATTGTAATAAGGAACCTTTTTTTGACGTTAGAAGTTTGTATTTTATAGCCAATTCTTGGTGTGAAATCTTGGCAACAGCATCATGCCATGTATATTCTTGTACTCCGTACCTGTGAACTTCTGGCATCCCCCGATGATGTGCAGAATAGTTTCATATGTCGCACAGCCATAACTACAGCTATCGTCCGCCACTGAGGTATCCTTGGAATCACATGATCTTGGATGGCAATGATGAATCCCTCTGTTTCAGGAAACAACTTTCCAGAAGTCAACCAGTAGTTCGACGCAGATATGTCGACATAATCATGAGTGGTCTCGTTCTGGTGTCTCCCATGTAAAGGTTTGCCAATCAGCAAGGCATTTTGCCTTCTGCAGAGTGTTCTCGATTTCTAGGTGATCCTGTTGCAGCTTCAATTAAGTAGAATTATGACAAACTGCTTGATGAAGTTTCGATGTAGAAGTTTCGTTCAGGAAATATTCCCGTCCTTCAATTTCTTGGGACATACAAATCAATAATTCCTCGATGTCTTGGTAGCTCTGTTCGTTTTATTGAGCTTTTGGGGTGATATTTTTGATGCATTCTTCATATTTCTCTAGCCCTACAGAGGGCTGCCATATCGGTGGTGGTCCAAGTGATGATACCGAATGAGTAGGTAGTTCAGTGCTGAGCAAGGTATCAATCGCTTTGATCAGATTTTTGCTGTTTAGAACATTATTATTCTCAGTCTCCTAGTTAACTCCTCAGTGTCTTTAGCCAAAAGGCTTAAGCTCTGTAGGAGCCCTTTCCAGGTTTTCGGGCTCGTGGAGGTGGTCGGGTTGGGGCCGCTCCTCGGCTCCTTGTTGTTGGTTGGATTCCTGATCCACCCGCACTTCCTGTCGAAGCAGACGGTCGGTGTTCCTCTGTAAGCATTCCCCATGTACTTGCGTACAGTTCTCGCCGTTCCCAGCAGTACCGCCTTCTGCATAACTCTATTTTCATCCAACTGAAGTTTCCGCAAGCTCTCTGGTAGTTTTTTTGGTATCAGGCCTGTAGATGAAATGGCAATAGGAGGGTCTTGATCTCTTTTAACTTCCACTGTCCCTGGTTTGATCCTCTAGATCTGTGTATTTTGAAATTGTTTCGGTGTGCCTATCTAGAAGATTGTTATTATTTGGAATCGCCACGTCGATGAATAGTGCTCTGTTCTCATCCTTACTCAGCAATACGAGGGCAGGTCTAGTGTGAGTTATTTTCCGGTCTGTGAGCACCGTGCGTTCCCAGTAGAGCTTGTGATGATCACTTTCCAATACAGCATCCGGATGATAATTTTAATGGGGAACATTTTCTGACGTTAGAAGTTGGTATTTTATAGCCAATTCTATGTGAAGAATCTTGGGAACAGCATCGTGTCTACTTTTGTACTCCGTGCCTGCGAACTTCTGACATCCTCCAGTGATGTGCTGGATAGTTTCATGTGTCGCATAGCCATAACGACAGCTATTGTTTTTCACTGAGGCATATTTGGCGATATATTTCATGTAGTTCCTTGTCGGATTGTCGGATTCCCTCTCGTTATGTTCAGCAGTCGACATTTTTCTAGTCCAAGCTTCATTTTGATGTTTCCCAAGAATCCTTCCACCATTTTCAGCATCTGTTGCATTTGTTTTTTGGTAGATGCGAAGAGTTTCAAATCGTCCATTTAAAGGAGATGATTCAGTTTCATCATAGTTCTACTGCCGCTCTTGATGCCAAATCAGTAGTCCGTAGAATTCAATCTATGAGACAAGGGATTCAGGGCCACGCAGAACCAAGAGGGCTCAGCGAATCTCCTTGGAAAATTCCGCGTCTTATTGGAATAGGTCCTGTTGTAATGGAGCCACCTGCTGCTTTCATTTGAAGACTAGTACGCCAGGTTGACAAGGCGTTTTTCAGGAACTTAATAATATTGGGATCCAACTTGTAAATCTTCAGGATCGTCAAGAGCCATTCGTGAGGTATGGAATCGAGTGCTTTTTTTTTATCTATGTACGCAGCGTAAAAATTCCTTCGCTTGGAGTTATTATTATTAATGAAAATAGGAGCTGAGGCAAAACCTATAAACTCAATACAAAATAAAAATATGAATTCTCGAAACTTGAACATAAAACAATGAAATTCAACACATATCTATTTTGACTTGTGTTGTTTCTGTAGTCTTGTTATATCTATATAATCTTATGTTATTATATAATTTTGTGATAATCATACGAAAACTAGAAAATTCATAGCTTACGTTTTTATGTGAAATAGTGTGATGGAGACGGAGTGATGATCGAGTGAAGAGACCGAGTGTATTACTTGAATTTAGAAAATCTTCTAACATGTTCATCTCGATTACAAAGAGCGCTACAGATTCCTTTTCAATTTAATTTTGTCCCAAGTTAGTACCCAATTGTACCTGTATGAAGACAAAACTCGTTAACCACAGAAAATGATTGATAGCAGCAGTGTATCATCTATGTAGGTAAAATTGCAGCATTTTTGCATTCAGTATAGAAATAGAGATAAAAAATCTGTTTTGGTGTCTTTGTTCTCGTTCACCTGCTAAACAAGTAAATCTGAATAACATAACGTCTCTCCTGGCCATGAACTCGATATTCATCACTGGTATCTATGGAGTGTTTACTCTTTGCTCCCTGTTAGTCTCGCAATCATAGAACTGCCTATTTTTAACTCTCCCGATCTACATCCTTTCATCTCCAAGACCTAATGGCTAAATTTCACGGTCACATTTATAACGGTGTCAATAAAGTAGGGGGTTATTTTCTCGTTCAAGTGATCATTTATTTGTTGCGTGCATAAGATGACGCACGGGAGAGGTGTATGACGTCAATCCTTTGATTTCTGAGCCGCCGTGATCCTTTTTTAATTATTTATTATATACCCGAAGGAAACATAATTGGCCAGTCGGAGAATTTCATATGCCATCAATTCAAACTGAATTCAATGCGCAGAAAGGATTCGCTTCTCCGAATCTATATACAGGGTGTCCTTTATTAAACAGTCCAGCCGAATATTTGCATACGAGTTTTTTCGGGAAACACCAAGACGGTTTCTATTTTTCTTTGCAGAGGGATATCCTTTGATTTTAAATTTTTTAATGTTTCTAAATTTTAATTTTCATTCGTCTAAACGGAGTAGCAACCACCTCTAATCACTGAAATGGCGATTGGAACCGACTGAAGGTATTGTAATTATTTTTATAAATATGTTGGATACATATGTTAGAAATTTTCTCTTCAAAGAAAAACGATGTCCTATTGGTTCTGGTGTAAAAAAATCGGTTTTAGTGAACTGCATTAATTTTGTTTTTTAAATGGAATGATCAATAAATTTTCACTTTTTGGGATTTTTCATCTAATTTCGATGTGATGTCGATCATGATATGACCTTGGAACATAGATACAAGGAATGGAAAATAAACATTTGTTGTTGTCCGAAGACCAAAGTCCAAAGACATCCGAGTGATAGTTGCTTAGTGTCGCCAATCACAATTGAGATCATTCAATCTGACATCATTGTCACGTCAATTTTCCGTAAAAGTAGGTAGGAGCTATATAAATGTATTTATTTTACGCCACTGCCTTAGTGGCGCGCTAGACAGAGAAGCATCGAATGTTTGTACCCCAACAAATACATTGTACATGTATTTATGTTCTAAGGATATGACTGATATTCCAGATATATTTCGGCTGTTAGACAAATATTCTATGTTTCATATTTGATATTTTTGTGACAATATTTCTTGTATTCTTGAATACTCAGAGATAAATAAATTCTATTCTATTCTATTCTCGAGTCAGTATCACAAGCATGGTCATGGCAAGCGCTTTTGACATCAGACGAATTAAACTTGCAGGAATTATTATTGAAACCGTTTTTGCCTTAGATTTCGATGATGAATTTTCATAGGTAATTCACAAACAGGCCGAATTTCGATTTGAATTTTCATTAAAAAAATCATCAAATGGGAACTCACATTTTTCATAGAAATATGACTAAAAACAGTCCCATCACCACATGTCTAAAATTAACCATAGAGATATTCCATAAATAATAATAACTCTTCAGTAACGCGTTTAATCATCACAAAATTACAGTTACTTATTGCATCTCTTCGAAGAAAACTCAGAAATGATTTCAGTGATGATGATTACGATCAAGGAATCAATTAGAAAATTTATCTATCTATCTTTATCACAGAGCTGGCATTACTGGATTCCGAATTTGAATCATGAATATGTTGTGAAAAAAATAGAAAAATTTCCATATTTCTGTCTATTTTCAAGAGACAACAGCTCCCCTACTTAGTATTTCTGTAAACATGTCAAATTTAACTTTGTGTCTTAGTTTTACCTGGGGCATGGCCCCCTAAAACAAAGAAACAATTTCCACGGACGCCCTGACAGAGTGTCTCAAGTTCAGGTGCCAATTAGACGTTTCTGGAGAACTGGATATTTGAAATCTGAAAATTGGGATCATGATATTGTTCGAAGTTCTTTAGTGAGCTGAAATATTTTTGGAGCCTGAGCACTTTCAGTTATACAAGGAGTGTATTCTGTGTGTGTTTCTGATAACATTCAACGCCGAATACATTTCTGTTAAAACCATTTAATTCATTGAAATAGTTTTCGAAATATCGAAAAAAAACTGAAAAGAGAAGGAAGATATGCTTACACCAGTATTATGTTTGTTATTCCTATTCTAAATATCTTAATCACAAACCGTTTTCACATTTGCAGTCGAAAAATGTGCAGAAATATTGTACATTTCCTGTAATTAAAAAAAAATTGTCACAAGGTTTTTCCAATGTTGTTTCGAAAAACTTCGTTTTAAAATTTTTTTTATTATTGCGTTTAATTCTGCGAAGAAAAATAATAATATGTGTTCTAACACGTTAATTCTCCTAAAATGAACAATTCCCCAGTTATTTAGGATTTTCTGAATTTATGTCGTGCGTAGAGTCAAAAATTAATAAAATCTGCCTCTTATCAATAATCTATGATCATAGAAGATAAATTATCCAAATAAATCATAAGTGACAGATCTAATAATCTTATCTGAAAATTTCGTGTCATTCATTCAAATTCTGCATTTTGCGTTTTTTTTTTCCAAATAAATAAACTCGGAAAGAAGATCTGTCACTTTATTGTGACAGGTTATTGGGAAAATTTATCTTCTATGACCATAGATTATTGATATGAAACAGATTCCATGAATTATTGTACTCTACGTACGACATAAATTCAGAAAATTCCAAATAACTTTAATTATTTTTTTTCTGATCGAACCAATATTGAGCTATATCGCCTTAGTTACCATGTGTCATAACACACTCATATTTCCCTAGGGAAATATGGAATGTCAGTTCATATTTCCCTAGGGAAATATGAAACGTCAAATCATATTTCTTTCAAAACGTCAAATCATATTTTATTTCTTTATTTAGTAACAAAATGGAAACTGCAATTGTTGAAATTTCCACTGAAAGTTTTTCCACCAGATACAAAGGAAGAAGAAATATCTTGTTCATAATTATTCGTCGACGAGACTACAGTTTTCTTGAGAACATTCCGTGCAGCAGCAGTCTCGGACGATTCTCCCAAAACGGTCTTCAAAGACTGTGATGCTGCAGATGGCTCTCCCTCCACACCTGCTATCATCTTCGCTACCTTATTTTTGTGCAGCATACTGTCAGCCAGATAGCCTTCTGCAACAGACGAACTTTTCCAACCACCATGTCTCTTGAGTGTTGTCATTGAGGCTCCCGCATCGGCAACCAAAGTCGCGGATGTTCGTCTTCCACAATGGCCTGTATACATTTTCGGATTATATAATCCCAACCATTCAGCAACCTTACTCGGAATTTTTCCGAAGGTATTTTTGCCGACAGGCTGAAGAGTACACTTCTTATCTCTATAAGCTACGAAGAACCTAAGAACGCCTTGCGGACGCAACGCCGAATACTCCCGCACCAAACGAGCAGCACCCAGATCTTCTTCATCAATTATAGTGAATATTCTGTTTATATCACTCTTAGTTTTTGAGACTTTAATTATGATTACCGACCCACGATCTTCGATATCTGAAGATAGCATATTCACCAGCTCTTGTGTTCTGCAGGCGCCAAAGATTTCCATTATTAAAACAACCTTCAAAATTGTGAATGTGAAAATCTTATAAACAGAGGAAATCAAAATTAAACTTTTACCTTATACATCAAAAAAACGTCATTAGGAGCTTCACTCAAGAATGTCTTGAGCTGCTCCCGGGACAACACTGCTGATTTTTTAGGAACGTATCCTTTATTTTTGTTCTTAACAAATGCTTCGACTTCATCGAATAATTTGACATCAGTTTTTTCCTTCAAATGTAGCATTGATCTTAACATCGATAGTTTCGGCCATAACGTGTTTGGTGAATATTTCTGCGACTGGGGATCGAATGAATTAATCATACATCAAGAATAACAAGAATCAGAGCAACATACCAAATCTTGGAAATATGCTAACAAAATATTATCGCTCACACCGTCCACCAAATTTTTTCTTTTCCACTCCTGAAAGCAATCGTACTCTCTACTGTAGGCAGCTTGAGATTTGGCCGGAACCAAAGATTCACGGGCTTTTGCCGATTGAGTTTCGACGTAGTTCGACATTATTTCAATAATTTTATTTCTGACAAGACGTCAAAATGAAACCAGTCAACCATGATTTTCAGAAACATGGCCCATAGCAACGTTAAAAATTTAATTATTACAAACATATACAATCTAACAATGATTTCCCCATAACAGATTATTTCAATCAGAAAAAAACTATTGATTACACCACGGGAAATATGAATATATTTCCCTCGGTTGTCTATACATCCCTCGGGCTCCGCCCTCGGGATGTAACTTTGACAACCTCGGGAAATATACTGTTCATATTTCCCTAGTTGTAATAATAGCTATATTTCGAGAGTATTGACTTATTAGAACACTATCATTATTTTTCTTCGCAGACGCCAATACAATCATAAGAAATTTGATTTCTAATTTGAAAAACGAAAGTTATTGGCAAATCTTGATCCCAATTTTTGACGCGCAACATTTGCAACAGCCTGTTAAAGTTTTCCAAAATTCAGAAAATATTCCCACATTTTTCGACTTCAAAAATGTGAAAACGGGTTGTGCCTAAGATATTTAGAATAGGAATAATAACGCATATAATACTGAATGAGTATATCTCCTTTTTTTTAAGTTTTTTTCGATATTTTGAAAACTATTTTAATGAATACAATAGTTTCAAAAGAAATTTATTCTGTATTGAATACTCATTCATATCAGAAACGAAAAAATGATAAAAAAATTTTAACAAATTTATTTTCACTCTTCGTATTACCGGAAGTGCTCAGACTTCTCCTTCTCTTCACGTCTAATAGGCACTGGAACTTGGGACAGCCTGTATTTGCAAAAACATCTTTGACCTCTGAATTGGCGTCTCATAATAAAACGCCTCAGTTCAATCATAAAACTCGAATCGTCCGCGTATGAGAAGCTAATAAACTGAAAATCCCCATGTCTATAATAAAATCGCCTGAGATTGAAAACGTAAGCAGCGTTAAGCGCCTCCCCTTCTTGTCGTGACGTCAACCGACGATGGCGGTAAATGACGTCAATCAGAGGATCTAGAGGTCGGGGGCCGAAATTTCCCTCCTGCACCAGGGTTATTTTCCCCAATGACGGAAACTGAAATGGCGTTATTTTTACGGATAGGATGAAAATAATTTATTGCGTCTATCCCAATCTCAAAAAGTCACTTCGCAACCAACATGCAAGTTAGCAGCAGCGAGTTAGCATATTTTCTTGAACGCAAAGCAAAACAGATTTAAGTTCAATTATGGATTTTCAATTATCGGCCACATCAATTCAATCATATTTTTTTCGATTCGTCCCTGAGAAAAAGATATAACCATTTTAAGTTTTCATATTGAGCTGTGCCACCCCTGGAGAAACAAAATTACCATTAGAATAACTACCTACTTTTAAGTAGTTCATTGAATAATCAATAATGCGTTACTGATGAGCCCAGATAAAAGCGAAACCGGTCTATCGCTACTCTTAATCGATTTCTGCACCTTCTCTATTATATACTCTGAATGAAGATTACTTCTAGTCCAATTCCTTTCATAAAAAATAAACCTCAATAATATATCTTCAACAATTATGTATTGAAATCACTTATATTTCTGCTACAGACTGTGAATCACTCATACGAAAAATGTTGGTGTTAGAACCAACCAAACGGTACTCCGTGGCTCAGATGAAAAAGCACCGATGGATGCAAATAGCTGTACCGCCAACTGTCACTCCCATCATCCTTGCTTCTAACAAGCAACCGAATGAACAGATACTGAGACTTATGCAGAGTTTGGGGATAGATAGCTCGAAGACAAGAGAGGTCAGTATATCCACGGTACAAAATAGTCTTTTTTACAAAAAAACCGTTATCAATTCTATATGAAAAGTTCATGGATTGCCAATTTCAAAATTGAGACCAAGAGGAATATCCTATTTTTGGTGCTATTCTTCTTCAGTACAAATTAATTTGTGTGAGATTATTAATAATGGCCTTCCTGTTGATATCCGAGTGATGGTGGGTGGCTAATTTGGTTTAGATTCAATTTTTAATTTAAACAATATGCAGTTCCTACAAACTCAGAGTTTGGATCCAATGGATAATATTCGCTGCCATCGTCACTCTGAGAGCTAGGCGCTGGGGTATATTCATATATCAAATCGTCTGTTGGCATCGAATAAAAGGATTAGGATTAATTCGTTCGATTTCCGTCGAGAATTGAGTTGCGCTGCTCTAACCGACCAAAAAAGATCGAAACCCAGCTCAGCATATTTTCTTCCCCGACGGAATGGTCTTTCTGTTGAAGGCATGATTCTATTTCTGATCAGTAGTAACTCTGGATAGTACATGAATTTTTCAAAATGATATTAATATTTTTTTCTGTATAATTCTTATATTTATCTGAATTTGCAGTCGATAAGACAAGGAAGTTACGATCATCATGCAGCAATCTACTTCTTACTACTTGATAAGCTTAGGATTCAGCTAGCTGGAGTCGAAAATCAAGTAGCGGTGAGGGAAGTTCAAAGAAGGCGGCCTTCAAATATCGCAGAGCAAGCCATGAGAAAAATTGGCAGAGCCAACACTAGCGAAGATTGTAGGTAGGCCAGTTTTACACAGATATCTTGGTTAATATAACGGAACTTCAAATAAACCATTTTATGGCACATTTGTGGCGTACCTCGCTCGAACTCCCTCATTTTTGTAGATTATATTTTATTGTATATTGTTGAATGAAGGTGGGATATCTTTTTTACAGGAGGTACAAAATGAATATTTCACCAAAAATCATGTATATAAAACATTCAAGATGGCGGAGCTATCACCCCCTGAATTAAAAAGGGATGTAATGAAATTTCGAATGCGGGATTGATCATTCCCAAGATAAACTCCGCGCCGCGCTAGCTTACTTTACTACGCCTTCTTCGAAATGAGTTTGCGCAAGCGCAGTGTAACTCTTTTACCGCACGCCGTTGCGGCGTGCGCAACATTCAACTTAAGATAGTCGCTCAGGCATATTTACTGCTCCTTTCATCTCAGTGATACCGTAACCGTACCTACTCAGGAATAACAATAATGAAAATCAGGTCAGGTAAACTAGAAAAGGTTCTCAGGACAATTACAAGCAGCTTTGAATATAATAGTACCTACGTGCCGATGATGCTAAATTTGTTCATTTTTTTAGATTTGAACACCGAAAAATAGTTATTTACTACAAATGACAATGAGTTATTGGACATCGATCCTAATGAGCCAACAGCTGCAAGTTCAACTTTCGACTGAATCGAATAATAATAATAAATGTTTATTCATAATAAAATCACCAATTATAATATATCAAGTCTATGCGAATAAACAGTATCCCACTAAAGTGCGCTTCAGTTACTGTCTTAGGCTTAGTACACATGAGGGCGTTAGACGCCGCGTTGAGCGCGCGTACATCTGTACGCTCCAATGCCCAGTCTAGTAACTCGAATCGCGCTGCAAACGCGACGGTCCAAGTAAAAACTACAAACGCGGCGTCTAACGCGCTCATGTGGACTAAGCCTCAGCCCAAGAAATTTTACTGAGTTACATATCTCTACTGAGAATTCGTCCATGTCCGCGAATGTTCATTACTTTTCTAAGTTTAGCCACACTTCCATTACAAAAAAAAATAATTTCATGAAATCAAATTTGTTTGTTTTAGGCATCGAGAAGGCTACTAGTTTGCCCATTTAACCCAATTCGTAGCCTCAATAATAACGGAGTCGGCAATGGTGCCGACTTATTTGAACACCCTGATATTTTCGAGCGCTTGTAGAAAAAGTGTCTTTCCGCACGGAAAATAACTATTTCCCATGCTCTTGATTCACAAAATCACAAATGTTATCCAGAACAGAATAAACATGGAAAATTCAAAGTGGCCTAACTTTGGAACCACTTTTTTTTCAACTAGGCTCGTCGCAAAACTTAAGCACAGAAAAAATTGCCTTCCTTTGAACTTTAGACGAACCTTCATCGTTCGTCGTATTGTCATGAGCAATATAAACCTTCTCAAAAACGAAAAGGGATAAAACTTCTCGCAGGCATAAAACAAAAAAATGTAATTTTTATTGATGTATGTCTTGTGATGAGCATTAATGGAATCTGTAGGTATATAGCGATGAGCTTATGTACAATCGACCATAAGAAGAACTTTGATGTTTTCAAAACAGCTAAGAATATTTGGAAGGATACAAAGCCTAGAGCTTAGTTCTAATATCGGTACAATAGCTCTTATTCACTGTGTTTCTTAAAGATATAGTAGATACCATTTTAGTCAATATGTCAGGAGGATTTTGTATATGCTTTTCGACCTAAACTATTCATTTTGTTTTTTTATTCAATTCTTGTCTCAAAAGAGCAGAAACAATTAAAATACCATAAAGTTACAAGTACCGCAATTTTCTTGCAAAGAAAACTCATAGCACAACTCCGTTGTCAAATTTGTTGAGATTTCAATATTCCAGTCAATTACTGCCTTTCGAACGCCAATTTCACCAAAGATATAAATCGAAATTAGACGAAAGTGGCGTTAAGTGTGTCTTTGTTTTGTGACCTCTTTATCTTCCTTGCTTCACTTCATAGATAAAGCAGATGTCAATGTTAGAAAGACGATTATCGTATATTCGAGGCGAGAATCTCTCCCCGTGTAAATGACACCTTTAATCCTATCTAATATATTTATCGTTTGAAACGGAGTGAAACAGTTTGTGATTGGAAGGTTCGAAGTTCGATTGCTGTTTTTGAAACACCCTGTATAATGACAAGAACATTTCAAAATCTATATATAATAGGTAGTTATTCACACCACTTAAAAATTGAATATTTTATCGGGAGTGCTTCTTCATAGACAATAATTGTGAATATTTTTGCAAATTATTTATCGAATCTGGATAGATACATTAATTAAATTCCTCTTGTAGACGCCTTTTGCAACAGTGCTCATCTGCGACTCCTACAGCGAGCAACAGCAAAATAAGCTCCGGATCCTGCATCAATAGAACTTGTGAATCCTCCCCAATTCATGGTATCGATTCAGCCAAGCTGTTAGCCGCTACTAATCCTGAAGATGCGTTAAAAATCCTGAATCAGGCTTCCACCACCACCTTCAGTATGTGCAACGAGGCTACAAAGCTGATGTCCACGCTGCAAATGAGTGCCGTACCTTGCCCGTCTGTGGTTTCTTCTGCCTCTGGAGAATCAACCCCTTCTACATTTCGAGACCCTCTCAACTTATATACTTACACTCATAATGCGATCAACCCACAGCCTTTCGAGGTAATGGGCAGCAAGGGATCTCTGAACAGGTTTTCAGCAAGGTGAGCTAGTACTAGATATTGCTAACTTCAAAATCTGGAAAATCCTAAAATTATTAATTCCGTATTCATTTAGTGGTTTCAGAAGTGGAGAGATCCAAACTCAATATTCAAGTTCTACAGACGAAGGGGTCGAAACTGATTTAGAGGACCATATTCCTAGGCTAAGTTACGCATCATCGAGTTCTTCCAGTGGGATGGCCGGAACTTTCAACGCTTCTAAGAGCCTCAGTCAGAATTTGAGCTGTGATAGTAATTTCGAAAGTTTAGAATATTCTTTGACTGATTCCAACGATCTGGCGAGCAGTTTACCTAGTTGCACAGCCAGTGATCAGAAATCGGATATGAGGGGAGGCAGCATTGTTACTTCAAATCATTCAATGATACCAAGGTATGTAGTACCCACGTGAGGGGAATTCTAATACTTTTACCGATTTTTTTTATGTTGTTTAATATTCAGGTTAGTTACAACGAAGCACAACCCTTTAGTGCATATGTCGAGTTATAAGACAACCCAAAGAGGACTAACAAGATCACCTATCGATTTTCGAGAAGGAAGAAGAGCCAGTGATGGTTTGGTAGCACAACAATGCGCTGAAGGAGGAACGAATAACGTCATTGCCTTTAATTCCCAGAAGTTCAGTGAAAACTGCAAAACTAAAGGAGTTTTGGACATGAATTTAGTACAAAGGTGAATGAACCGTTGTTAGAACCTTGATTGAATCCATTGTGTTTCAGTATATTAGTAGTTTTCATTTATCTTTAGCATCATGGTCTCAATACTCACTGAGTGATTTGAATTCCTATAGAGAAGCTCAACGTTTGCAGTCGAAATATCAATCCAAAGAACCGGCAGAAGAATCCAACCAAAAGCAGAAACAACACATTCAATATCTTCAACCCCGTGCTAGTAAAAGAATTAGTCTACCCGACAATTTCAGCTATACACCTAATGTACAGGAGCCACTACACCTTCAAACGGCTATGCAGCACAGGTTATTGCAGCAGAAAAGGCAAATATTACAAAAACAATGCGCAATGACACATCAAGCCAGTAATAATGTTGGAGTTTCATCAGATAACCACAGTTTGAGTAGGAGACAAATGTTGAGGCAAGCTAGTTACAAGATCGCTCAACAACAGCCGGTCCTACCTCCTCTTCCACTCAACGAAACTGAAAACAAAGACTTGCTAACATTTCAAGTGAGTGTAATTTCGAAAAGAAGTTAATGAATCAATGTCTGAGATTGCATTTTTAGACGATTGTAGAGAATCCATCTGAAGCAGCTTGGACTACACTACCGGGAAACTTGCAGAATTCTTGCCAAATAGGAGATACTAGTACTGCACCACTACACTGGCAAACTCCTTCAACTTGGAGTCAACAGGTACCAGCCCCATATTTGTAGATTTCTTTGGCTTAGTCTTATAAGCAGAGAACTATTTGTTTTCGATGTTGTATAAAAACCTCAGAAGGGGGATCTTTTCCTACCATCAATTGGTACATCTACTACTATTCAGAAGCGGGTTTGATTATAACCGTACACTGTCTAAACTTTTTTTGAGGTTGTTCTTATTTAGTTTTATTATTTATTGAATTAATGTAACTTAGACTGATTGGCATCTGAAAGAAATGTGTTTGCACTCACTAATGCAGATGAAAACAGCTAGAGCTTGAAGCAGCTTCTCCTGTTTTGTTAGTATTATTTTTCTAGTCCTTCAAGTTCTTCAAGTTCAAGCTTTATGTAATTACATATATATTTATATTCATATTTCATAAAAATAAACTTTTTTAATTTCGCTTTTTATTTTTTTTTTTGTTGTGCATGTTTTTTGGTTTGTAGTTATTCGGGAAAGAAATACATAGGTTTTTCTAAGCAGGCAACACAGTTTCTTGTAAATCCTTGGCCACCATTACTTCCGCTGAGCGAAAGTCCACTTTTGGAGCTCACAGAGCAAATGGAGTCAATGTGAATAATTTTAACAGTGGGTGATTTCAAGTGGATTTTTTCCATGGAAGAAACAATATATTAAGTAGAGGTTTGTAAATGAACTATGTGATTGTTTTTGGGTCACGGATATCTGTTTATGAATATTCTCAGTCCAAGAGAATTAATGAAATATAAGAAGTAAGTTATATTATGTATTTGAGTCCCATATTATAATTAGTTGCTGTGATAATTCTTGAAGAGAATGTTTTTCTGTTACGAATGCTCAGTTGTAAATCTAAAAATGAACGGATTGAAATAAAATTATTATATTAATTTTATTACTGATCACGTTCGGAAATAAATTTAATATGAAAAGCATATCAGGGAATAATGGATTAATAATTTATTCGAACTAGGAATGAATCAAATGTTAGGTGGAAAATACTTAAGTAGAATTTTTCTTCGAGTTCTTGATCATCACGAAATCCATATGACAAAATTAAATAGTTTTGATGACATTTTTTGATTGAAGTTCTGGATGGTTCAGACAATGTTCAAAAAACATACAATAATCATTCAATAGTTTTTCTCTGACATGATTCTTTATATAACTGTTACGTTCGGCTAAATCCTGGTAATGAATTTCATTCCGTCAGGCCCGGGTTAGGCCGCACTACGCTTTTCATGAGCAAGCTGTGTTAACCTATATACCTCCAGAACGTTCGAAAAGGTCGAAACGCACACATAACGATTAAAATCCGTGAAACTGCCTAAGATTTGAAGATGTATTCAAAGACAGTAGTGTAAGGATGTTACCAAATAGAAAGTTTTAGGGGATTAAAATCCCAGGGGTAAAGTTACACGCATTCGCAAATGAGTAAAAAAATTTTATTATTTCAAGTGCTGGAAAGTTGAAGAAATGGCATTTTGTAGGCATATACTACCAATAAAAAGGCTACCTATGAGTATTTTTCACATTTTTTGTGATCTTGCATTATGCCCTTATAAAAGCAATAGTTTCCTGATAAAAGAATGAAATATAACATTTTGAATGCAACGGATATATTCTAGTATATGTGGCTGTCAAGTTACTTTGATTTCTATTGTAACCTTCCATGCAAAGTTTGTCCAAAAAAATTCTTATTTTGCAACACTTTCGAGGAGAAATAACGCTAATTTTTGACAGTGTGCAGCTTTTCCAGATTTTCCAGGATAGATCGAAGAGCTTTAGTTTACATTAAAGACCCCCTTGGATTTGAATCACCCTTTCGCACTTATTTGGCAACACCCTGTATATTCTATGACTAATTAAAACGGAAAATCTCCATCAACTCGCTATCCGTAGGTTTTTTCAAGAAATACTGAAACTTTAAACTCATTTCCATGGATTGCGAATTAGGAGTTTTTCTTGCGAACCATTTGAAATTCACAGTATTAAAATCAGGAGGAAGAAAAAACTGCAAATGTGGCAGCTTGTCGTCTCGTTAGACCCCTCGGCAGCTTAGCCGTAGTGCGGCCTGAGAAAACTATACGATATCTTTGAAACTCGCGAATAGGCTTAGGCAATATTTTCTTAGTGATCACTAGAATAGAAAACCGATATTTTTAGATTAGTGTGTAAACATGCGAAACCGGATTGAATGGCTCACTTTGCTATTGGTGTTAGGAGTTGTATCTTTCACATTGTAAGGTAGAGATGATATTCAACTGCCAAAATGTTGTTCAATATATTGTAATATTGATTTGTTGATAGGAAAGAGAAAATGTTTTACTCCTACATAACATTATGGAAGCTTTTCTCTCTTCTTTGTGAGAAATCCCAAAAGGAACGTTGAAATTGTCGAACACTAAAGAGAGAAAAATTAATGAAGGTTGATTCTCACTATACATTCCTTCCCCTTTCCGCACCCCCCCCCCCCATTGCATCTTCATAAAATATTGTTTTCAGTGGCGTAGCATGCCTTAGAGGGGCCCTGTATCAAAATGTGTTGAGGGGCCCTAAGGAAGGGTGAAGTAAAAATAAAAGTAGCAAAAAATGTTCGATTAGTATCGAAATGATTATATAATTAAAAGTTCTAACTCATACTTGGTGCTGGGAGCGAAATAATACACAAACAAATAACATACAAACAATAAAAAATAATATACAAACAACATAAAATGAGAAACAAACAAATAATAAACAAAAAATACCAAAAATTAAAGATACGCTTTTCTAGCATTTATTTCAGCAAAATCTATTTATCAAATCAGCCATAGCTGATGACGATTTCAGTTTTTTAAGTTGTTGTTTCCCCTCTATTGACAATAACGACATGTCTGACAGCCGTTCCTGTCCCATAGCGAAGTCCTCAGATAATTTTTTATGAGTTTTAATTTTGAAAAACTCCTTTCAGCGATTGCAGTTGTAACCGGAAGGGTCTAAAATAAAAGGCATGCAGTAATATCGTCCGGAAAACTGGATGCAAGCCTATTGAATTTTATCAGGACTAATTCTAAAAGTTCTCTGATGGCGCGAATTTTCTGAATTTCAGATTTTAAGTATTCGTATCTATATGAATGATCGATTCGGTGTAATGAACGGGATTTTGAAATTAATGGTTGTCTTAGCAGTTATTCTCAAAAATGCTATTGTAAAACCTGTAAAAGGTTTTGGATAACATTTTTAGGAATTTTTTGCTTACAGACATTCGGGTGCCCCTAAAGCCTGGGGCCCCCGTATCGCACTGATACCGCTGATACCGCGGTAGCTACGCCCCTGATTGTTTTCTATGAATGAATGGATGTATGCATACTGTCCCCCAACACGATGCGGCGTATCGGCGGATAGAGTCAGAAGACTATTCGTACTATTAGTTACGGTTCATTCCTTCTCAGCCTTTCCTTCAAAAGGTGAAGAAACCAAAAAATATTTTTATACAATCTACCGGTGCAACCACACCCACATATGTAGGGGAGACTTCCTTTGAATTGGACAGCCCATGAACCGGACGCTACAGTTTTCTACTACACTCGATAGTAAGCTCCCCTAGCTTCTTACTCTGTTTATTTCTTTTGACAAATTTCAAAGGCAATTCTAACCTGCTGATAGGAAGCCAAAATAGCATTACAGATATACCGATTGACCTGACAAAACCGCTAATTCATTTTTCTTGTCGTTCCGAAGATATTGGCATTGATAAAATGACAATATCAATGCCACCAACTGATTCTGGTCACCACCCATAATGAATCACCTGATATGTATTCAAAAGATATACTGTTATATGTTCGGCGAATGACTGTACAAACTTATACGACAAATACAACTCATCAAATCAAGAGGAACTAACTTGTTAACTGTCTATCCTGATTAAAATATCATGCTATTTGGTTCCGTATAATATTATGGCAATATTTTCAGTTTTCTATTTAAATGGTGTCACAAAAATGTAATAAGCACCACCTTTAAAAGCAGAACATTCAAAATATCATAGGTGTTCTGACCATGAAATTTTTCGAACGCACGTTATATTCAAATTTTATCTGATCCGACTTTTATTTAGCCTCAGCCTACAGCGTAGGCGAACGAGACTGATCGATGATAGAGAATAGTGGGATTATGGTTATGGAAGTGAGACGGCAGGTATGGTGAGAATCAACCCCTCGTTTCATGAAATATTGACATCTCGACACAGATCACGAATAATCTCGGTCGGCTGAGGAAAATCGAAATTAAAGATTATAGAGTTAACTCTATAATATGAGTATTTCTTCAGTTCCACTACTTTTATAGATCAAATTCATGTTAATTATTTCTATAATTGAAATTACAGAACTTATTAGTCATCTTTTGTAATCACATAAAACTTCGTCGGCACTTGCAAGGCCTGTTTCGATGTCAATAATTCTTGGAGCCAGTATTGTGTCATCTCTCAGTGGTTTCAACCAATATCTAATTTCGGTGTCATAATATGCAACGTGATAAAAAAGCTGTGAAATGCTGAAACTTTTATTCCACAGATGGATTCTATGAACTATAAATTCATCTCCATATGAACTCAAATGAAACAAGATTTCTTTGTATGGGGTTTTCCAATAAATGATTTCATTTTGGAATGAAATATGGAAATAAATTTAAATAATATTTCATATTCACCCAGATGCGGAAGAAAATTATAAGGAATAAACAAACAAAAAATTGTTTGCAATAGTTAGAGTGTGCCCTGTGCTCACTGAACTGATAAAACGAAGACCATTGAAAATTGAAGTCGATAAAGAAATGGAAGGGACTCTCGGGTCAGGGAAAGTGAGGAGTGAGGCCTGAAATAGACCAATAATTGGTCTTACTTTAATTATTGAAGTATGAAGTATCCCTGCTATCGCACTCTGACTCACTGCGTAAACAGTGTAGAGAAGATATCGCATTGCGCAGCTACGAAGGAGAATTTTCTGTATCCAACATCAACATGTTTTGTCATTTTTTTCAGCATATTTGCCACAAATTAGACAATTTCCAAGCTTGTCGACAACGAAATTATCGTCTTACGTCTTAAAACGAACGAAACACTATTACAATGTTTGTTTATGGAGTAGATGTAAACATAAACATAGAGATGTTGGAGATGGAGATGTTGTTGTTTACGTTATCTTTCCATTCCTCTTTGTAGTAACTGATTGCAGAACGAATTTGTCAGACAGCTGATCTCATAAACCCATTGAACTCTAACAGAACTTTTAGAGTTCGATGCATAAACCCAATGCTCAAGAAAGAGACCGTGATACTCCAATGTGTCTATTTCAGTCCCACACTTTTGGAATTTAAATTTAAATAAAAACAAAATACGCTGTACAGTGTATGGCAACGTGTAATTACCACAGGAAGAAACGTAATACATATTTGGGTATATTGTGTCCCAGAATTATTAGTCTATATGGACCTACATTAGGTATTAACCATTCTACTCTGATATCAAAAATATTGTCCGAGGTTCAATCAATTTTTTTTCGAAAAATGCTTCTCGACGGAGCTGCAGCTCTGCGGAGGTACCTTTATTCAGAGGCCCTCTCTATCGAGAAAGCATATTAAAAAAAATTCGAACTTCCCTGAAAAAATTTTATCGTAGAATACGGTGATGACTTATTGAACCCTAATTCTGGTATACCTCATATATAATTTTTGTTGAATTGACTAGCTGACTACATATTTTTCCGGAAGGAAGGCGCTGATAGGCCAATAATAAGTTTTGGAACCTCTAGTCTACACCTACAGCCTAGTCAAATTCAGAATATCAAACTTCTGAATTGCTCTAATACGGTTTTCTTGAAATTCTCTATAAATAAAGCCGTTATTACTGCTTACTACAAAAAATTTGCCGACGTTTCGAGGAAATGTATCCTCTTTTTCAAGGCTGTAAAAATACAATTATTCTTAGACTATCAGTATATATTAAACTATTACCAATATTTTGTGCTATTTAATGCAGTCTAAACTAAGAAGATCCGAGAACATCACTACGAAATCTCGAAACTCTACCAAGAATATTCCCAATGTCAAAACGATCTTCTTAGTTTACACTGCATTAAATAGCACAAAATATTGGTAATCGTCTCAAATAGTTTAGCATATACTGATAGTCTAAGAATAATTGTATTTTTACAGCCTTGAAAAAGAGGATAGATTTCTTCGAAACGTCGCAAATTTTTTGTAGTAAGCAGTAATAAAATAAAATGATAAGGTCCACATGCCTGACAATCTTTCGATTTATTTTTAAAATGGATGAAAATATACGACCAAATTCTTTATAGATTTTCTCTCCCAGCATCTGGAACACATAAAAATGAAAAAAAATTTGATGCTTCATTAGAAGTTATATACACCATTTCTGAAATGCAATGTCTACATGGCTTATAAGCTTCATAAATGACTTCATATTTGTAAAATTCTACTTGTCTTTTCATTACTTATTTTTTTATGAATGACATAGTCTGTGATTTTCGATAGATACCTGAAATGAAACCTTTATTGGAAAACTTTTCATACCAGTAACTATATAAATAGGAAAAACTCAATTCTTCGCGACAATACATTTTATATAAAATTGTATGTATGCCATGACTCGAGTCTTGTGGTCTTTTTCATAAACTGGAAAATATCAAAACTAAAACTTGTTAGAAGACTGCCATTACTATTTAAGCGAATGTATTATTATTACCAGTAGTTTATAGGGATTGTGAGCTTTACAATATATGAATATATGTATTTTAGAAAGCTTATTTATCTAGTCACCAGATGCAATCAATGATATTCATAATTCAATCTGAACTGTAATACATAAGATAATAATTTATTGAATGAATGTCTTAGTTTGTAGGGAAGAGATGTTTTTTGAACTCTAGGAGTTAGTACCGAAAAAAAAATCAGAATAATAATTCTGTAGTAAGATATGCTCATTGAATGTTTGCACACTAAAGTAACCACAAAATAAGGGGAGTAAACCGAAACCAATTTTTTTATAAAGTTACGTTTTCTTTGCGACGTTTTTTTGTCAATGTCGATATAAAGTGCGAGAGTTTTCCCAGAGACCGTATTTCACGTCAACACAGTTTCGATTTTGGACTGTGACGTGTACAGCTTTGTACAATTGCCGCCAATGCAAAAATAAAAAATTCAGTCTGACCTGTGAACATAAGATTATTTCTTGTGCATGGATGGAAATGTGAAATTACAGCTCTTGAATATGTAACACATGATTTAGAATTCAGTTCTCAGACTCATTCTATCGATGGCATATCTAACGAAACTGCAGTTTCACCTACGAACATTGTGCGTTGGGGGAAAGAGAAATTTGCAGGTTAAAATGGCTAAATATGGTCATCGATCGAAAGAGTAAATTGTAATTTTTGCATTCGTGGAAATTCGAAATTTCAGGTTCAGATTTCACCCTTCTGCGATATAGACATGATTGTACATTAGTTCGGTTCCACGCTGCGGGGAAAAACCCGTCGCTAGGAAAATGAAAACTCTTATTCTATATGGCGCCAATTCTCAAAATGCCTATATGAGTAATGTCGAATTTCACAAAACGTTTACCTACTCATTAAAAATCTCGTATATAGTTATGAGATTGGAAAAAAGAAACTTATATTTTTCCTTCAAATTCAAACAAAACATCGGAGAAAAATTAGGTTATTATAATGAAAATATCGACAAGACCAGTTGTCAATTAATATTGACATATTAATTGACATTGTTATATATACAGAATCAATGAGTATACATACCTCTATAGAGAAAGTTATATGAGAATCAATGAACTGCATATCATTGTCCTGCTAGTTTCTCAAAATTCATATAGTTTTATGCCAACTAGGATCGCAGTGCTCTGAATAGCAGACCTACACGTTGGACTTCCTCATCAATTCATATTTTATAATGGACGATTTTTTTAAGAAGAAATTTATCCATGAATTCACAATCTCCTTTGAAAGAAAACACACTTCACATTATAGTGATGACCACGAGACCAACGAGACTTAGTCTCGTCTCGTCTCCTATGCGAAAGCATAGGTATATCTATATTAGTTTTAGAATGTCAGAAAAATGTTCCTCTGTTGCTGAATGTGATTTCTTCTTGTGAATTATTTTTGCTGTGACATTAAAATCTATTGCCATTAAAAAAAATGCAGGGTGTTGAAATCCTGTATTTTTTTCCACAGCAATAGCTTTTCAAAGCATATTTGGTGTCCTATTTTTCGATCCTTTAGTGTATGTCCCAATAGTTATGAATCACCATGTACATATAGTACACATTGAATGCTCACTAAAAAACATACTGTCCCTAGGAAATCGTCAACAAGTAGAGAATAGTCTCATTTCACCAATTTATTGAAAGCCGACAGAGTGTTTTCGTTTTGCTGCAAAATGCAAGATCCCAACTCAGTTGAATCGAATTATTATTTGTTTAGGCCACAATTACATCTCTTTACGTTACGATCCATTCAGAGTGAACGCACAAATGAATGGAATATTAATGAAATATGCGAAAACCACCGACTCGTGTTTTATATAAACATACCCTAAAAGTTTTAACGAAATGCTTTCGTCTTGGTATGTTTACTGTAGTATATCAATTCTTGTCTCGAGACTTGAACAGCCTCCCAAAAATGATACTCTCGTGGGCATCACTACTTCATAAAAATATCACTTCATCCTCACTGCGGCATCTAAATGATATAATTGGATTGCCCCTAGGTCTACAAATATCTGATGAATGGATAAATCATATATACCTCTCGGGATATCAGGACCACGAATTCACTGCAGTATCTGCAATAACGAAAAAAATATTCTACTTTAAAAGTTTGTTTAGCAGATTCTGCATAGGCACATCTTCTCCCTAGTACTCGCACATTCTTCCTTTTTTTCGCTGCCTTTCTTCTTTGAACTAGACCCAGAGTTCCATGGTTCTCTTGCTTTCAATGTTGCCGCCTTCAACTCAAAGTTGTGAAAAAACTGTTTTTGCTTACAGTGCACACCATAACATAGATATAGATAGGGCTGCTAAGATAAAAAGTTATAGTTATATACCTACTCATTTAAATCATAACCGATCGTGCTTAACTATTGGCTTTGGATCGTCAATAACCTCAGCTAGTTCAACTAAAACAGAATGAACCTACGTACCACAAGCTCACGACAAGCGCACAACTCGACAGTAATCTCGTTTTCTCCTTTTTTCCCTACCTTATCTTTAATAAGTCGAGTAGGTGGAAGTGGAAATTTGTACCACAGCTGATCGGTTTCCTTTGTATGAACATCTTAACGTTTACACGAAAACTGTCGGGTGTAATTAGATTGCCGACAATGTCCTATCGAATCCGACATCGATAAGTTGTAGATAGATTGTCGATACATCTTGGTATCACCGCTGGTTTCTAAATTTGATATCGAAGCGTTTTTAAGCTTTCCAGTTTACTTTCCCATCGGGTATAACAGAACCTTTCTAAAGTCAGCTACGGTACATTTTCCATTAAAATTTCCCACCGAATTTTCGATGCGGAAAAAAGTAGAAGAAATTTGGAAACAAACAAAAAACGACGTATAGCTTTAGGGGAACATTTTGATGGGCCACAAATTAACCCTCTAATACCCAAGTCCGCCTTGAGACTGGTTGCCTATAAGTGGATACAAAATTATTCTGCCCATGTCCGCCTTCAGTATAGGTTCATTTTGTGAGAACAGGTGTTAATGTAAATCAGTTAACTACCTATTTGCGAAAAAAAGATGTAGATTACTTAAGCTAATTTGAAACTATACGGAAATAATTATAAAAAAGGAAAAAAAACTTGGGCATTAGAGGGTTAAGTGGTTTTGAGGCTATGGCTAGCGCAGGATATGTAATGATTTTTTTCTCATGGCACTTCCATCAATGATTATTACAAATTGTTATTTCTAGGCTGCTATACAGTTTTCGAACTATTTAATATACATGATCCTTTTCCAGACTATTGCAAGAAATATCAAAGAAAAGTTTTAAGGAAAAATATCTTCCAAAAACCGATGTATATTGAAAAATTGTTATAATTGAACATATTGGACATTTCGATGAAGGTATGTTCTTGTTGGCATATTCATGAATACGCGAAGTTTTTAAAATGGGTCGATAATCTCGCGCTATCACACTCGGATAGATATTTGAGAATTGGTCCGTTCCATCAAGCAATATTCACGATTCCCGGGGGACTCCTCTCAGTGACAATTCATGAAGGAGAAATACATTCCACTGCCTCCACATTTCACGTACCACCACCCCCCAAGAGCCGGAAGGCTAACCGATTTAGCAAAACGGTATTCATCCAGCATGCAGCTATGTGTGAACCCCCCTCCATAATATCTGCCTTTCACCATGTTTCCCGGTTAATTTTATAATGTGAAGAAGCGAATACCCACTCTACTACCACTGCAACGAATATAACGACAGGTCACTCCGAAACGTTTTAACCCTTCGATGTAACTTCGGTAACGCCGCATTTCATTTCGCAGTAGCCTACCGGCCTCCTTCTTTCTAGTCTAGTTAGATGGATTTTTTTCACCCAGACTGCTTAATTCGTTTTTCTGGCGCAAGTGTTAATTTGATACGGACTTGACTATTTTCAGAATGATGATATTCAGAGTAATAATATGTAGGAGTAACCAGCGAATCGTGATAGCGGCAACACCACCCCACGAAAGTTGTTTTATCTATAAACATCAATTGATATTCTCCCCAAAGTTTGTGGTTCCAAGTAACAAACAATTGATCGTTACTTGATGTTTATAAATCATGTAGAGACAGACATATCAACATTTTCATGTTATTTTTTCAACACTACAGGGTGTTCTGAAAGCAATGTTCACTTTAATTGAAGTGTTTTACATTTCAGCTTCAAGATGGCACGTTCTTAGCAAAACATTTACTTGGTCGAAATTTTCAATGTAGAGAGATTGAAACAACGAATATAATTTCGATGTTTAGTAGTCAAATTCATAATATTTTGATGTATCAATTCAGAAATTCCGAAATGTATTTTCACAGGAGAAAACGTGCCCATTGCGTTGATGTCATTATATATTGATAATTATATATTGATAATAAAAATAAGATCATGAAGTTTGTTTGATTTATTCATTGCCAAGGAATTTTCAGGGAATTTTAGAAATAAAGACTCGAAAATAATAAAAATATGAGTGTATTATAACACTTTTTTATATAGTGCAATCAGTTTGATAACAAATTACATACAGAGCTGCAAATTAGCTACTTTTCAACAACAATATATGATACAATTTGTATAATCAATTCTTTCAAAATTATGGTATATATATAATGGTATAATAATTTTACAATTTTTAATGATATGATATGAATATATGAAATCAACTACCATTCAAGTTGGTTCAATCCTATGAAATTTTAAAATATCAATCACTATAAGTCACACTTCTTCAGTAATTCAATAAGGAATCTTAAATTCAAATGCTCACCTCAAAGCTTAAGGCACAATAATGGACGGCAATATTCTAAACTATAATACTGCTAGATAATTTCAATGTCAAAATAATCTCTGAACTGAGAAATGATTTAGTCAACTCAAACTGAGTTCTGTCATGAATATATTTGTTAATGATTCACAAATTCATCAAGTTAAACCGATTATGATTTTTCAAACAGTCCTTGAATTCTTAAGTTTTATCATCTCAAATTTTCAGAATGAAACGTCACTGCTTTGCTTTAAAAAATGAAGACGATCAAACAGAAAATTGTCTACAATTCTTCAAGATTTAAGTACTAAGCTGCAAAAGGAGCATATTTACAGGTAAATATCATATCATAATTACAAATAAGTTATTGGATCCTGATCTACAATTTCTAATTGTTAACTCATGCAAACAAGCTGATTGTTTCTGTGAATTAAACGATGAACCAATTCAAATAAAATCTGAACATACAACTGTAAATTGACCAATCCTTAAATAATTCTTAACAATATTTCCAGCTCTTAATTTCAAGAAACTTTGGTACTTATTTTCACCCACTTTTCACGAGAAGGAATATTAATGCAAATAAGCAAATTTAAAATTGACCTATTTCAATAATTTGAATGTTTTACTCCTCTCATCAAGGGAACCAGAAGAGCTGGTGGTCCAGCTTGTCTTAAGAAGGGATGTGAGAGGAGTTCTTGCGCTGACGCACGTTGGGTAGGATCCCTTACCAACATTCTATCTAAGAAGGTCTGGAGACGAGGTGAAACTTTGTGTATGTTCTTTAGTTTGGGAGGTGGAAGTTCCCTTATTCTTCTCATTGCTTGAAGAGGAGGTTCATTGAAAAATGGTGGCTCACCATCAACCATTTCAATAACCATGATACCAAGGGACCATATATCCACTTCTGGACCATAAGGAAGTCTAGAAATAACCTCTGGAGACATCCAATATGGAGTTCCGACTAACGACTTTCTTTTTGGGAGCTCTTGAGATACCTAAAATGAATGTACATTATGAAAATGAAATTAAAAGTTATTTCACTTGAGCTATACCTGAGCACAAAAGCCAAAATCTGAAAGTTTTACTCTTCCATCAGGAGCCAAAAGAATAGAATCTGATTTTATATCTCTGTGGATAACACCTTGCGAATGTAAATAAGCTAAAGCTTTCAAACACTGCTTACACACAGTTGCTATTTGTTCCTCATCCATTCTAGAGTGTGTTACAATATCTGTTAATGCTCCACCTGAAAATATTTTCGTAAGATTTTTATCTTCACAGTTAGGAACATTTCAAGGAATGTTCCAGTATATGCATTACTGCCCTTAACACATAGGGAGGTATTTTTCAATAAATACACTCGTTTCGTCCGTTAAACTTTGTTGAATAAGTAAGCTGTTGCTCGACCAGCTCATGACCGTTCAGAATATCAGTATTTCACGTAAATGAAAATCTCACTGTTCTCGGGATAATCGACGTTTTCTAAATTGCTAGAAAAACGCTACCCCACCTTGGTTTATCACGTTACAAAATAAGATTGCAGCGCTATGGTGGGCAGTTAAGGAACTATACTAAGACTGTTGTTGTTATTGC
Organism: Coccinella septempunctata; assembly: GCF_907165205.1. Taxonomy (NCBI): domain Eukaryota; kingdom Metazoa; phylum Arthropoda; class Insecta; order Coleoptera; family Coccinellidae; genus Coccinella; species Coccinella septempunctata. The sequence goes on along the minus strand of NC_058191.1, from coordinate 22,142,173 downwards.
TTTCATGACCTTAAAAGCTAATCGTTTCATAATGAAAATAAAACGAAGGTGTAAGTGTTGAGATTTTGAATTTATACCAAAAATTTTAGTAAATTGTTGTATAAATAGTATTTCACGTAAAATTTTGAAGTTTGAATTGTCAAGCTTTTTGACGATCAGTCAACTTCTTAGTGCCCGCTTTCTATGGTTACAGCCATATTCGGATTTCTCTCGAATATGGGCGAATTGCTCATTTCGCAGCGCGTATAGAATATTTTCATACTAATCAAATCATAATATCCACTTTTCCAGACGAAGGAAAAATTTTCAACGCCGCGCACCGCCGAAGGCAGGATTTTCAACTTCACAGTCTGTTTATTTTTCTATAGGTAACATATCTTTCTACTATAAATCTATAAAATGTATAAACTTCTGTCTAGAAATCAACGGCAATAAAGAGTTTTTATAATAAGGTTTGCCCTTAAAAGATTTCTGCTCTCACGCAGACCAAAAGAAATAGTAATAATAATATAAAACAATGGGCTCCTAAATTTTAAAATACATGTCCTTAAAATCCTTATACCTCAAATATATCAAAATATATTTTTTTCGTATTTCAACATATTGCATTTCACTTCTGATTTCAGAAGAGCTCTTTTATGAACATTATACGTCGTCTTCACAATCCGGCAACGCCCATCGAGTTAATAATGGCCATGAAAGTTTTCTGATCACCATAGACTTAACAAATATTAAGTTTGGTGATCAAATTTGACAAGACAAACAAACAATGACACAAAATGTAATCGGTTTTATTAATATGGAGAGCAGGTAGAAGGAGAACGATCCCCGTAATAATTATGTGCCTCCAGAAAAGCGGAGAGAGACACATTTTTGTGTTCAGCGGAACATAGGAGTCGCTGCGATCGATAAGGGGTGGAGATTTAAGCGTCAATTTGAAATGAGCCTTCATTTTATTTTAAGTTAGGTTAGGTAAAACGAACAGCCTTCATTTGTACTGTAATCTTCAAAATTATATACATTCGCAGTGAGGAGTAGTACACATCAAGACAGCAATAGGTAGCAATCTCAGATTTATCACTTAGGTATTGGAGTAGATTCTGTTTCCAATACTCAGCTGGGAACCGTTATAAACCATATATTATGTTATGCCAACAAAATTCTTCAAGAATATCTACTTCTGAACCATGTAGTTTTATTGCCTAGATATTCTTATTCAGAAGAGCCCACTTCTCACGAGAAATGACAATTTAGATTTCGTTTATATTGAATACATCATCTTTTTGATATCTTCATCGCAAAAGTGCTCTTGACACATAAATTGATTCCGAGTCGATTCTTGGAGTAAGGTTTTTCCCAATTTTCTTTCAAAAATGCACTCGGAAATTTTATCTCTTCTCCTTTTCTTTCTGATGCCAAAACACTATCACACTAGAGCATGCTTCAACATTTCACCATGGTCATGTTGTTCTCTTATGAAAAATCGAAAATAATTGTAATATAATATAATAATAAAATTCAACTAGTTTAAATCAAAATTTCGTCATCCCGTGATCGCCAGCGCGCCTATTGGCGAATGCAAAAAATCTAGACGCCCTCTGCCGACTGAATTCCGAAACTACTTTGTCAGTACTGCAAAGTCAAAACAAGTTTTGTTTCTTATGTTTTCTCTTGTCTCACGTTTTCCAACAATGTATTATAATTATTATTTGGAGAAGTTATATTGGGATTATTTTCTGGGTTTCTGAATAGAAATATTGATTCCGAAAAAATATTCGAAAAGGTATTTATACCAGTGCTTCCAACTGACAGGAGTTGACGATTTAGAAATACAATTTCATAATTTCCGTACTTCCAAATGAATGCTTTTTCTCATCTGTAGAACTTGTTCCATGAGCTTAATCATATTTATGTCTCATGAGATTTCAGTATGAGGAATATCTATATCATAACATGGAATTGAAATATTTTAAATGGAAACTTTAAAAGTTCCACATAAACGCTGTACTTATCAATGTGTTTAGTTTCTACCTCCTTCACAAACTCAGTATATGCTACCTCAACATTATTACCTAGGTTTACTTCAAGAAAAAATCTGTTGAATAATAGGAATTTGTGTTTAGGTTCAGTGGATTATCAATATCATCGCTCGATTTTATTCCACAATTCATCCCTTTCAAATGAAGTATTTCCAAAGAATGTTGATATTTCTTTACGAAACTAAATCAATCAGTTCACTTCCGGTAAATATCTTGATTTACTAGAAAAACTCTGTTAGGCCGTACAAATCTCGAAAAGAGTACGGACAAACTTCAAAGTTTGTTTACATTTCGCAGCGCCCTCAACGGTAATTGAATTCGCGAATTGGCAAAAACATGAGCTACTCTATTGGCACATATTTTAGGGGACAAAAAATATATGGTCTCCAAGCAGCGATCGTTCTCCTTCTCTCTACTCTCCATAGGTTTTAAGAAGGTTTAGAAACATTTTTTTGTAATCTGTGGATATAGAATTCTAATCTTCTTTGGCGGTTTCACTGTTGTCGAATTAACAAAAATTACTAGACTCTAGTAAAGGCATTCTACGTCACAAGCTTTTACATATTCGAATGTTTACTGATTACTGATTGCTGGGTGTGTTGGACGGATAAACCAAACCTGACACTGCGACCAAGCGGTCTATTGTAGCACACAAGCAAGCTCGTAGAGATAGACCTCTCCCTCCAGTCCCATCCTGCTCAAAAAGGAGATGATGTCGGAGAGGGAGTGATGCTTGAAGCTTGAGTTCCTCCAGGATCATCTTCGGAGAACCAAAGACTCCAAGTCTGACTCCTGACTGCCGCCGGGCCAGTCACAGGGGATGTGCTCAATCGTTTCGTTCTCCTCTAAGCAGAGTCTGCAGAGCGGGTCATTGACGATGCTGAGTTTTTTAAGATGGTCTCTGAGTCTACAATGTCCTGTGAAAACTGCCATTATGGATCTCAGATTGGTTCTAGAAAATCCTAGCCAACGAGTGGTGTACGGGCTGGGAGGCACTGAAATGGCCCTGGGCGAGTGACGCAGTCCAGGACGGTTGCGCCAGTATTCCAGCACCTTTTGCCTTATCCAGCTGTGGTTCCGTTCCCTGATTAAGGAACTGGAAACTCCTATACTTGGTTCCGGGCCAATAAGCGCTGATGTTGCGCCTTCTTTGGCTAGAGCATCCGATACTTCGTTGCCTCTGAAGCCCGAGTGTCCAGGTGCCCAAATCAGTTGCAGGGTGTTTAAACTTCCCAATTTGGAGAGTTTTAGATCTGCATTCAAATACCAATTGCATGAATTGCATTTGTCTGCTGCAAGAGATTTAATGACTATCCCTTAGGATTTTTATTGACCTACAAATTCAACCCATATCAAGAAAATGGTTGGCGCATAGATCAATGGCTCCTGAAATGCTGTCGCCAACTTTCCCAGACTAGCACTGAGTTCAGTCAGCGGTCTACGACTGTAGACTCCGGCTCTAGAACCGTGACTAATTCTGGAGCCATCAGTGAACCAACAAGGTCCTTGTAAATAGAATTCCTCGTGACGCAGTCATTCGTCTCTGCTTGGAATCAGAGAACTGAAGGTTCCGTGCTGGTTTTAGTGATTTTCTGATCAGTTCTCATGCCCATTCGAATGTTTACTAAGTTTCGAAGGGTGTATTTCTGAAATTTCTGAATTTTGAAGCGAATCGTTCACATTTTGGATTACTAATGGAAAAGGGATCGCATAAATAATCTTAAACTCGATTTTGGAGTTTTAGGAAACTTGCCCATTCTCCGTTATCAATATATACCTCTCCAGTTTTTCTGTTTTTCATGGAAATTTCCAAGTTTGGCGGTTTCTTTTATTCAGTATGTATACTAGAGACAAATAATTTTTGCCCACTTTTTCAAAATCATTCCACATTAATTCCTTCCGAATTTCACGACACTGGTGGAATTGCAATTTTATCATAAACAATATTTCGATACTCCAATACTTAAATACAAGTTGAGAGCCACATCATGAGCTGCGCGGTAAGCTGATGTCTTCGATCACCAGTTATTGCACCGTTAAAAATCATGGAATCTCTCCTCCATTGTTGTTCCTTCATTGGTCTATTCCTCGAACGAATACGCAAGAAGATAAGCGAATGAAGCCGAAAGTATCCGGTGCAATTCAATGCTTCGAGAGCCAAACAACCACTCTTTCCCCAAATACCCAATTTGTAACTTCTGAGTTGATGGAAGGTCCTTCAAACATGGTAATATATATAGACTTACTGAAGGAGGTAGCTTGCTACACCTCAATAATCCCTGGGACGAAGTTTTACACTTCACAATACAGGTGTGAAGGCAACGGTTTTTTCATATTCCCTTTTACCATATAGAATGTAAAAATACCCGTTGTTCGGAGTTTTTCGATACAAATGGGTTATTTTGAACATTACAAATTGAGTCTATAGGGTGAAATAATTTGTGCATCGAAAACAACCCCCACCAGCATCCCGAAATTGAACTATCTTGATACACTGAAAAAAACCCGCTGCCCGGAGTTTTTCCATAGAAATAGGTTGTTACCTGTTGGTTTTAAAATAACTGAACACGATCTATAGGGTGAAACAATTTGTGCATCAAAAACTACCCCCCTCCAATCCTCTGAAGTTGAACTATTTTGATGCAATAAGAAGTTAAAAAAAAACCGTTGCTCGAAGCTTTTTGATGTTAATGGGTTGTCACTAACATACTGAACACGACCTATAGGGTGAAATGAATTTGTGCATCAAAAACTAGCCCCCCTCCAACCCTCTGAAGTTGAACTAACTTGATGACAAAGCTCCTGAGGATGCCTAGCAGACAAAACTGGTCTAGTAGATTTTAAAATGAAAATCCAGTGAGTACAAACTTCCTTTTTCACTCAATGTTCATTTAAAATAATGTCAACCAGATGTCACCCTTGATTTTGATTCTTCTAGAGATGTTGTTACAAACATTACTTATAAGGTAGGTATCCCAAAGGAAATAGTGTATTGGGGATAAGTTTGTGCTACGAGCTGGCTACAACCTGTGAGCACACACGGCTTGGATTTTCTACGGATGGAAATGTAAGAATGGAGCTTCATTTTCGGGCCGAAATAACCAAAAATCGTCATTTCGATAATATTCACGTTCGCAGAACGCAGGTTGTTACGTTGTTCTTCAGTGAACGACGCCATGGCACTAAATTCCCATTGGCCGCGGTTTCGATGCATAACCTCTACACCGCCGTCGCTATGCGACGCACCTCCTGATTTAAATTTTTATGGACTTTTAGTCCATTCTGTATAATTGATTCTGTCGCAGCCTAAATTGTTTTTTTATTTTTTATTCTATGTAAACTTAAAATTCTTCTTTCAGGCATTAGACTTTTCATTTAAAGAATCATAATATTGAGTTACAAAAATCTTACCTTCCAAAAATTCCATCACAACCCAAAGCTCATCATCAACGAGGTAACTATCAAACATTTCAACAATATTAGGGTGATGATAATCCCTCATTATAACAACTTCATTGAACAATAGTTCTCTTCTTTGCTGTTTCCTGAGATCCATTTTTTTAACTGCTACCTGTCTACCTGTGCTTCTATCACGAGCTATACAAACTGTACCAGTTGAACCTTCACCAATTTTCACAAACTGCTCAAGATTTTCCCTTGGATCTTTGGAGGAAACCACCATTTGTAAAGCAGCACGAAACTAAAACAAAAATTAGGGATAGAAAAAGGCGATTAATGAAAGCAAAGAACAAACCTGTTCATGTGTTAATCGTTGTTCATGGTGTTTACTAGCTGTAGACTGTGTAATTACAGGTGGAGGAGGGGCAGGGCTCGGAAAATGATTGCTGTTTTTCACATTTTGATTTTGATCTGGCCTAGGATATGTCTGTGGTATACTCGAATGAGAGCCACTACTGTGACTACCATGACTTGAATGAGAATGATGAGTACCCATTTGAGTATGAATTGGTAACTGAGGCGGGCCTCCTGATGCCATACTTCCAGCCGGAGATACCTGTATAGGGTCTCGTCCATAACCTAAAAATGAATTTAATATTGAATTGATGTGGCCAAAACTTTGCGAAATTCAATTGAAAAAATTGAACTAAAGAACATCATTTTCACTAAGAATCACTTTTTCACAGAAATCACCCGATAAAGATATTGTAATGTAGAGTGAGTTCCATAATTTAACCTTAATGGCCAGTTTTATAATCAAACCTAAAGTCCCTTTAATTTTAAAACTTCCTTCAACCCTACTATGACAGTTAAAGAAGCTTCGAGATTAAAGTGACTTTATATTTGATTATGAAACTAGCTGTTAGCTATATTCATGAATTTTATGTTACAAGAGAGATAATTCCTTTCACTCAGACTGCATTAAGTTAAGCGATTGCTCACATTCATGGTGTTAATAATATAAGTCTTACTTGTATAGGGCTCTGGTATATTTCCATTCATATGAAGAGTCATAGCAACTTCCTGATTAACTGAAGGTTTTTCAATGTGAGAATTAGAATTATCCAGGACTTGTGGTTTACTAACACTGGGATCCCTTCTAATGCTTGGATACTGCATAACTTGTTCTTCGGGAACAGCTGGTGGAACATTTGTGTTGTTTCTGTGATCTCTCCTCAGTCTTGGTGGACTAGAGGATCTTAGACTATTGGACCTTGCAACATTTGAAGTCTTAGGAAGAACAATACCATTTGAAGTATTCGCATTATTCAGTTTGTGTGATTGGCTCAGCCTATGCTCAGATTTATGGTCACCTCGTACAATTGTTTTTAAATCCAATATTTCAGTTGGTGTGATCTCCGAAGGATCAACAAGAGGTAAGGGACGGTTAGTCGATTTCAGTATTTGATTATTACCCACAATGGAGGCCCACTGAAGCGGCAGGCCTACATATTTGCCTTCGCGTTTGTCGAAACCTGTGTGCACCCTGTGTTCAAAGTTTGTTGGGGGCGATATTTGGGGCTTCTTCTTTTTCTTCAAGAACATTCTCAATTGTTGTCTCAATCCAGGTGAATTCAAATCTAGGTTACTCCGCCACTTTTATTTTTCGGATAACCGTGTCAACATCTACATACCTGGTCACACATAACCTGACTATTTTCGATATTTATTATTTTGATCGATATGAAATATATTAATTTATCCTACTCAAAGATTATAGAGTAGAAAGATAGGAAACGCCCTCATATCGCTAGTACTAAAAACCGACTACATTTTGGCCAGTGAAAACACGCGTGACAATGAGATGGAGCTAAAAACGCACTGTCAATACAGGAATACTTTTTGATAACAGTTTTCTGTTTTTTGATTGAGGGGCGCGAAATTCGAATTCTATTTCTCGTATTGCATTCCAATATTGACTTTGTTTCTATCAGAAAACAAACATCCTGAGCGACAAAACAAAAGTATGGTTTTGCTTTGTGATCAGGATGTTAGTTTTCATCTAAACATTGTTTGGAATCAATTGATATCAACGAAAAACGCTGTTGGTTGTGCTATATGTTTATTTGCAATTCATAAAAAATTTACAGAAATTGAAATAGTGGGCAATAAATGAAGCTTTTCCTAGGACACTAAAGTATATGGTGATCTGCTATACGTCGAAGGTGTTGTTTCTGTACAATAGGTTGTTCTGAATTAATGAACTTAGTTGAATTTGTAAAATATACAAATATTGCAGACATATGCAAGACCTGTATGTCAGTATAGTTTCTTGGTGCTTTTTTTATGATTTCCTATGATATGGTCTCTTCATGACACAATATACAAATTGATTAATGAATGAACAGAACACTCACAGCAGGTTTCATAAAACTTTGACTTTCTAAACAACAATTTGACAGTCACTTGGTTCCCAAATGGAAATCAATAAAACCTCTGCATTTCTGAATATATTGAAAGTGTAGCAATTGAGAATCATTGAATGGACCTATAAAGATCATCATATTCACTTAATAGGCCGTTTATGCAAGGGATGCTTTCTGCATACAACAATTTACGTCGATGAACAGTTCTCAATTGACCTGCAGTAAAATGTTCATTGCACATGGTGTAGTAGTGTTTGCTGAAGTAATTGTCTTCAAGCCCTGAGAATTTTATCCACTTCGGAGCACTGAAAATAAGAATCAATGAATGACCGATTCACATGTTACGACTTTTAATACTTACGCTTCCATTTTCCTTAGTTGAGTGAAAAACTTAATCACGTAAAATACATTTTATTATTTTATCCACCGTTCTTCACCATTCAATAATTTTCGAACAATATTTTGAAGTTTTCACCAAGAAATAAGGCAAAAAACTCCAAAAATCGGCAACTAGAACGAGCCAGATAAACAAAAAGCGTTTGAGAGTCAAAACATTCAAAACCTCTTTGATCAAAATTGACGTCTGAAATCTTAAAAAATGTCATATATTTCTGCAAATGGCACTCAAATTAATATTTTAACCAGTCCTAGCGTTTTAATAACACGCGTGACACACAGATGTCGCTCAAATCGCTTTAGTCGCCTCGTTTCCCATCTTTCTACTCTATAATCTTTGATCCTACTCATATCTGGTGCTATGATCTTGTCACCTAGGAAAACATCATAGAGAATTGTTCAAACAACTATCAGGGTAAATAAATATCCAAAATAAATAATGGGATATATACAACTATTTACGTCTTTCGAAGTTGTAAAATTCTTAACCAGCCGCAAGTAGCGCTACCGTGGTGACATTCTGAACCCTTGAAGGAATTCAGGTAAACTGCGGGGTTGTCACTTTTACACAAATTACAACCATAGACTTATAATACATGTTATTTTAAGTCTATGATTACAACATACAAATTTGAGAAGACTTCTTGATAAAAAATTTAATTCATTAATTTTTGACAATTCGACATATAAATCAAAAATACTGTGTATGGAGTCATTTTATGACCGGCTTTCATAAAGTTATCGATTACGTTTTTAGTTCTTCTGAGCTTATGAAAAATTTTGCTAATAATGTTGCACGGAATGATTCCTGCCGCCTTTTTCGCGACGCTACTACGAAGATACCTGGATAGTCTTTCAGAATGTTCCGAATATACAACCCCTGTAAGTATATTATGCAAAGATTATGGAGTTTAGCTCTATAATCTTTGGCTCTGTATGTACCTTCTACCACTAAATAAGTCTCTTCTGGTGGTAGCCTCCGTCCAGTGTTGGTTGTCTGGGAACCTCTGCAGCGATTGCAACTGTTGGTATGGCGATATATGGTCTATCTCGTCTTTCTAAAAAGAAAGTACAACTCCAGGTACCGGAAAACAATGAAATGATCAGGCCTCCGACTCCTCAAAAGAAAGAGCCTAGTTTGCGCGTGAATAGAAAACCAACTCCTAAGAAAGTTACAAGGTACTAGTACAAAGTTTGTAATATTTTTATCAGATTATTCTCGCACCTATAACTAATATTTATCAGCACTTTTGTCTATAATAAATAGACCTATATGTTTATTCGATTTTGAAACCTATCAATAATAGGTATCTTTGCGTTTCATTATTTAACATTCGATTTTTAGCAATGGTGCTCTAGGACAAAAATAACCAACGAATTCGAAGCGGAATTGAAAGAAGAAGCATATATTATAATATTTGCTTATCAATTCGCATTTCACGTGCAGCATATATCCTGCGTTCGGTCGTGTTTCACAACCCAGTCAACCAGTTACAGTCACAGGGAAGTTGTCGGGAATTATTATCACTGCGAAAATGCGACTTCACAATGTTGATTTGAAAAAAAGTCGAGTTATTAATGTCCGCAACATCGCATATCGCATACCTATCGCGGGTAATAACCCAATAGGTACATCACATTGTAGGTCTAAAAAAAGCACCAAAGACAGCAACATTGCAAGTTCTCATGTTGGAAGTTTTCGGAACGATTTTATTTGATAGAATAAACTCTCAAAGTGTATTCCTCTTGGAGTTATATTCATGTTCAATTCGATAATTATTACCATCGTGACAATCAATTTGCATATTATATTTGACATGGTGATCAGATAATCAGATAATAACAACCAAACGGGGTTGAGTCTAATGACTAAATACCGCTTCGGCTTGGTTCTTACAATATCTCATATTATTATGTTCATGTGTATCTGTACACTTTCTATAGGTGGAAATAAAGTCGATTAATTATTATTATGCCTTTAGCCTCGTGGCTTTCACACTCCTCTCCAGAAGAACATTCACTTATCCCAGATATCTCAGATATCAAAAGGATTAAGCTCTGTTGGAGCCCTTTCCAGATTTTCGGGCTCGTGGTGGTGATCGGGTCCGGGTTGCTCCTCTGCTCCCTGCCGTCGGTTGGATTCCTGCTCCACCCGCACTTCCTGTAGGAGCAGACGGTGTTTCTCTGCATTCCCATGTACTTCCGTACAGTTCTCGCCGTTCCCAGCAGTACCGCCGACTGCATGACTCTATAGACATTTTCGTCCAACTGAAGTTTCCTCAAGTTCTCTAGTAGTTTCTTCGGTATCAGGCCTGTAGATGATATGACAATAGGGATGGTGTTAATATCTTTCAGTTTCCACTGTCTTCTGGTTTGTTTATCGAGATCTCTGTATTTTGAAATTTTTTCAGTGTGCCTATCTAGAAGATTGTTATTATTTGGAATCGCCACGTCGATGAATAGTAGCTCTGTCCTCATTGAGCAATATGAGGTCTGGTCTATTGTGGGTTATTTTCCGGTCTGCGAGAAACGTGCGATGCCAGTAGAGCCCGTGATGTTCATTTTCCAATACAGTATCCGGATGTAATAAGGAACTTTTTTCAAACTTAGGAGTTGGTGTTTTAGTGACAATTCTTGGTGAAGAATCTTGGCTACAGCATCATGTCTTTTTTGGTCCTCCGTGTCCACGAACTTCTGACATCCCCTGGTGATGTGCTGGATATAGTGTCTTGTGTCGCACAGCCATAACCACATCAGCTATCGTCCGCCATCGAGGCAACCTTGGCGATATATTTCATGTAGTTGGAATCACCTGATCCTGGATGGCGAGCATGAAGCCCTCTGTGTCAGGAAACAACCTTCCGGAAGTCAAACAGTACCAGTAGTTCGACGCAGATATGTCGACGTAATCATGGTTGACCTCGTTCTGGTGCCTCCCATGCAAAGGTTTGCCAATCAGTTTCTGCATTTTGCTTTCTGCAGAGTGTTCGACTATCAGCAACACAAACTACTCGATGGAGATCTGACGGAGTAGCCTTGCTCAAGAAATATTGTCGAAGTCCTTCAATTTCCTGGGACATACGGTTGGACAAATCAACAATTCCTCTACCCCCAAGATGTTGTGGCAGCTCTGTCCGTTCTATTGAGCTTTTGGGGTGATGTTTATTATGTTTTGTCAGCATCATCTTTATTTTTCTCTGTAAGGCTGCTAAATCGGTGGTGGTCCAAGAGATGATACCGAATGAGTACCTCAGCGCCGAGAAAGCGTAGGTATTAATCGCTTTTATTAGATTCTTGTTGTTGAGGCCAGTTCTCATTATTCTTCTCAATCTTCGGATAAACTCCTTCGTTAGTGTTTTCTTCATCCTCTGATTGATTTTTCTTGCCTGTTTTATGCCTAGATACTTGTATGTGTCTCCTTCCTTTAATGCTTCAATTTCTGCACCTTCCCTGAATTTGAACGTACCATCTTCTATTTTTCCTTTCGTTATATTCAGCTGTCGACATTTTTCTAGTCCAAACTTCATTTTGATGTCTTCCGAGAATCCTTCCACCATTCAGCAGATGCGAAGAGTTTCAAATCGTCCATGATAAGGAGATGATTTAGTTTCATCATAGTTCTACTGCCGCTCTTGATGGCAAATCCTTAGTTCGTAGAATTCAATCTGTGAGACGAGGGATCCAGGGCCATGCAGAACCATAGAGGGCTCAGCGAATCTCCTTGGAAAATTCCGCGTCTTATTGGAATAGGTCCTGTAGTAACGGAGCCATCTGCTGCTTTCATTTGAAGACCATTACGCCAGGTTGATATGGCGTTTTTCAGGAACTCAACAATATTGGGATCCACCTTGTAAATCTTCAAGATCGTCAAGAGCCATTCGTGAGATATGGAATCGAATGCTTATTTCTTGTAGTCTATGTATGCAGCGTGAAGATTTCTTCGCAATGAGAACGCTAGATTGCAGATAACTGAATCAATTAGTTTTTCTTTGCACCCTCGGCTGTCTTTGGTGCATCCTTCCTGTTGCATGGCGATGATGTTATTCCTTTCGCAATGGTTGTGAATTCGGTTTGAAATGCACGATGTGATTAATTTGTACATCGTTGGAAGACATGTGATTGGTCGGTACTTGGATGGATCTTCTGTATTCCTTTGGTCTTTAGGTAACAGGTATGTTATACCATATGTAAAGAATACTGGCATTCTTTCAGGAATTTCAATGACATCATTTATTGCGGAGGTCAATTTGTCATGCATGATCCAAAGTTTCTTGATCCAGAAGTTCTGTAATCCATCAGGCCCAGGTGTTTTCCAGTTGTGTAGTCCTCTGATAGCTGATTTTACTTCTTCAATTGTGATCATGTCATGCTGCATTGGCTTATATTTCATAGCCTCAGATTTTTCATCTTCAATCCATCCGGTATCTCCATTGAACTGAGGTTTCGTTGATAATAGTTCGGTCCAGAATTGTTCAATGGCTTCCTTTGGTGGTAACTTTCCATTTTCTCCATCAGAAGATGTGAGTGACCGGTAGAAAGTTTCTTCCGACTTTTCGAATGAATTATTTTCTCTTTTCCGGCTATTATTGCCTTCATATCTGCTCAGGCGTTCTGCATATACAGACTTAACTTTTGCTTCAGAGTGTCGAGGCAGTGGTGAGCTGTAGCATTCTCCGTATCTCGTCCTGTGTGTGTCCTGTTTCTATCCATGATTTCTTTGGCAGCTTTCACAACTTTTCTTTCGCGAATTCCGTTTAAGTACTCCGTTAATCGTCCAATGTCTCTTCTTAGCCTCTCTGTTTTGTGTTGAAGACGTTTCTGCCATGGTGGCGTATGTAATTTGTGCAATTTTGGACCATCGTTGTTCGTTAGGCGAATTTTCGCCCCTGTTGTTTTCGCTATTGTTAGCGGTGCACAGTAAAAAAACTAGATGCAGATATTCCAATGAACTTCCGTTCTGTAGGTACCTACTTAGGTAAAACATCCTTATTCAAGTTGTCGATTATGAGTGACAGTTTCTTGGATGTATTGAGTCGGGGACGTGCTATTCGATGAAGAGGATCTGTTCCTTCCAGTTCGGCAAAGTACCTATCTTCTCATGTCTGAGTCAACTTGTCGGTAGAGCTCTTCCCTATCTTCCTGGTGTTCAGGTTCACTTGCGTTGCAAGATGGACTTTCAGTATCAATTTCTTCTGGCTGTTGTTGCCCAGGCTTGTGAATTTCATCAGAGGTGTTGGTGTTGCTTTCTATTGCTAGCGGATGCTGAAATTCTTGTTTAATTGCGTCGATTCGGGATGCGCACAATAGTTTCATTCAAGGACGTTGTCCACTTCATGCGCTTTCTAACTAACCCCGCTTGGGTGAGCACTTACTGAATATCTTGCGCTGCACCTTCAGCGGTTCGAGTGGGCAATTGAATTGAACTCGTTGGTTGCTGTTGTTGCTGTAGCTTCTTTTGCAGCAGGAGCCCGATTCCCCAATATCCTGCCACCGACGTCTCGCATGCTGTCATGTCCAGTGCCGGCTCCAGACATGCCCTGACGATCCCCAGGCAGCGACTTGTTTCCGAGGCTTCTCGTTATCACCATTTCCATGGGTTTGTGCTCCCCTTTCTCGGTTTGGGTGAGGGGTAGAGAAATGGGAGCAGAAAGAGCACCCCTATAAAGGATGTGAAAGAGAGAGGAATAAGAAATGGGACTGCGTACAGCAGGCGTGGCTGGCTGCATCGTCTACGTCGTTACGATGGCTACCCGACAGGCCATCTACCAGATAGCTGCCAGGCAGGCCAGACATATGTTATTATTATTATCAAAATTGACCTCAGAGTTCCGATGAGAGTTCTGAGTACCGATCGATAAATTCTACAAAATATGTCAAGAGAATTCAATCGAAATAACTAAGTGTAGTTATTCCGATTGAACAACAAAATTGTTCTGAGATCCATTTTCACCACCATATGATTTTTTTTTACAAATTTTGACCTTAATATAGCTGATAAATTGAAAAGTTTCGTTTTTTCCACTAAACTCTCTTGACATATTTTGTAGAACTCACCTAGCGTTAGTTAGAACACTTATCAGAACTCTTCTGCTATCAATTTTTGCCATCATATGAAATATCGCCTTTTACAATTTTTTATCTTTTTATAGCTGAAAAATTGAAAAGTTTCGTTTTCTCGTTCAAATTTTCTTGACATATTTTGTAGAACTCATCGAGCGCTACTCAGAACTCTCATCATATCTCGTCTGAGATCAATTTTGACCACCATATATGAAATATTTTTTTCGAATGTTTGACCTTATTAGAAGCTGATAAAATGAAAAGTTGCGTTTTTTTCAATTAAAATCTCCTGACATATTTTGGGGAGCTCACCTAGCGCTACTTAGAACTCTTACCAGACCTCTTCTGCTATCAAATTTGACCGCATATGATATATTATATTGATTTTCAGAATTTTCGATTTTTTATAGTTGATGAATTGGCATATTTGTAGAACTAATCGAGCGCTACTCAGAACACTCATCAGAACTCTTCTGAGGTAAATTTTGGCCACCATATATATAATATATGAAATATTTGTTTTTCGAATTTTTGACCTTATTATAGTTGATAAATTAAAATGTATCGTTTGTTCGATTAAACTCTCTCGTCATACTCGTAGAACTCACAGAGCTCTGCTCAGAATATTAGTTTTCAAATTTCTGACCTAAATATTGCTGATAAATTGAAAAGTTTAGTTTGCGCTTAATGAGCGCTATTCAGAACTCTCATCAGAACTCTTCTGAGATCAAGTTTTTCTAACATAGGAAATATTCGTTTTAAAATTTCTGACCTTATTATCGCTGATAAATTAAAAAGTTTTGTTTTTTCTTGTCAAAATCTTAGTGCCACATGCTAAGAATTTTTGCATTTCAAACCATTGTCAGGTAATTATTGAAAGAGAAAAATACGCAAGTGGTAGATTGTTGTGTTTTCATCAATTTGGCGTCGTTATATGAATTATACTGACATGTTGTTACTTTATGGATTTTGTAAGTGCGACGGCCGTGAAGCTACTAGTGAATATCGAAGTTTATATCCGTGTTTCACTTACTAGAAGAAATAATTCGAAGTTGAATAATTCGAAGATGAGTATTTTTCAAAGGCGGTCCTAGACTGAATTTCTGGGGGGAGGGGGTAATGATTGAATGAACAAATCAAATTTCAAATTGAAACTTCAAGTAACAGCCTGTAGGTATCTTGAATAAGAATCATTTGCAGTCCCATAAGCACTTTTTTCTTACAATTGTAAGGAATCTCTAGTTCTCATTTCATTATTATATTATTTTTTGTTAGTTTTTTCCTGAATGAAATTCAAAAAATCGAATTGTTTGTAGTGCTCTGGAGGGGAGGGAGTAATTGCTCCCCCTTTACCCCCCCCCCCGTAAAACCACCTATGGTAATTCTATCATTTCTATTTTAATCGATGTAATCAAATGTGGAACCCCTACATTCATGTATTGGATGGAATAAGATGCAGCCCAATAAGTCATGTCACTGAGAACACCTGCGCTATCGACAAGTCAATGGGCCATATGCATAAAGAAGTAGTGAATGCTTTCACTTCAGTTTATTGAAAGGAAACTATACACTTTATAAGCAACTGACAAAGATAGTATTATAGTAAAAGCAAATGCTTTTCTTTATGCATACGACTCATTATGTGCAAATATTTGGCACTGGCCCATACTCGTTCCTACAGTGACTATATACCCCCACAGTGGCGACATAAAACTGTCAAAAATCCGCCATATGTCAAGGCCGTAGACAAATAATCATATTATAGAAATAATAATATAGATAAGAATGTAAGGAAGGTTTTTAACGGCATTCAGACATGAATTGAATTCTGAAAAAAGTACCACCCAGAGCAGGATTCGAACCTACGACCCCCCGATTACCGGTCAGGTACTCTCCCAACTGAGCTACCCGGGCTGACGTGAGGATGGTTTCCAGACAATGCAGATGGATCCTCACGTCAGCCCGGGTAGCTCAGTTGGGAGAGTACCTGACCGGTAATCGGGGGGTCGTAGGTTCGAATCCTGCTCTGGGTGGTACTTTTTTCAGAATTCAATTCCTGTCTGAATGCCGTTAAAAACCTTCCTTACATTATATTTCCAGACATTGAAACTATCATTACAATAGATAAGAATTTCTATGCAAATACCATTCATTTTGACGTCTGACAAAACATGGCGGATCAACCAATAGTAAATGAGACAGCCTATGTCGCCACTATGGGGGGTATATAGTCACTGTACTCGTTCCCTGAAATTTTCATGAAGATCCATGCAGGCTTTCATGAGTTATGGCTATTGAAAGTTTTTGACAAAATACATAAAACATCCTGTATCTCTTGAACGAATATAATTCGGACATTTTTCGAACACTGATTCAGACCTACTAAATTGTCCTGCATCTGCTCTGTAAGCCTGACAATTATTCGTGAAACACCCTGTATTGTATTTAGTTCACAGACGGACAGGAAAATTTGATTTTGACTACGGATTTTTCATTACGAATCATAATCACCATTTTCTGCTTGAAATTTGGAAATTATAGTCATTTGAGAAAAATAAAAAGTTATATTTCCTATAGAAAGGAGCGCCTAAAAATTCTAGCCATAACTGAATGAAGCAGATTAGAACTGAATGCCCTGATAGATATCAGACTGCCCTGATGGGCAGTCCATATTATGTGAATTGAACACTATTGCAGATACAAATACTTAGGCGATTTAGGTAATTATTTTTTCACCACTGCCCTATTCAAATGATAATACTTCGGTTGGTACCCTGAAACTTTTCCTTTTAGTATACTCTATAGTAATTTCAAGGGGAACCATTTTTGATCATTTGCATGACTTCAGAGCTATTTTCTGTGAATTGTTTTTGAAGAATTTTATGTTGATTCCTTCACGACATTCTACCTTTTTCATTCAATTATTTTATCACTTGATTATACCTTCTATTACTTTGCAATTATTAAACTGCTTTAAACTAATGCTCTCTTAACTGTTTTATATTATTAACTTTTAAATGACTTTTATGTAACTTTTTGCACTAGTTTTTTAATTCTTGTGGCTTTTTCGCCCCTCGAAACATGTTGAGTATTAATTAAATCACCTAAGCATTTGTATCTAGAATAGTGTTTCATTCACCTACCATATAAATAAAACAGCTTGTTTTTTCAGAAGACCGCACAGAAAGGGTAAGAAGTGGTTCATGAAACACATGAGACACTATAAATCAAAATACGGACGTCAGATCGGTAAATTCATGAATCAGATCTTGGGTGTGCCATTTACTGAACCTTCCATAACAGAACCCTTGGATCTGGGTGGGTCTGACGAAGATGACTGCGAAGAAGATTCATCTGAGGTTTTCGACATTTCATCATATAACGAGGATACCGATGATCGATGCGCTATTGCAAATAAAACTTTCATCGAGGAAAACAAGATGACACCGCCCAAAGAGCTTTTTGATGATAACTACGAAGACATGAATAATGAACCTGACACACACGCTGATACTGTTAGAAAAAAAAACAGTTCCTTGGACTTGAAGGACCTTCTGAGGGATAATTTCGAGATGCAGAAAAAGAGACGAAACGAAAGAAGGGAATCTTCTGGAAGGTTAGTAAACAAACAACCAGTACGTGTTTCTATTAAATTACAGTTGAAGGTATTATTATAATTTTGTACATCGTGTTATGAGCTTGATAAGCACGATAAGCACGATAAGCAAATCCATTATTTCAAATAATTCCAATAACGTCCTTTTGTAATTGAACCGAATAGTTGTTTTCCTAAAATGTGCGGTAGTGCGGAAAGTGATACTTTCCCCCACACCCCCACGCGACTGCCGTTGACTGAGTAAGACACTTTACGCATAAGTTGGAAACACTCTATTTCTCTACGACAATAATTTCTAGATTTTCCTTCACCCATTTCAGTTTTCGTAATATCACTCTCCCAAACTAGTGCGACAAAAAATCACCTTCCACAAATAGCAGGAAAGAATAGTTATTTTCCTAACAAGTGTGGAAAGTGATACTTTCCCGAATGAAACTACCGTTGCCCGAACGATGCGAAGTAGATTTCTGGCAAGTAGTTGAGTGTAAATGACAGAATTCAATTTACTCTATAATATTTGAGTGCGGGAAAAACACCTGCTATTTTTCGCACCGTTCGGAAAAGTGATTATTTGCAACTTGAAATGCGTGCGAAAAAAGGGCTGAACGTGCACGCTTGTATAAAATAGTTATTTTCCTAACAAGTCTGGAGAGTGATACTTTCAGATATGTAGATTTAAAAAACTGAATGAAAAAATTTTGTTCGACTTCTAGGATTATTCTTGGGAATACTGGACGAATCTCACTAGATCGTTCCTTCAGCTTTGGCTTTGATCTCGGGTAGATAATTAGGTAAAGCATAAATTAGGTATAGTTTGACGAAAGAGTTGATGACGGAATCTTGAAACTCAATGCCTACTGCTAATTCACACAATATTAGCTGATACTCAAATTGTCATGCTGTATATGTGCATTATTTAATTGATATAGGTACTATAAATTTCTTTGAAGTGAAGGCCACCACTACTATTATACAGAGTGTCCCAAAACTAGTGAATCAAACGTCACACCACGATAGAGTAGATCAAATACTATCGAATGACACCAACATTAGTTGAGCGAAAATGTACCGTTTCTGAAAAAATCTAACCTGAAGTTGCCGATTTTCGAACAATTTTTTCAATCACAAGGCCAATTTGTGATTAAGGATAGCGTTTTTCTCCCATATTGTCACCCCTATAGAGGGGGTTTATTCTGAGTAATATAAGTCATGTAGAAAAACAATTGTTTTAATTTACATTTACTTAGGTTATCGATTAACTACTTGAAAAAATTTCAATTAGGGGAGATAAAACAATAATCTTAGTTCAATATAATTTAAAATCGATATCCTTTTTCACAAACTGGCCCTGTGATTAGGAAAAATAGTTCAAAAATCAGCAACTTTAGGTATTTTAATAAAATTCTGATTATTTTGGAAACGGTACATTTTCGTTGAACTAATGTTGGTGTCATTCGATAATATTTGGTCTACTCTATCGTGGTGTGACGTTTGATTCACTAGTTTTGGGACAACCTGTATATTGGCTTTCTTATTTTTTCTCAGCTTCCAAAGCCGATCTTCAACAGGAAGTTACCTCTCGAGATGTAGTGAAGACACTTTGATCCGCCATAGCAGATCATCATCTAAAAAAAACATTTTGTCATCCAAAAGGAGCAGATCGTCTAGTAGATCAAGATCAAAAAAGAGCAGTAAAAGATTCAAGAGCAAAAGGCAACGATCAACCAGTATACCGAGAAAGACGAGAAGCGGAAGATGCTACAACAATTCCATTTCATGATGTACTAAGGTCAATATAGAATCCTAAAGTGGATTTTGTTTTGTTTTTATCCTTACTAAAGTTTATATCCCAAAAAAATAAGTTGAAATAAAATCGGCAACTTAGTTTTTCAAAGATTATTACTAATGTCTTATTATTCGTACTGATGTGTGAGAAATTTATTCTTGTTTGAAAGTCCTTATAGTTTTTTATAATATATAAATATAAGTCAGATATGATGTCTTATACAACAAAGAGAATTGTCGTAGTGGAATCACTGTTCGTTGTTTCTTCTTTCGTCTATACGAGGGAAACAATGATCAGATATTTCTCGTCCTATACAATTTAAAACTTCAACACCCAGTCATTGAGGAATGAAATTGACAGAGTCACATTTTTTTATGAACAATTAAACTTGGCATTGCTAGTTACCGAACAGTAAGTAGTTCTCAAACGAATTAATTGAAAGAGAAAAAATCCAAAATTATCCGCCGATGAGTTCGTTCTGTCGTGTTGAGTCATGGTGTGGTGGCACAGCAATATTCGTCAGAAAAGTGCTGCCCTTGACTTCCAAATAAAATCATTTAGCATAGAGAAAACAATTGAAAAAGTAGCAGTGACCAACTTTGAGTCTCGTTATGATCGGCCGCCGTCTGGAGATTTTTCAATTTTCACGTCGGTGCTCACACCGGTGCTGAATGGCTGTTTTGGGAATTCAGCAGACAAGATGATATTCATTGGGGATTTTAACGTAGATAATATTATCTTATTAAGACGTCAAACATATCTTAAAGAACTGTTCAGTATGTTTGGTTTTGATATCGACGTCATCACCTTTCCAACGAATTGCTGAATTGCACCTTCTTTTCTATTTCTTCTTGGTCTTGACTATATTTGAACAGATGCATCCCACGTCAATAAATGTACCATTAGCTGCTTAGATAATATCTACACAACTCGAAAAATGACTATAAAAAAACTGGATTTTTTTAATTTTCAATAGATTTTTCCTGAAAAGAAACTGAGAATTGAAACACGAAGAAATATGTTGAGGAAAAAAAACAATTTTTGAAATAACGAAAGATGAAAAACTTGTTAAAAAACAAATAGTGAAAAAAGTGAGATCAAAAGAGCAGAAACAAAATTCTTCAAGCGTAAATTAAACTAAGGCTGTGTGATCCTTGATCGAACAGGAAACTGGGAAGAAAAAGGGACATTCTATGGCTGACATCGATATGAATACGTTTTTCACTTTAGTTGGAAAGAAAATTCAGGACAACCATCAGAGCAATCATATGAACTATTACAAAATGTTTCAGGTTCTATGTTTTCCGCACCAATCACAGATGTGGAAGCATTAAATATAAAAGTGAAAATGAGAAACAAGTACACTAACGGACCCTTTTATAACCAACCTATTAATTTTAAAAATTGTCGTACTGTCAATACAGAAAAAACTGTTTGGAAACAGTTCTCTGTTTTATAATTGAAGGGCGCGAAATTCGAATTCTATTCCTTCTATTCAATTTCAATATCGACTTTGTTGAGACTGGGAAACAAACAGCCTGAGCGACAAAACAAAAGTATGGTTTTGTTTTGTGACCAGGATGTTTTCATCTGAACATTGTTTGGAATCAATTGATATCAATGAAATACGCCGTCGGATGTGCCATATTTTTATTTGCAATGAATAAAAAATTAACAAAAATTTAAAATTATGGACAACAAATAGAGCTTTGACTAATACACAAAAGTATATAGTTGTTTTGAATTAATAAACTAAGTTGATTTTGTATAATTTATATGAGAAATTAATATGAACCAATATTCAATATACCATCATAGCATACACATTTCAGTTACTTACAGAATTTTCACAGAATTATAAGAACCACAATTGGCGAATCCAAAAATCTAGACGCCCTCTGCCGACTGAATTACGAAACTACTTTGTCAGTACTGCAAAGTCAAAACAAGTTTAGTTCCTTATGATTTTTCTTATCTCACGTTGTCCAACAAAGTATTAAAACAATTATTTGGAGAAGTTATATTGGGATTATTGTCTGGGTTTCTGAATAGAAATATTGATTCCGAAAAAATATTGGAAAAGGTATTTATACCAGTGCTTTCAACATGCAGGAGTTAGGTTAAACGATTTTTCTTTGCGAGAGTTTTCAGTTTTCTGCTAAATTCAATCGACGATTTAGAAATACAATTTCATAATTTTCGTACTTCCAAATGAAATCTTTATCTCATCTGTAGAACTTGTTCCATGAGCTGAATCATATTTATGTCTCTTGAGATTTCAGTATGAGGAATACCTATATCATAACATGGAATTGAAATACTTCAAATAGAAACTTCACAAACTCAGTATATGCTGCCTCAACATTATTAGCTAGGTTTAATTCAAGAAAGAATCTGTGAAATAATAGGATTTTGTGTCTAGGTACGGTGGATCACCAATATATCGCTCGATTTTATTCCACAATTCATCCTTTTCGAATGAAATATTTCCAAATATGTTGGTCTTTCTTTACGAAACTAAATCAATCAATTCAATTCCGATAAATATCTAGATTTTCTAGAAAAACTCTGTTAGGCCGTACAAATCTCGAAAAAAGCACTGACAAACGTCAAAGTTTGTTTTCATTTCGCAGCGCCCTCAACGGTAATTGGATTCGCGAATAAAAGAAAACCATACAAGACCTGATGTTAGTCCATCAGTATGACATAATCATAGACATAGACACATGGACTGAGCAATGTCAGCATGAAATTGGTTTTTTTTATAGAAAGAGAGAAATGATCGTCGGGAATTTACCTGTCTCTTTTTTGTTCACATAGAGGTGAGTGTAGACCAATCAAAATTCTAGAAAGAGACAACTGCATTCCCGACGTGCGTTTCTCTCTGTCACTTTTTTTGACCGTATTTGATGCATAGATAGAAAGGGAAGGCACTGTCCATGTCTATATGTCTATGGACATAATATACAAATTGATTAATGAATTAACCTTCACGCCCTGTAAATTTGATACACTTCGGAGCACTGAAAATAACAATCAATGAATGACCGAGTCACCATGTTACCAGTTTAAGTGGCGGCTCGTGGTCATGAGAGCTGAGGAGGCTAATAGTTTTCGAGGAGTGTTGGAACAAACTCTTATCAGTCAATAAAGTATACTTCTTCAACATAATGAAAAGTTGTCAGTTCTAAGATTAATTTTGAATGCAAGAGGATGCTATATGCTCCTTTTACTTGTTATGCCTTTCGATAGATCGCGGTAAATTTTTCAAATCTGAAAACCCCGTTTTGAACCATGAAGTATATTCTGTTTGATGAGAAAAAAGAAAATATGGCCAGCAAAATAATTTTTTCCGTTTGATCGATCCAGTAAACCAATCACATTTATCGTACCAAACAACACTGAAACTTCTATTCTGACGCTTTCGGTAGACTTTAGTGTAATTAAATTTGGTGGAGGTCTTGTAAAGGTTTTAACAACGTGTACAGTTAATTCTCAATATTCAATTCCATTTTATTTTTTGATCCGTATCAGTACTTACCCCTAACGCCCTAACAAAACAACCTATCTCAACAAGAATATATCACAAATTTCCCGAAGTTCCAGTTCTCCACGTTACATTCAAATTGAAAATTGAAATCATAACAACTACCGCCGGACAACGCCCCTACCGTCGGAGATCAAGCGAATATAGTCGAAGACGGCACGAAAGAATCAATGGAGAACAGGGGAGCTGTGCCTCCTCTGGTACATTTTACGGGCGGATATGGTACAGTAAGTCAGCTGAATTCTTGTTTGGCTAGTACGTGAGTCCAGAGAACGTATGCGTGAGTTACACTATCAACGGAGGCAGCAGGCCCAACAGCCTCCGTCCGAATAGGCAGTACCTACTAGGAAATATTCACATTCGACGCGGCGGACGCGTACGCAGCCGGTGGATTGTATGATTGTTATGCTGGATTTTTATGAGCGGAGGACCGAAAAATGAACTAATTTTTATCTGAATATCTAGTTCAGGTGTTCGGAAAATTTATATGCAAATTACTTTCTGAAAATGAGGACATGCCCGAAGTGAATGTATTTTAGCTCTAAGCTTTATGAGGAGGCTTAGCCTCCCTTGCCTCCTCTGACGAGCCGCCCTTGCCAGTTTTAGAACATACATCCATTTTCCACAATAAAGTGAAAAACTTAATTTTGGAAAATCCATTTTATTTGATCCACAGTTCTTCGGACAATGATTTTCGAACGATATTTAGAGGTTTTCACCAAGAAATTATGATAATAATGATAATAATGATAATCATGAACTAGAAAGAGCTAGATATAAACAAAAGGCGGTAGGAGAATCAAAACATTCAAAACCTCTCTTGGTAAAATGAGCCCTTTATGGGTTCATTATTAGAGGTCGTTATGAGCTGTTATTTTGTTGAGTATCAACTGAGATAGGACTTGGGACCCGTTTTGAGATCTGATTGTTAATACGGGCCTCAAGGTGCGCCTACAGATTACTCTGACGTGACGTGGGACCACGTCATAATGCGCATGATTCAAATATATGTGGGAATGCATCGGATAATGGAATCTGACCCAACGCGCCTTATGACGCATGAGACGAATATCCAAGAGCGGTTAAAGATATAATTCAGAATGACAAAAACTGAATTCTATCATATCCTAAGCTTAGTTGGTCCGAAAATAGACAAATGCTCCACTCAACTCAGGGAAAGCATTCCGTCTGAGATACGACTTGCAGTTTGCTTGAAGTGAGTGCTGACGGACATTTGCGAGGAAAATAAATTATGGCAGTAGCTTCAAAAATGTTTCAATTTTATTGATTTATTTTCACAAGTTAATGAAATTTTGTTGCTCTCTTTCTTGCTTTGTGCCTGAGAAGGTTTGGTCCACTGAGCAGTCCAAGCTGTGCTCAGATGGCGTAAGAGATGGTGAAGAGGGGTATTGCTGAAATGATTCCGTCCTATGACTAGAGTTCTCGGGAAATGATCTCCTACGTGCGGCTTCCAACGCTGCCCCCAAAACAATATTGCCCACTTCCATTTTCACCCGTATCTTTTATCATTTATTTCACATTATGTCAAAGTAATCTCGATCTCATTATTCACTATTTGGATGAAGACATAGTATCTAAAGAAAGTGCCAAATTTCTTGACATCTAATTGGACAGTGGTTTGAAGTGGTCCACTCACAGTGATTCATTGTGTAATAAGCTCAAAAGTTCTTATTTTGCTATAAGTGAGGTAAAAAATCTTTTTCCTCCTTAAACTCTGCAAAATATATATTATGGTTTATTTTATAGCCAGTTATCATATAATGTTCATCTGTGGGGAAATTCCTCGGATGTTGGCTGGGCTTTCATACTGCAGAAACGCATTCTGCGTATGATGTAGAATATACCTCCACGTCAGTCATGCAGAACATTGTTTGTTGAAAGGAGTATCCTCACCTTGTACCCCATTTTCATACTCAAATGCCTTTTGTATGTGAAAGAAAATGAACAAAGCATGATTAAACTAACCAGCTTTCACAATCATAAAACTAGAGGTGAGGGATTGCTATATATCCCCAAACCAAACATAGAACTGCTGGGTTTGAAATGTCTCCCATGTACCAGTCCGTAAAGCTTTACTATCATCTACCATATAGTTTAAGAAATCTTAATTATAAGGAAAAATGTTATTATACTGTAAGTGAATACTTATGATTGTATCAGAACCTAGGTCATTTGGTATTTTGACTAACTTGTCCTATGCATGTATAAAGTTGTCCAAAAGGATCAATAAATTATTATTATTAAACTTCCTTATATACTTCTTTATATACTTTCCGAGATACTTTCTATACCACTATACTGCTTTACTCAATGCACGGGCGTAGCCGGGGGGGGGGGGTTTGGGGGTTCAAACCTCCCCCGAAATAATATAGGTACATAGTATTAGTTTCAAAGAGTCTCACTTTATATGTCAAAATCAGAAAAATTTCATTTCAAACCCCCCCTGAAACTCAACCCTGGCTACGCCTATCACTCAATGGTTATGTACCGACTACTTTCTCCATCGTTTTCAATAGAAACAATGTTCAACAAATTGGTCTGAAAGATCGGGGATCAGTACCATCTTTCTACCCAATTTTTTATATGGAAGTTACTTTTTCCCTTCTGCATTTTCTAAGTATATATGACCCCATAAGTTCTAAGCAACTTCTGCTCAAATTCAAGAGATGCGGAAGCTTCTGAATATTTCCTTCTGCTGGAGTACTGGGAAAATTACATCTAAAGAAATGTGATTGTGACTGTTGATTGTTCTCATTATGTTAAGATTGGGCCTGAAGATGACCTCCTAAGAGGTCAAAACATGTTGTTACATTACATCAAAGTGTTTGAAGTTGACACAGAATTGTTCCTTTCGTTATGAATATTACATCCACTCTTGATGATTTAAATAGTGAAAAGCAGTTTATTACCCACTCCAACCTTTGTCACGTGAATATTTTCTTAGCAATTTCCCAATCTTCCTTACGAGAAATCTTGGCCTATATCGATGTATCGATATCTACTAGTTATGGGTTCACTGCCCAGGAAGACCGTTTTGAGAGACTTTTGGGTTCTCATAAACCTTCACATTCAAGGCAAAACCACAGTAAAAATTTGTTGGTTTCTTGGTTCGTCCCATGCTCGTGGATCAACGAAGATACTCGGTCTGCATATTGCCCTACCTACACGATGTCATTACCATCAAGTTTTAACACTTTTCTTTACGAGTTAGTATTGTATTTCGAGAGTCGATTTCCTTCAGTTATCGGTACATATTCAATACGGTCGGGCCGAGTGTGTGTGTGTTTTTTACAATGACAGCTATAAAGAGATCGACCTCATCACCTTATATTCCTTTTCCTATTCAATTTCCATTATTACTTTCGATGGAATCTAAGCAGAACACTACTGACAAGAGTGTAGAAAATGAAACTACCCTCTAGTGCAACAGTTTCGTCAACATTTGGTTATGATAAATTAAAAATCTTGTCGAACTTAGTGAGTACATCCCTGTACATATTTTATTTGAAAATGACACATAATACACATCCTCTGAATACCGAGTAAAGTAACGGGGAGCTTTTTTTTGTCTGAAAAGCTAATGAATGTAGAAATTTTTTTTGCAGATCATTTTAGATGCTTGTTTTCAACTTTTCGTGCTTTTAATTATCATTTCTTTTTGGTTTGGAATGGTGCTATCTTAGATTTTTCATGATCGGTGATGTTATTTTTGAAATTAGTCAATTAAGGACATGCACAATCTGTAATCTTTAAATGACACTATATTTTTCAACCACATTTCGCTGGTTTATTCGTAATACTTTCGGAAAAAATTGTAAGCGGCATGTGGAAAGCAACAAATCAACAGAGTGTTTTCAAAGGTGAGTGTTTTTTGTTGACAGAAGGTAGAACTCATCAAATTTTATCATTCATCATTTCACCCAAAATTGCATTCATTAAATGTTCAAGGTGGCGGACTTATAATCCTCCTAAGTTTAATGCCGCTCGTCGCGGGAAAAATCAAATATATTACAGAATCGTCATTGTATATCTACAATGGATCTAAACTATCTGATCGATTGCTGGGTGTTTTATGAAAAAATTGATAAAAGGTGAAAACAACGAGTTACTGTAGGTATTGAAATTCTTGGAATATAGATACCAGGAATGGAAAATAAACATTTGTTGTTGTCCAAAGACTGGAGTGAGATAGTTGCTTAGTGTCGCCAATCACAACTGAGATAGTTGAATCTGACATCATTGTCAAGTCATTTTTCCGTACAAAAAGGCAGGAGCTACCTTAGAACATAGATACATGGAATGCTCATTCAGTGCTACAAATGAATGTTTTGTAGTACACACATTCGATGTTTCTCTGTCTAGTGCGACACTAAGACATTGGCGTTATATTGAAAAATTTATATACTTCCTATCTATTCGTAGTGGAAATTGATGTGACACTGATCTCCGAAACAAATATCTCAATTGTGATTGGCGACACTAAGCAACTATCTCACTCCAGTCTTCGGAATGTTTATTTTCCATTCCATGTATCTATGTTCTAAGGGAGCTACATTAATTTATTTATTTTACGCCACTGCCTTAGTGTCACGCTAGACAGAAAAACATCGAATGGTTGTACCACAACAAATACATTCATAGCACGTCAATGTCCATTTCATGTATGTATTTATGTTCTGAATTGAAATCAGGGCTTGTCACATTGTGCTTTTATTGCTTATTATTTCTGCCCCTCTTTTACATTGGGTAAGACTGTGCGGACAATTTTGAATAAATTTTTCCAATAATTTAGATGATTTTTATTGGTTAATTCTTAGTTTTTTGCACACTGGTATATTTTTCTGTGAGTAGGCAATCTATAGGTCGTATGTGACCACAGTCGTGCTGTATGATCGGATACATGAAAACAGTTGCACAGATTTCCGTTCGTAATTTTGCGTCGGTCTGGTCTGCGTCAACTGAGTATATTTCCGCCTTTATAATTCTGTGTTAATCCATTCCAGTAATTTCAACTAGTTCTTTTCAAATATAGTTGCATCACTGGTTCTCTATCATCTAATTTATTATAAAATGATAAACATATTGTGATGATTTCAATGCCAAGTTTAACTTTTTTTCAGACAATAAGGCTGCTGGCTATGGAAATCTGCTGTTATTCTTTTTTTTTTCAGATGAAAGGTCTTTGGACCCTCCAGGGACAAAATTGTCTTGATAACAATTTTATCAATCAGAGCGAATATGCGGAAGTCATAGACACTGTGTTTTTGGATTATAACGCTCAAATCAGATAAGACTGCCCTTGCAGGTGGGCTTCCATATTATCTAAGGATATTGTTTATTTCATGAAATATTGTCAGCTCTTTGTTATGTTACCCTACGCTGCCGTCAGTCCAATTGTTGACAACAACCTTTGAATTAGATGATTTTTACTTATATCCCTTCAGGTATTCATTCAAGCGGAAAAGTACTCCGAACCTGACCAAATAATATAATGAGTATTCTACGTTATATCGAAACGAATTCAAAAAGCGGAAAAATTGTCTAATGATAAAATGAGATAGAACGACATACCTTTAATTATAAATCAATATGTTATAGTGAAACACAGTGTTAGTAATTCTATGCTTATTTTCAATAAGTGCTTGGATAGCGGTCACTTTTTCTTATATTGGAAAGCTTCATTGTCCCAATCTTCAAATCAGGAAATAAAAAAAATATGATTGTATATCTAACAATCAGCAATAGTTACTAGGGTATTGCTTGACTACTTGCTCAGTAACTTCTTATCGTGAAAGGTGGCACCTATACAAATCGAGGAACAGCATGGTTATTGCAGTGGATGTTCAACACTGTCCAATTTAGTATTGTTCTTCGACGACGTGATGAAAAGCTCTGAGATGGTATGAGAGATGGATATCGTATACCGACTTCTCCAAAGCATTTGATCAATCACAATCTCTATTGATGGATAAGCTTGAGGCAATTGATATTTCCGGATCGTTGTAGAAGTGGATTTTTCTGTAAGATCGTATAGAGGATGTTAAATATGAAGAATTTTACTCTAGGTTAATTCATGTTAGCTCTGGTGTTCCGCATGGGTCTCACCTCGGAACCGTTTTGTTATATGCTGACGATGTTAAAATTTATATTGTCATTGAGAATTAGTATTCTAAAGTTCTCCTGCAGAAACAGCTTTTTTTTGTGAACAGGATCAAATTATTTGCTTTTAAATCCAGAAAAATGCCAGTAGATACAATTTCCAGGTCTCGATCTTTGCTGAGGTTTGATTAATGTATTGATGGCGTGGACCTCAAAAGAGTGTATAGCGTTCGGTTTAATTTTGAATAGCCATCCTAATTTCAAGAAACATATTTTAACGTTAATCAAATTGTCTTATTCCCAGAACGTCTAATTTATTTGCCAAACTATTGAACTAAATTACGTACAAGGACTTACTCTATTTTACTTCCACTACTTTGCACTTTGTAATTGTTTGGAATTCACTGTTCACACAGTTCTCTATCAGAGCACTCACTCCTCGAGCCCACTGGGACTCTTTTATATCGATACGCCCCTGTTTTCAATTATCATCATCATCATCATCATTTATTTTGCCTATCAGAATTACAATCCTAGGACACGTCAATGTATTACTTATACAAAAAGCAAACAGAGAAAAAACAAAACATTCACACTCACACTCACAAAAAATAGAAAACAAAAGCAGCGCCCACGATCATTTCCCGAAATTCACCAACATCGTAGACAGCCTTGGTGCTCAAAAAGTATATTTCTAACTTTGTGCCGATTTCTTGTGGGTTAATAATCGGAGGGTCGAACATTAGCATCACGGGATGAGTGGACATGGCACATAAGCCTTAGAATGAACATAGCTGGCACAGTTAATATACCGGTGGTGCCAAATATCAGCCTACAGGTTTCTCTTAAAGGAATATCACACCTTAGGTCTTTCCTGGGACGAGACCGTTATTTGAAGAGCTCAGGTACACGGCCAAATTTCTTCATGAAGAGGATTGCTATTCCTCTGGACATACGCAGGTCTTTGGCGACACAATGGGCAAGTGAATAATTTTCAGGTACAGAGGAGAGGTCTATTTATTTCTTTATTTACATCCAACAGGCCAGAGGCCCAATTACAGGTGTACACAACATTGCAATGACAATATAAATTATACATTTTTTTCGAGTACAAAATGAAGAAATTAACAACAATTCTGTATTTCCCTGGATACTGATTCTTTGAACCTACTTAATTAAAAAAAAATATTGACATTCCTAAGTCTATTGTATAATAACTTCCGCACATTGATGTGCGGACAGTAAAAGTGGTGCCGAGAGTGAGGAACATGGACGTGAAAAGCTAAATGAGACCTTGATGTAATACGGGAGACATGGAAGTCTACCGTCGCAGGCAAGGTAGATGAATTAATCTGAATATCTTTGTAAGTAAATAAAGGTGAGATCATTAATTTCTCGGATCTTCCTGAGTGAAAAATATGAGGAACAAAAGCGATCGCAAATTAGACCCTTGGGGAACTCCTGAATTTGCCATAAATTCAAATGACTTCATCTTCTCATATTGCAGACTATCCGTGAGACGAGACTCAAGAAAAGACAGAAGCATGCCCGAGATCTTGCTGCTGCTGGTAACTCCGAATCTTGTTTTGATAGTTCCTCGTATAGACAGGATAACGCGGGCTTGGTGTATCATTCTTCAGTCTAATAATAATAATAATATCAATCATCTCTTGGACCACCACGGATTTAGCAGCCCTAAAGAGAAAAATTAGGACGATGCTGACTAAACATAATAAACATCACCCCAAAAGCTCAATAGAACGGACAGAGCTGCCACGACACCTTGGGTGTAGAGAAATTGTTGACTTGCCCAACCGCATGTCTCAGGAAATTGAAGGACGAAAATATTTCCTGAACAAAGCTGCTTCGTCAGAACTCCATCGAGTAGTTTGTATTGCTGATAGATCTACTCCGTTGAAGCTACAACCTTGGAACATAGATACAAGGAATGGAAAATACATATTTGTTGTTATTCAAAGACTGGAGTGAGATAGTTGCTTAGTGTCGTCAATCACAATTGAGATAGTTGAATCTGACATCATTGTCACGTCAATTTTCACTACAAAAAGGTAGGAGCTATATAAATTTATTTATTTGACGCTACTGCTTTAGTGTCGCGCTAGACAGAGAAGCATCGAATGTTTGTACCACAACAAATACATTCATAGCACGTCAATGTCCATTCCATGTATTTATGTTCTAAGGCTACAACAGGACCTCTTGGAAACTGTCGAACAATCTGCAGAAAGCAAAATGCAGAAACTTATTAAAAAACCTTTGCATGGAAGGCTCCAGAACGAGGTCAATCATGATTACGTCGAGATATCTGCGTCGAACTGCTGGTTGCCTGGTTGACTTCCGGAAGGTTGTTTCCCGAGACAGAGGACTTCATTCAGGACTTCACCGGGGGATGTCAGAAGTTCGCGGGCACAGAGTACAAGAGTAGTCATGATGCTGTTGCCAAGATTCTTTATTAATGCCGCCCACAGACTTCGTTCTTTTCCATCCGTTCGAATCGCCGCGATTTAAACCGTCGTTCCGAAAACGCCAAAAACCGGAACGACGGTTTTTCACCACACACATCGGTTTTTGGCGTTTTTGGAACGACGGTTCGAATCGCGGCGATTCGAACGGATGGAAAAGAACGAAGTCTGTGGGCGGCATTAGAATTGGCATTAAAACACCACCTTCTAATTTCGAAAAAGGTTCCTTATTACAATTACCATCCGGATGCTGTATTGGAAAATGAAATTCACTACAGGATCGCACGATTCTCACAGACCGGAAAACGACTCACAATAGACCAGACCTCATATTGCCTCAATAAGTATGAGGACACAGCACTATTAATCGACGTGGAGATTCCAAATAATAACAATCTTCCAGATAGACACACCGAAAAAATTTCAAAATACAGAGATCTTGAGGAACAAACCAGGAGACAGTGGAAGCTGAAAGATATCAAGACCATCCCTATTATCATTTCATCTACAGGCCTGATACCGAAGAAACTACCAGAGAACTTGAGGAAACTTCAGTTGGACGAAAATATCTATAGAGTAATGCAGAAGGCAGTACTACTGGGAACCACGAGAACTGTACATGGGGAATGCAGGAGAACACCGTCTGCTTCGACAGGAACTGCGGTTTGATCAGGAATCCAACCGACAGCAAGAAGCCGAGGAGCGGCCCGAACCCGACCACCACCACGAGCCTGAAAACCTGGAAAGGGCTCCAACTGAGCTTAATCCTTTTGATATATGAGATAAGTGAATGTTCCTCTGAAGAGGAGTGTGAAAGCCGCAAGGCTAAACACATAACACAAAACAGAGAGGCTAAAAAGAGACATTGGACGACTGACGGTGTACTTGAACGGGAATCGCGGAAGAAAGGCTGTGAAAGCTGCCAAAGAAATCATGGATAGAAACAGGACGCACATAGAACGAGAGACGGAGAATGCTAGAGCTCACCTCTGCTGTATCACTATTTCTACCTCTAGTGAAACCGTGTTGATTGTTTGATAAGATGTTAAATTTTCGCAAGAAATTCGGTATTCGATTAACAAGAATTTTTTCAAATATTTTGGCAAAGGATGTTATTAGGCTTATCGGCCTGTAGTTAGAAAAATCATCGGTATTGCCATTCTTGTAGCATGCCTTCACAAGTGTTGTCTTCAATGCATCAGGATATATTCCACTTCTAAAAGATGAATTTATAATGAAGCAGATGTTGCTTTATCACAGAGAAAGGAATACCGTCATATCCGTAGACTTTGTTTTTCCATTCTATTAACTGTTGACAATATCTCAACCTCATCTACGTCAAATAGGTAGAAGGATTTAGGTTGGTTTTTCGATCTCACGTGTTTAGGCTTAGATACAGATCTCATGTTCTATTCGAAGCGATATTGGAGAAGTGGTAATTAAAGTCCTCCGAAAACTGAGACAAATTACCGTGATACAAATATTTCGGGGGGAGTTTGAGGACAGACTTAGAGGTTTTCTTGGTGACTTCTCTGAACTCCACGTCTTTTGAGACCCCAAATATGCTACGTTCCCAAAGTTTGACTCGCTGTATCAATGACGAAGCAACGAGGGCATGCAGGGAAATATGAAGGTGTTGAGAGATATGGGTCCACGGTCTAGTCGAGGGGCAAGACGTAGAACCCTTTTGGGCGAGGAATGCCATTCTTTTAGTTTGTCTAGGATTTCATTCTATATCGAGCTTTCAAACTGTATAGTTATTGAATAAAATATTTCCTAAACCGAATATCGTTTACAGTTCAGGTGCGGGGTGAACTTGATACTTCCTGTATTATTTTCTATTACGAACATTTTTCGGAATAGTTACGTACTTTTTCCGTCGATTTGTTCGAACCAGTTAAGTGCAAATTAAGCAGTTAAGTGTTGCGACGAAAAGTGTGCAGTGTTCTAATTAAGTTCTAGAAATGGGCAGGTACCACCGTGATTCGGAAAGTAGCACGTCTAGTTCGGATAGCTCTAGTTCTAGTGGAAGAGTGAGAGCTAGAAGAATTAGGAAACAAAAGCCTGTTACGAAAAGGCATATGTCCAAGTCTCCCTTATACGAGGGATCTGCGAAACGGAAACGGACTGTTACCCCCGAATTAGATGCACATCACACAAGGCCAAGAAGCAGAGTACAAACAGTAAGTTCCTCCCGAGATTCATTACGAGGTGAGGACACTGCTAATAATAATTCAACGTCCAATAATATCTCCAAAAATTACGAGGATAGATTTGCTCGGTTGGAAAATATGATAGAACAACTGAGTAGATCTAAACAACCAATTGAAATTCGAAGATTTACTATCAGAACTGATTGCATCCCTGAATTCGATCCGGAGAATGAAAATATTTCGGCAGCTAAATGGTTGGAAAAGATAGATCAACTGAGAATGATTAATGATTGGGATGATATGACAACGATGTATCATATGCAATCGAAACTGAGTGGAATGGCCAGAACATGGTATCATAGTTTAAGTACAGTTGATTACACTTGGGACGAGTGGAAGAGGCAAATAATGAAGACATTTCCAGATCATGTTGATTATTCTAAGTCATTGAGACGAATGCTCGAGAGACAGAAGAGGAAGAATGAAACGATGACTTCCTACTATTTCGGAAAGATGGAACTTCTTCGAACATGCCAGATAACAGGTAAAAATGCTGTTTCCTGTTTTATCCACGGAATACCCGATATCACCATTCAGAATGCCGCAAGAGCAGGACGTTACGTCGAACCTGAAGCATTATTTGAGGAATATTTGTCCATGTTACGGGATGAACATTCATACGAGGAGAAATCTGTTCGAGTTCTAAGTTTGGAGAATCGGCCTCAACGATCGGAGTTACGTAATTCGATCAACCCTAAACGTCACTCATCTTCTCATCAAAAATTAGATTTGACCAACGTTACGTGCTTCAACTGCAAGAAGAAAGGGCATTTCCAATCAAAGTGTACTATGCCACGCAGGGAGTGTGCCGGATGCCATTTGCTGGGACACGATGCTGACAATTGCACTATTGGTTTTGGTAAGTCAAAAGATAGCAACAAGAAAGGTGAGCGAATGTTAGTATTAGTCTCTGTAGCTAACCAGAATCTTACCACTTGTTATTTTATTGATTGTGTTATAAATGGTCATCCATTGCGAGGATACGTTGATTCTGGATGTTCTGCGGTAACTTTGAGACAGTCTGTTATAGGTTATAGCTCAAGGATTCACTTGTTATGAGGATCCATAAATTGATTAATAGCAAATACAGAAGAGCTAACACCTTTCTCCCTTGACGAAGTGCAGAAGCAAATTAACGCAAATCTGAGCCATGACGAATGCTCTCAATAGTTACGAGTACTTAACGTGTACAGAGATTGTTTTGCTACTTCTTTACGAGAAATAGGCAATACGAACGTTACGAAAATGTCAATCAATGTGACGATGAACGTCCAGACTTAGTGGCTATGAGTGATAACGTCTCTCAAAGAGTTACGGAAAAGCAAAGGTACCAAAAACGATGTTACGATAAGAAGCATGTTTCGACGAAGGTCTTCCACGTTGGACAGCACGTCCTAATACGAAACGTGAAGACAGCTAATAACGGTCAGAGCAGAAAGCTCGAGCCACGTTATAAGGGACCGTTTTTAGTTAAGAAATTGCTTACAAACGACCGTTACGTGGTTGGTGAGCTGCCGGGATCGAAGCGATCCAAAACGGCATATACTGGGATTTGTCCCTCTGAACGAATGAAGTTATTCGTTACGAGAGTCTCGTCAAGCGAGACTGATTTGGGAAGCACTTAGCTTTCCAATATTTAGAATTAATTCTAATATTTCCAATATTGTTTGTTTCAGAAACCACTTCACGAGGTCGTGAATGACGTTAGGTTAGCCGACTGTGAACTCCACATCTTTTGAGACCCCAAATATGCTACGTTCCCAAAGTTTGACTCGCTGTATCAATGACGAAGCAACGAGGGCATGCAGGGAAATATGAAGGTGTTGAGAGATATGGGTCCACGGTCTAGACGAGGGGCAAGACGTAGAACCCTTTTGGGCGAGGAATGCCATTCTTTTAGTTTGTCTAGGATTTCATTCTATATCGAGCTTTCAAACTGTATAGTTATTGAATAAAATATTTCCTAAACCGAATATCGTTTACACTACTTTCATGATTTTCCATACAGGTTTAGTCTTATTGTCAACTCTCTCAACAAGTGTGTTGTATGATATCTTCCTTCCTACGCTCTCTTGGCTTTCCTATACTGATCCAAAAATTCGGGCTTGAATCTAGATTGGACAAACAGTAGATCCAATTCGTCACTGAATTTCAGACTTCTGTTTAATGGACTACAATAAATCCCTGTGCACACCAACCCGAGGCAGAGAAGACAGGAAGACTGTGGTTAACTTTGTCGAACGCCTTACCTTACTGAAATCGGTGTACAGCGAATCAACCTGTATTCCTTTATCCATATTTTTCTATATAAACTCCGAATACAAAATTAAATTAGTTTCAATGCTGCGTCCCGAGAAAAATCCATGCTGACACTCAATGATTGAAGATTTTAAACTATGAAATTAGCTATCTAAAACAATACTTTCGAATAAATTGTCGGAGACAGACAATTTGCTAAGACCTCGATAGTTGGCAACTGAGGTTCTACTATCTGAATTCTTATATATTGGTATCAACAGAGCAGTTTTCCACATATTCGCAAATTCACCAATCTTAGACCCTACGTTACTCGCGTGGTCTACGATTGTAGACCACACCTATTCGAACGATGTTTTCCAGTAAACCTTATGTATTACGCGCACATACGTTTTAGTAGCTGTTGATAATTTCAGTATTTATACAATCACTATACGTTTGACTGTGTCACCCAGCTCTAATCGAAATAAATAAATCCAGAGTACGACTGGTCTACGATTGTAGTCCGCGCGACCGTTTACGTTACAACTACTGATACATCACAAGTTAACATATACGAAGAAATAAACGAGAAATTCCACCAAAGTTTCTACCGCAAAAAAAACACAAGAAAATTTTTCCATTTTTGGTTTCAAAGAAGAATGAAACCTCGTATAGTATTGCCCGAAAAGTCAGTAATATTTTTGTCGTCTACACATCCTGCAATACGATAGATGTGAAAGGAGATTCCAAAAAACCTGTTATTATAACCGATTCCAATGAAGCAAAAATTGGAATTGAATTAGTAGATCAGCTGTGCAACAATAATTATAATCTTGCCAGAAATACTCTATGCTTATTCAAAGCAAATTATCCTGGAGAAACAGTTTACCGAAGTGAATATTCAGAAAAGTATGCATGGAACCTGATCAAACCGCAAATAGAATTCCGATCTACAATTCTTCAATTGCTAGTAGAAATTAGACTCGACATCTTTTAGGTACAAGTGAGGTCGAACCCCCCCCCACCCTGACAGTCAACAAAATGAAATTATGTTGGACTTTGCTTTATATCCATAGACACAATATTTCCACCCGAAAATATTGTTACAAATGCTATAGGTATGCGTCTGAAAATCTCATGACGGAAATACGTGTCTCTGGTATAGCTGAATAATATTATACTTTTTGGGCCCACATATTTTGGTTACCATTCCAGAAAATTATTATTTTATCACAAAACTCAACTTATTTGAATAACAAGTGGTCAACTAGTAAATTTCATCATAGATACATTTCGAAATATATAAATGTAATGTTTAATATAAAAATAAAAATGGTCTACACTTGTAGACCATGCGAGTGAATACGATCGAAAAGATGGCGTGACTGACGTAGGGCTGATGGACTTGTTGAACAATTTAGACAGTGGATAACATAGGCTTAAACTACAGTTCTTTACGAAATATGATGGACAACCATCATGAAGGAGGATGAGTTTATAATAAAAGTACGAATATATACCTCAACGTTTTTATAGACTATCGCAAGAGTAAAAGCACGAGTTCTTTCTCGGAAAACGTTGTAATGACCTACTTCCATTTTCCATTTTTAAATGGAAAACGTTGTAATTGCCTACTTCTTGTCAAATAACTGTAAATATGTATTACAAACTGATTTTAAAATGTATTCGGCAATGCAGTGAGATTTTCGAAATATGAATTAATTCCTTATAGACAACGTGTTTTCAATCATCATTTATGAATATAATTTCCTTACAGTAAGGAAATGAAGATTTCCTAACAGTTGACTTTTTCTTCGAGAAATTTTGTCTGGAATGTCAATATTTCTAAGCGATTTGCGGAAAAATTATTTATTCTCGTTTCGAGGGCGCAATAGAATTAATGCATTTCACGCTCTCGTGTGAAATTAACATTTTGGACTTAATGCCTTTTTGCTCTGGGTTAGGAATAAAGGTACACCCTGGAGAGACAGCAATAAATTTGATTCGATGTATTGCTAACCTATTTAGTATATTTCCTGTCATAGTTAGGAGAGGATAAGTTTGTAGGTACCAAGGAGATATATCTACATCTCCTTGGTAGGTACCGTAGATTCGGGTGACTTGGAACGATTGTTGAATTCAACTTGTCATATTTTCAAAACGGTGACCTATTTTTATGTGAAATGTGGTTCGAATACGCTTAATGACTCAGACTATTGATTAGGATATATACCATGCTTCAGAATTCGGATAAAAATTTTGAAAAGAATAAAATGTACTTGTCCCACCGATTTGAAAGGCTTGGGACACAAATCAAAGAAATCTATTGATTTCTCAACTCTCAAATAAAAAAGGTGATTTGGGACGGTGTATAGTTTTGAATAATTAGAATTTGTGATGATATAGTTGAAATTCGGTATGGAAATTAAATGATAAACCCCTATTACAGCGAAAGTAGATATATTGCAACGCAAATGTAAAAAAACTAAACAAAACAAGGGAACTTTGATTTCTTTCTTTCTTTGGTGATTTCTTTGTGGAAATGACGTAAATAATAATATCCTGCGAAAAATCGGCATATTTCCTGCTGCCAATGCGCCGCTCGTATCTATTTGGCATTGCGCCCTATGCAACAACAAAATAAATGAATGAGATCCGTGTTGCCGTTTAATTTGTAAACAACCTTGTTTCATGACATATCCAATATCCCAATATCACACGTATCCAGAAAAAAAATTACACATGCACAAAGTGAAACACATGTACAGGACACTATAAAGAATAAGGCCACAAAAAAGCGCGCTTTTACTCTCCTGAATTCGTTAATTTTTTCTTTCAATTCACGGCAAACTCAACAGGAATCAATTGTTAAACTAACCGAAAAGACGCTACACAATCTTATAAGTTTGTCCCTTCACTCATAAATGGTAAGAAACAAAGAAATGTGCAAGGGGGTAATTGTTCCAAGTTACAGGATTGTCCCAAGTCACCCGAATCTACCGGTTCTAAAATTTATTCCTGCATCTTCTGATGCGCATTTTGTACGTCCAAACTTCATAATCAAAGCAAAAGGTGGTCAAATCGAGTAGAAGTGAACACTTTATCAGTTGTCGGTCATTTTTGCACATAGGTATTTGTCTCTCAACGAATAAAGAATATTTCGATATGTAGAAATCATCTTCATTTGTCGTGCACGGTGCACGGTACTTATAATTTTCTCATATTTTCATCAAAAATTCGAACTCCTTGTACCCTTCCATGTACGCTCTCATTCAGATGCAGTGTATTATTGTAGTAACTAGATTTATACGACATTGGTTTAGATCAGATCATAACAAACGGTCGCAGGCCAAACATTGGAGTTCCATTTTCGTCATTACCTGGAAAATGATATACTCTTCTTCAAATATAACCATGATACTCACAAACACTAGATAACATTGTCTCGCGATTATTATTTCAGTTTATTTTTATGTTCACGTTACCACAGTGGAACCATTCATTGAGTTGGTGTAGAATAAGTGCTGAGTAGATTCATTTAGAAACTGTATATGCCTAATAAGAACTCTACTTAGTTGTGGATAATTCCACATCCAACATAAATCGTGTAAGTAAATGATATTTTTTGTTACAGGGCACTTCCAAAAAATCGAGATGGCCTGGTAAGTGAAGGTTCATTTATTCTCATATTAATAGATCTCATCCTATACATACCCATATCATACGAATTCCGAAAATGACCTCTTGTATTTTTTTTGATTTCACCGGTAGTGATACCAACTTTCGTTTTTCAAATGGAATGTCTCATATTTTGGGCCTGTTCCGATATTGCTGAACAGTACTGTCAGTATTTCAGAAACGATGCCTATTGGCCCAGTCGTTCGAGTTCTATTGTTATTCGATTGCGGGCCAGTACTAACAGCAATATCGGAACAGGCCCCTAATCATGAAAAAAAAAATGATTCCTCATAGAATTAACACCATTATCCTAAAAGGCATATTTTCTGACATAGGTATACAGAAGACACCATTTCCTGGACCATATTTTGAATTTTATTCTTCTCAAAATACAAATATAGGTATACTCCATTCACTTTCTTTTTAGCACTCGGTTGGCCATGGAAATTTGACACATTCCACTCTGTATAGTACGAATATGTGGGATTATGACGCTTGTCAAAACATTTTTTGGTTTTAAATCAGCGCTATGTTGTTCGTTTTACGTAAAAGTCTCAGTAATTACGTATTTTATCACTATGTCGAATAGTGATTCGACATAGTGATTCACATATTCGCAGAATATGTGACGAACATAATTGACGTTTATAGCA
This sequence comes from Coccinella septempunctata, assembly GCF_907165205.1. Taxonomy (NCBI): domain Eukaryota; kingdom Metazoa; phylum Arthropoda; class Insecta; order Coleoptera; family Coccinellidae; genus Coccinella; species Coccinella septempunctata. The sequence continues at coordinate 22,101,519 of NC_058191.1, read as the reverse complement.
ACTGATTGAATGCATACCAAATCTAGTTATTCGCATGGAAAAAACAAGAGATCCGTTTTTAAATATATTTATTTTTGCTATGGAAGAAAAGTGAATTATTGACACATAATATGCAGTAGCTTCAGGAGAGTTTAATGTTGATGATCTTCTTTGGCTCAAGGTTGAAGTCGTTACATCAGTTGTAGAATTCAAAAAAATCGAATGAAATGCATATGATGCGGTGGTAGGGAATGGATATCTTTCGACGGAATTAACAGATAATCACAAAAATGTTAAATTCTTCAGCAAAAAATCCTCTTGCATCAATGGAAGTCAAAGTAATTAAAGGAAGTTTCAAGGCAAGAGGAACACCATTAATTAAAAATTTCACATGAATTGACAATAACTGGCTCGTATTTATGGCTGTTTATTTTTAATACTTTGATAGATTAATAATATATTTATTGATCCCTCGAGACATTTACAATGTATAGGACAAGTTCAAGGGAAAACAGAAAAATTAATTTTCTGGAACTTATTCGACGACGACATTCATCGATAATTCTGTAGTAACTTTTCGCATTCGTTCACCCTAAAATAAAATTCTCAAATGCCGTCTTTTTTTAGGTCTTCAAATAGAAGGAAATTCTTTGTCATCCTATTTATTCCCAATCTGTGGAAACATTCAGCAAAAATATAAGTCGTTAAGATTCGGATGAAACATAATATAAATTCACTCAAATTGAATATGTTTGCCACCGTCTGGTGTATTGTAGATATAGAATATCAGGGTTACCTACTATTTGAATGAGCGGACCTGAATTTTAAATAGCACTTCCTGAGACCCTGTCTTCTCTCTTTTTCAATCACTTTCGGCTTTTTTGTAATATTAATTGATATTAGCGGAACATTTTCGCTCAACTAATGTTGATGTCATTCGATAGTATTTGATCTACTCTATCGTGGTGTGGCGTTGGATTCACTAGTTTTGGGACACCCTGTATATAACAAACTCACAAATATAAAGGAGTGTAAAAAAACAGTATTTTAAAAGGCACAATTCATAAATTCTTACGCGGTAATCTCTTGAAATATAACATAAGAATTTCCACAAGTCTTCTGATTGAATAGGTTGTACTAATAACTTTTGATATTACACATCTTCCTTTAAGCAAAGTAATGGTATTCTCAATTCGGAATGTCGTTTCAGAGAGTAGAAAATTGAAATGCACCTCCTTGGCCATTAAATTTTCACTATCACTACTGACATAAAAATTTTTGCTGCTCATGTGCAATGGAGCTTAAGTTTCCAACTGGTGAAAGATATGTGTGAATTTTAATTCATATTCCATGTCTGTTCATATCATTCAGATTGTCGGATGTTCATCGATATGGACACATAAACCAGTCTCTGCATAAACCAATGTTTGCAGGGATAAACTAAGTCTTCTATCAATTGGTACAGTGCCGGACTGGCTCATACTTACCTAGTGAGATTGTGAAAACCGTGGGGCCCCCAATGGTAAGCAAATAGAAACTTCTCATAAGAATAACTCATAAAAATATATAAAGAAATAAACTCTGAAAAGAACTAGAAATAAATATGATGAAGAGCATATATAGTGGGTGTTTCCCAATGATCTGGACAAACATAATACGACTACATGTTATATATGCTAATAGTGCTGTAGATGAGATCTGGAGAAACATTTTTGACATTTGCGAGATGCAAGGTGTTGTAGAACATTTTTCAGCAATATTTTGTTGAGTGTTGTGTGTGAAATTCTATTTCGACGAATCAGACCTTGGGTACGGATACTCCATTTTCTGAGAATTTCCGTGAAAAAAAATTCAACAAAAATCGAAAAGAATTTTTTTACATGTCCATAGCGAAAAGCAAATCATAAGTGAATACTTTTCGTAGTTACTCTGCTATTTTCTATCCTGAAGGGTGAAAAGAGAATCATAAAATACTTATAGCTAGGGGTTCTTGCATTGAAGCTTTGTTTTGGATTTAAAAAAAAAAATACAATAACTATTTTGGCTCTGTTCAAAATAATGATACACTAGTCTGCAGGACCACCCTGGAAGATAATATTCAATAATCACAAAAAAATGTCACTATAATTTCAATTAAACACTGGTAAGAATCGAACTCTCCCCAGTCTAAGATCGAAAGATTTGATCTTTACCTCTACAATGCGCTGGTAGAAAAAATGTTTAGGTTAAAAATGATCCCAATTTGTATTTCATAGGTAAGGATCGAGCTTCTCGATATGAGAAGAGGAGTGCGATTCTCAACAGTGCTTTACTGAAATGTAAAAGAATAGAAAATGAAAAGTGATAACGCCTAAACGGCAATGAATAAAATAATGAGGATAAATTCAGATGCATACCACCCGACGATATGAATATCGACAAGTGTTACGATCTGAATTAGGGAAAATATGGGACATATGCTATTGTCTTCGTCTTGGTTTCTATCTGGGGGGGATTGAATCGGATACCGTTTCATGTTGGATGGCGCTCTGGGTAAATAATACCCAGTAGAACATGACAACATTGAATAAAGTTCCATCAATTCCAAACGTTCTCCACCGTGGAAAAATGCTATGTTGCTCTGATGAGGCCAAATGAGGCCGAAACCATGGTCAGCATCTGCTTTTCTTCTACTCCATTTGGGGCCTTGACGATGGCAAATTGGCTAGCTCAATTCAGATCGTAACACTTGTCGATATTCATATCGTCGGGTGGTATGCATCTAGATTTATCCTCAGAATAGAAAATTTTCTTATGATTATTGGATATTATCATCCAAAAGTGACAGCTCTAGACAAATGTGGAAAAACTGTGTTCGGTTTTTGTAAAAAAAAATTTACGGAAATTCTTTAAAAAATCCAGTATAAGAATGAAATTTCAATTCATAATTTTTGAATATTTGAATTGAGAACAAAACACAAAAAAACTCTATAGTTTGTGACGCAGAAACTTTCTTTTCCAAAACATAAAAACAACTCAACAAAATATTGCTGTAAAATAACCATAGCTTGATGAATCCCGGCAACGCCAACGATGAGATACCCATGGCAACGACATGCAGTCTGTCATTATATATGAATTAATCAAATCAAAGGACCCCGCACACTTACTTAGGAAAAGCGGGTCCAGTGAATTTTCCCCATTTTTAAATATTATATTCATATCAACCTTAAGAACAATATATCAGATTTTCACGAAGGTCTTACATCCGGTTTGTTCTATAGGGCGTTCCAAAATTGCAGTCAATCAGATTTTGAGATAGCTAAATGAGAAGATTAGTGACACAGAATTATGTCCATCCTGTACATTCCTGAATAAAAACACCTTTGGACTGACCGTCAATACCTATCATAATAATTATAACGAATGAAATCCTATATTCCTTGACAGCAATCTCAACTAGAGATAAGTTTTGAAGAAAAATTGTATGAAATCCGAATTAACACCTGAATAATTTTGCAACTGTTCTTTGCACATTAATGAAACTTCCTACAGAGGTGGACATACAATCATGGTATCATATTTTGAAAAACTCAGGGGGGTCCCAAAGTCACTAACAAAGTTACATTCAGTTACTTATACAGCTTCATGGAACATTCTGTATAACGAAACTTAACGTGGTGGGCGGTGTTTGGATATCTGTGATATCTTGTTATTCAGAACCCAAGGCATCATGATGAAATTTTGAAAATTAGAAGGATTATCATCAAAATTTAAAGATTCATTTGTGCGTAGCTGCAATTTTGGAACGCCCTATAGAACAAACCGGATGTAAGACCTTCGTGAAAATCTGATATATTGTTCTCAAGGTGGATATAAATATAATATATAGAAATGGGGAAAATTCTCTGGACCCGCTTTTCCTAAGTAAGTGTGCGGGGTCCTTTGATCTGTTCCTCAAAAGGGATATATTTATATATTCAAAGCGTTTGTAGAGAAAATATTGTTCCTAAAACCCTTGCGAAAATTATCTTGTCCGCATTCAACTGCAGTTGGAGTACCAATTTTCGCACATGTTTTTGCAGGTCATAGAGAAACACTTCTTGTACTCAATATTTACCCCACTTTTACAGGGGACCTAAAAGAATCGTGCCAAACCTAGGAATTGTACCTGTGTCATATTTCTTGCAAGTATCTAATCCAATATTCGTATTTTTTTTCTCTCAAATGACATTTCTCCAAGGAAAAATATTTCTATATCACTTCAACTAAGGGCCCCGAGAACTCAATTGGGGGGTGAGCCCCGTGAGATTTTTCTCAGTATCTCACCGGGCCAGTTCGGCATTGAATTGGTACTTTCCATAAAAGTATCTATCTTCTCCTTGTTGAACAATATTTTGATATGGTTTCTCTTCCCTTATTCCTCTAACCTCCATTTATTAATTTATTTTTCCATTTGGAAATCCATTCATTGAACAAATCAGACAAAACTGACAATTGACACCTTCCAACAAATGTCATTAGTAATGATTACGTCACACATATCCATAACCATAGTAAGCTGTGGTTACAGCGCCAAAATTCGCCTTCATTACTGACCAAAATCAAATTTTTAAGAAAATACCTTGATATTCTCCAGTTGAAAACAGTGTATAATGCTTTCTGTCGGTCTCAAGGTCGGGTGGTTATGCAAAAGTACAACATACTCCTCTTGTTTCCGTCCGATGGGCTGTATAATTTGTCAGATATCATGGACCCTTCTCAGCTGTTTGCTCTACAGATATTAAATACTATAAGTAGTGGGAAAATAAAACTGAGACCTCCTGACTACGTATATGAAACAAGAAATATAAGGAACAAATCATACAAACCAAGAGCGGAAAAACGAATAGGCCAGAGATGTTTCAGCTATTTGGCACCTCGTCTATATGACATGGTCACCATGGACCTGAAAAACATCAAGAATAAACTTAAGAGATGGGTAATGGAAAAAGGAAGATCATACATCGATGCTATAATAAATCCATCACAACAGCTATATCAGAAGATATTAAGAAACCATCACAATAATTATGATTAATATGTAGACAACTGTTTCATGGCTCCAGAGATTTTAGTTTTTATTAGTTTTTTTTTGTGTTCATTGCTTTAGCCACTTAGAACATAAAAAAATGGCTACTGAAAAATTTTCAAGATTAATTTAATAAATCGTGTACAGGCTCATGCCTCCGTGATAAATGTTTATACCTGTAGTTACACAAAAATAAACGTTATTATAATGAAAGAATGATAACGCCTAAATGGCAATGAATACAATAATAAGGATAAATTCAGATGCATACCACCCGCCGATAAGAATATCGACAAGTGTTACGATCTAAATTGAGCTAGCCAATTTGCCATCGTCAAAGCCCCAAATGGAGTACGCTCCACCGAAGAAATGCAGATGCTGACCATGGTTTCGGCCTCATTTGGCCTCATCAGAGCAACATAGCATTTTTGTGCGGTGGAGAACGTTTGGAATTGATGGAACTTTATTCAATGTTGGCATGTTCTACTAGGTATTATTTACCCAGAGCGCCATCCAACATGAAACGGTATCCGATTCAATCCCCTCCAGATAGAAACCAAGACGAAGACAATAGCATATGTCCCATATTTTCCTAAATTCAGTACGCCGATTCGCTTTGCGAATGTCAGACGCATGATGAATTGAGAAGTCTGGGACGCGCTCATGTCACGGCAGAAATGATGCCAGCGGTACAGTAATGAAAGAATGATAACGCCTAAATGGCAATGAATACAATAATAAGGATAAATTCAGATGCATACCACCCGCCGATAAGAATATCCACAATTGTTACGATCTAAATTGAGCTAGCCAATTTGCCATCGTCAAACCCCAAAGGGAGTACGCTCCACCGAAGAAAAGCATATGCTGACAATGGTTTCGGCCATGGAAAAGCAGATGCCAAAACCATGGTCAGCATCTGCTTTTCTTCGGTGGAGCGTACTCCATTTGGGGCTTTGACGATGGCAAATTGGCTAGCTCAATTTAGATCGTAACACTTGTCGATATTCTTATCGGCGGGTGGTATGCATCTGAATTTATCCTTATTATTGTATTCATTGCCATTTAGGCGTTATCATTCTTTCATTACTGTACCGCTGGCATCATTTCTGCCGTGACATGAGCGCGTCCCAGACTTCTCAATTCATCATGCGTCTGACATTCGCAAAGCGAATCGTCGTACTGAATTAGGGAAAATATGGGACATATGCTATTGTCTTCGTCTTGGTTTCTATCTGGAGGGGATTGAATCGGACACCGTTTCATGTTGGATGGCGCTCTGGGGAAATAATACCTAGTAGAACATGCCAACATTGAATAAAGTTCCATCAATTCCAAACGTTCTCCACCGTAGAAAAATGCTATGTTGCTCTGATGAGGCCAAATGAGGCCGAAACCATGGTCAGCATCTGCTTTTCTTCGGTGGAGCGTACTCCATTTGGGGCTTTGACGATGGCAAATTGGCTAGCTCAATTTAGATCGTAACACTTGTCGATATTCTTATCGGCGGGTGGTATGCATCTAAATTTATCCTTGTTATTATTATGACTTTAGCCTTGCGGCTTTCACACTCCTCTCCAGAGGAACATTCACTTATCCCAGATATCTCAGATATCAAAAGGATTAAGCTCTGTTGGAGCCCTTTCCAGGTTTTCGGGCTCGTGGTGGTGGTCGGGTCCGGGTCGCTTCTCGGCTCCCTGCCGCCGGTTGGATTCCTGCTCCACCCGCACTTCCTGTCGGAGTCCAGTCGGTGTTCCTCTGCATTCCCCATGTACTTGCGTACAGTTCTCGCCGTTCCCAGCAGTACCGCCTTCTGCATGACTTTATAGATTAATTTTTTCAGTGTGCCTATCTAGAAGATTTTTATTTTTTGGAATGGCCACGTCGATGAATAGTGCTCTCTCCTCATCCTTATTGAGCACTATGAGGTCTGGTCTATTGTGGGTTATTTTCCGGTCTGTGAGAACAGTGCGATCCCAGTAGAGTTTGTGATGTTCATTTTCCAATACAGCATCCTGATGGTAATTGTAATAAGGAACCTTTTTCGAACTCAAAAGTTGGTGTTTTAGTGCCAATTCTTGGTGAAAAATTTTGGCAACAGCATCATGTCTATTTTTGTACTCCGTGCCCGCGAACTTCTGACATCCCCCGGTGATGTGCTGGATAGTTTCATGTGTCGCACAGCCATAACGACAGCTATATCGTCCGCAACTGAGGTATCCTTGGCGATATATTTCTGGATCGGGATTTACTAGAGCGTCATGGAGACTAACAGCCGTTTTCAATAAACCTCTCTATCCATCGTTTCACTTACTGACGATTGATAACCATTCTAAAATATATCTACAGATAGATCATAGAAACGTAATCAGATGGTTTTCCCATCTTCACTAACTGAAATAATGGATAGATAGGTTCATTGAAAACGGCCGCTAGCTGATTTTGAAGATTATATGGTAGAAAGAAAAACAAAAGCTTCTATTAGTACGAGATCCTGCTGCAGAATTACTACGTTCATTACGTACAGAGACAAACAAACATTTTTACATACTTTTATGGATAGGAGAATACACTGATAACACCGCAGCCTGTCAAAAATGACCGCAAGTAATTATAATTAAATTAATGTTAATCAATATTCCAAGAGAAATTTCGTTCACTCCGTTTTGAAATAAAATATCATCCACATCATAACAATACATGTAAAGAATACTAAAATCCATAGTTGCCGTTGCACACTCGGCCGCATCTACCTCGCAACCAGGTGTAAGCAGGTAACATTTCGATGTATTTCTACGTTCATGACGTACACGGATGTTTTTGATATCAAATTAAAGCTAATTTTTTTCGAATAGGATGATGTATGGCTGCCTGTGAAAAAATGGCCGCAAGTTAGGTCTGCCATCTGATATCTGAAATAAAGTGAAAGAGATGGCGCGCAACGCCACTTGTTAGATGAGGATGGTGGATGCCAGCCGACTTAACATTTACAAAATTATAATTACGTAATGAATATTATGAAAAAAACTTAAAGTATTAAGAGATTTATTTTATAATAAAAAATAATTTATTCATCAAGTACAAATGTAATTAAATTTGAAGAATTTTTTTTCGTGTTTCTTCAAAATCAGTCTCTTGAATCAAGTTATATTTTATATCAGTGTATTACATTTTCTAGTCCAAGTCCGATTCCTCGCTGCTTTCACAATCGCAGTTGTCACTATCGTCGTCGCAATCAGAGTTTTCTTCATCATCTGAAAATGTGTTAGCTCAATTACATAATACATTTTCTACTTGTATCGGAGTTGAACTTCCCAGAAATCATGTTGGTTTCAGGGCACCATCCAGAAGAAGCCAACTATTTATTCTCCGCACTAAACTTTAAACAGTGGTACTTAGTAGCATTGAGCAATATCGAATTGACGAAAATCGTCCGTAGCACCTTTTGTTTTAATGACTTCCAAAACTATAAAATGTGGGTTGAAACAAACCCTTTGATTTTTTAATGAATTTTTCATCATTCTCTTTTGCCGCATACATCTTTTTGAACATGATAAATCTTCCAGTGTCTTTGGAATGAACTTTGGTGAGACTTATCATCTTTTAAAAAAATTCTTCTTATGTTCCGATATTAATTTATTCGGACCTTATTCTTATTAGAATCTATTATATGCATTGCGCCCGAACTCTCAATATTCGTATAGCGCCCGACGAAGTGTGATTACATAAATAATATCAACAGCGTTGTGTACAGGGTGGGCAAATTTCGATATTTTAGCACTACAGTTTTTAAACCAGAGGAGATACACAAAATCTGATACCCCATTCTCGTTCTCTTTTTCTGAGAAACTAACAATAGTAGTAGTCATTTTTGGCCACTTTCTTTTGTTTTCGAGTTATAAGCAAAAAGTGGAAAAATAGCGATATCGAAATAAATTTATATCTCCGCTAATACTGATGATAGAGCTCTGAAATTGAAACATTATACAGGCACTTTTTTACGTAGAATCCAGTGGCGTGCTCGCCCTTTTAGCAGGATTTTTAATTACGAAGCTATGACCCAAAGTTATGTTTTTTTAAATGGGAACACTAGTTTTCTGTGCAATTTTTTGAAAGCTTAATTTTTACTGATTTCAAAAATATATAACATCATATGGTTTGTATCAATATAAATAATAGAAAATGGTCGAAAACCTTTTTTCTCAATATTTCTATGGTTTCAACTTTTGATGAGCATAGAAAAATATAGCATCGTATGATTACCATTGTCTCTTTGTATAAGTCCTTTCATTATTATGAAAATTTATGAAATATATCTGGATTCAAATTTTGTGAAAATTGGTAAAAAGCATAGAAAGAATGACATTGCCGGAAGGAGACTGCTTGTGTTTTAGGAAACTCTATTTTTCTGTGCTCATCAAAAGTTGAAACCATAGAAATATTGAGAAAAAAGGTTTTTGACCATTTTCCATCATTTATATTGATACAAACCATATGATGTTATATATTTTTGAAATCAGGGAAAATTAAGCTCTGAAAAGATTGCACAGAAAACTAGTGTTCCCATTCAAAAAAACATAACTTTGGGTCATAGCTCCGTAATTAAACATCCTGCTGAAAAAGCAAGCACGCCACTGGATTCTACTTAAAAAATTGCCTGTACAATGTTTCAATTTCAGAGCTCTATCATCAGTATTAGCGGAGATATAAATTTATTTCGAAATCGCCATTTTTCCAATTTTCGCTTATAACTCGAAAACAAAAGAAGGTGGCCAAAAATGACTACTACACTTATTGGTTTCTCAGAAAAAGAGACCGAGAATGGGGTATCAGATTTTGTCTATCTCCTCTGGTTTAAAAGCTGTAGTGCTAAAACATCGAAATTTACCCACCCTGTACAACGAGCTCCAACACGTGATTATAATATACGAATAATTCAGATGCACTGTTGAGAACCCTAAGATTCCTTTCACACCACGGGTTTTTACCGTCGGGTTCTTACCGAAAAACAACAGAATGAAAAATTATTCATCGGGTTTTATCCGGTGGGCATATCAAGCTCTCGAATCTCGTGGCGATAATCGCCGCCGAAAGTGCAATCTGGTTGTTTTCCAGTGCGAAACTAAACCGGAACATGTGTGAAAGATCCTATAATATCAGTAGATATGATTCGGAACATCGGGTAAGAACCCGATGCACAGTGGTCCGAAATTCCGAAAAGCTGGCCAAAAGTCCAAAAAAAATGTTTTTTTCTAGGGACTTTCAATGATTGGAATAGTTTTGGAAGTATCCCTAGTATGTATTATAACCATTAAGAAAGCGAAAACGTCCCTATCTGGCTGGGAATCGCTTACCATTTAAGAGCGTTAAGCATGTAAATCGTTCGCTCATCGCGCGTCTAAAATTGGACACGTTTAGACACGTGTAGAATCGCGAAAAGTGAACGGATTTTGATTCTGTAAAATGGATTGTTCTCTGGAAAAAATGTAGATTGCTCGAAATTATTGTAACAGATGTATGAAGCGTAAAATGATTAATGAAAGTAGTGGTATTTTTTTTTACTTTCTGAAAAGTCGTGTTAGAAAAAGCCATAAGTCAAAACCCCCAACGGACCCCACCCTGAAACTGAATGTAAACTGTTGCTCAGGTATCTCATCCAAACATATCCAAAAATTGGCTGCTTCTGACTGCAACTTTGATTTTGGGGATAATGTTTACGCGATGATGTGTGCCTAGGTTGGTTCTTGTTTAGGATATGTTTTTTTTTCTTTTGAATAAGACGACTAATCGATTCCAAATAAATAAACGAAAATTCGTGTCAGGTGTTTTAATTCTATCCTCACCACCCCACACACCCCCCAACCCCGTAAATAAAAAAATGGCGATTTTAAAATTTTTTTTATTTTCTGATTTTGTTCACATTTTGATTTCGAATTCTTAATCAGCGTCCCGGAAAACCCCTGAGTACAAACTTTTACCCGAATTGAATACGATTCCGAAAAAATTTTCCGCCATATTGGATCCACCATTGTTTTTCTACATTTCGAGTTCGAATTCGTAATTAGCGACCTCAAAAACCCCCCAGTACAGACCTTTATCCGAATTGAGTAAGTTTTCGTTAAAACTTCCGCCATTTTGGACCCGCCATTTTGTGTTTCCACTTTTTGTCTTCAAATTCGTAATCAGCGACACCGAAAACCCCTAAATACAGACTTCCACCCGAATCGAAAACATTTTTGACTTTTGGCCAGCTTTTCGGGGTTTCGGACCACTGTGCGATGGTGCGAAATGAGTCTAACTCTCTCTTACTTTATTTCGGATATCTCGCTATTTTAACAGATGGCAGACCTAACTTGTTGCTATTTTTTCACAGGCAGCCATACATCATCCTATTCGAAAAAAAATTAGCTTTAATTTGATATCAAAAACATCCGTGTACGTCATGAACAGGGTTACATCGAAATGTTACCTGCTTACACCTGGCTGCGAGGTAGTTGCGGCCGAGTGTGCAACGGCAGCTATGGATTTTAGTATTCTTTACATGTATTGCTGTGATGTGGATGATATTTTATTTCAAAACGGAGTGAACGAAATTTCTCTTGGAATATTGATTAACATTAATTTAATCAAAAATACTTGCGGCCACTTTTGACAGGCTGCGGTGTTAATAGTGTATTCTCCTATCCATAAACGTATGTGAAAATGTGTGTTTGTCTCTGTACGTAATGAACGTAGTAATTCTGCAGTGGGATTTTAGACTATATGATGTATGCCATTTAGCGATGGAGAAAGCGTCTGCAGGCTTTCGAAGAAGTGAGAATCGTCAGATGACACTCGGGTGTGTCAGATTAAATTACTGTATATGCACTACGTGTCTCAGATAATAAATTCATCTTAATCTGACAATTTGCGTCAGATTTTTAAAGGATATCGTAATTGGACCGTAATGAAGCTACTTTTCAAGAGACTAACAATTCGGACGTGACGCAAGCTCCTTCAATTTCGAACTTCGATATTTCATGTCTAAACGTAATTCTTAGCTTTTGCTGTACTATTTTCCGGGTGAACTGTCAAGTTAGAAGTTAGCAATTGGGATTGTTTTTTAATTTAAAATTATCATGAAATCATAGAGATGATTTTTACGGACGTGTAAAAAGCATTCATTATTGAATCCTACTTCAAAATTGGGGAGAAAATCGAAGGAGTGTGGAAATATTCTTTAATGTTCTATAGCGACATTCCCAATGTATATCCCAATGTTGCTGAAAGAATCAATCTTTCGAAAGTACTGTTTTCAAATGCGATGACGAAATGAGTATGTTCAAGCAAAAAGACTAGTGTTTGACCAAAAAAGAAAACCTCAGAGTTATTCAGCAATAATGAAAATATTATGACAGAAGACAAAAGCTCCACGAACTTGTGTTCGGGTTTTATCTCAAGTATCTGTTGGCATATTTTATACCACAAGATTTTGAATGAAAAACATCAGTTTGTCATCAGTCGAACTACATGTTCGAAATGCAATGATTGATTACCTATCGTTGTAGCTTGTAGCATCCAACAAAAAAAAATGGAGTTCGGTATGCATCAGTCAATGGCAAAATGTGGAACCTATTTTTTTTAATGGAATTTTAACAGTAGAACTTTATGAATAAGGAGAAAGCATCATGCCTTTTTATAGCAAAGTTGAATTTTGATAAATTGTCCAATATTCATTTTCATGTAATTCAGTTCTTTAGTTTAGTCATGGATTTTCAGTAACCACCAAATTAATTCAATATTTATGGAGAATTAATAAACATACTGAGATTCTTACTGTGCTTTATTCATATTACTGAAATAGGTAGAACCTTTTTACAAAAGAAAAACATAAAACGACGATCCGTTCAAGATTCATATCTCTTATGAATAAAAATAGTGGGGATCGGTTAAAATTTTTACCAAGAATTTTTCTAACCGCCTCAGATTGTTTGGATTCCTGTGATCTGACTCAATGAAAGAAATGCTTTTCGCACTTTGGACGAAATTAACTTTTCCTTAAAAGTGCCTTTCCACTTTCCATACAAAATTACGATTAATTACGGTTAATGTCATCATTGTTTACATTTTGGAAAGATGAAGTAATTCAAGAAAAGACCTACGTTCAGACACCGTTTAAAATTCCATAGCCTATTTGACGACGAATTTTTTTGAACGCACGTTAATAATTTCAGCTTAATCTTCACACAAATTCATTATCATTATACTTATACTGGAAAACAGAGAGTTTTTTCTGAGGTTTTTATCTCTGTTTTCATGTATCGTACGAATGTATGTATGGTACCTACCCCGTTGACATTTTTCCTCTACTTACACTGAGATCTGGAACGAGGAACAGGTTTCAGGATCTGTCTCTTGTTGCCATTTCTTTATACCCGCTTCATTTTTCTTAGATTGTAAAAGTTTGTAACACTCTATTTCAAAAGAATATATTGATATGGTCCGGTTCCTTCAAAATTTAAATTGTAAATACTAAAATCTATGAGTGCTAAAGGTATCGTAGAAGTAGTTGCTAAGGAGATAAATTGAACTTAAAATTGTCAGTCAGTGAGATATTTTTTGGAGAAAAGTAATATTTTATTTGAATTAATGGAACCCAAAATATAATCTATATTAATAAAAGAGGATCTATGGTTTACTTCAAAATGCTTTATTGTTCAAACGATCGCACCAAATTGGACAATTCTTTTTTTGTTGTGTTTATTATTGTTAGGGCAAGGTTTATATAACAAAATATTCCCAAAAAAAATTGTACAGAACAGAAAAAAAGGCATTCCTTTTTCTTACGACCAATCGAGCATTCACGATGAGTTAGTTATTATTATCTACCCTAGAAATAATTTAAATGGATATTACAATAATCCACTTTCGTAGAAAAGATGCATCTTTTCTATTGCCATGGCAATACTTAACGAACGTCTTTTTCCAATTTCACCAGGATACGAATTGTAGCCAATGGCGAGACTTTTCGAGAAATTTCTACATGTGGAAATTCATAGAAGAGATAATTGCACCTCGGAAAGTTAATAACAAGAATTAATATAATATTTGTTCTTCAATGAAAAACTTTTTTTATTTTTGTTTCTGTTTGACGAATCAAAAAATTTCTGACTTTCCGAGGTGACGTACTGATTGAATTGAATTATAATGAAAACCACATATAAATTAGAGGTTTCTGACGTAAGATATTCATTTTTTCTTTTTGGACTGACCACTACGGTGTAGACCAAGACAGCTGTTTACAGAGCAGTGGTCCTCCCAACGCTTCTTTACGGAAGCGAAAGCTGGACTCCCTACAGGCGACATATTAAACAGCTTGAACAGACGCAGCAACGTCATCTAAGACAGATAATGCACATCAGATGGTTCCACAAAGTTTCGAATGCAGAAGTCTTGCAGCGCGCGAGTTGTACTACAATTGAGACTCAAGTAACGAGGGCCCGACTCAGATGGAGCGGCCACATTCTGAGGATGCAAGACACAAGACTCCCCAAAATAGCTCTATACGGCGAACTCACTGAGGGAGCTCGGAAACCAGGAGGCCAGTATAAGCGGTTTAAGGATACACTACATCAATCCCTAAAATCAGTTAATGCTAATCATAACTGGGAACAACTAGCGTTAGACAGGTCACAGTGGAGGTCTTTGGTCCACAGTTATAATGGAGAATCGAGAAGGATACAGCGGCGGCCAGATCTGGTTGGAGACTATCCATGCCCTGAGTGTGGAAGGATCTGCAGGTCACGGTTGGGTCTCTTTAGTCATAGGAGGGCACACAGTCGCAACTAGCACTAAGAAGTTACAAGTCTGTTCGAATTTTTTTTTGTCTTCTTCTTTTTGTAGATTTATTCCCGGTAACGGGATACAGCAATGAATGAATGAATGAAAAAGACCCCTAGCATTTTATGAAAGATAGTACAAATTGTTTTATTTATTACTGCAACAAAACTGTTCAATCTGTTTTTTCAAAGTTCAAGGATAGGGATCCGAAGGAGATATGTTCCGGGGTGGTATATAAAGTCAACTGTGGCGATTGTGGCGTGTTTCATGTTGGGCAAACAGGCCAATATTTGGGCAACAGATCTGCCCAACACAGAAATTGTAAGAATAAAGATGGTTCTACATCATTATCCGCCTATGCTCTATCATTTTGAATTTCAAAACGTGAAAATTTTGGGTAGGTAGAGTAACGTTGCTTTGAAGACTTGACATATTCATTAAAAAGTTTTCAAGCACTGGTAATGCGCGCGCGGACGTTAGCACTTTTAGTGTTGCATATTCCAACTTAAATAAAAAATGTTGAAAACTGGGTCAAAGATCTGATCGGTATGTTACGCCACTGTACAGGTGTCATTTTCTTTCATGTTTCGTTATATTGTTGATCGTTTTTATTTCATTTATGTGAATTCCGCGTTTTGATGTGTCATGACCTTAAACAGCAAACATACATCGATGCCTAGATCCGGTAGATCCGGTTTTAATATTCTGACAGTCATTAATTTTCCTTTTTTCTCTTTTTTCCCTTGTCGGTCTCGCTATACAGTTGTCTTATTGGTCCGCTTTGATGGTTGTACTGTGTTTTTTCGGTGTTTTTGAAAATTGTTATATATAGGATTGATATTTTAGTAATTCAAATGAATATTGTTATTATATGATGGTGTTTCATTTTTGTCAATGTCACTGATTATAAAATTTTTCATTTCAGCCTGAAGAAGGCACAATAAAGTGCCGAAACGTCGTGAAAGAATAGTATGTTTGTGTTTGTCCCTTGGACCGAGATATCCCAAAATAGTGTATTATATTGGCGATGTCAACTTTAACTTTTTCTCGATCATTAAGGTCACTTCAAGGTCAAAACCTCTCTTCCAAAAGGGACCCAATTCTTATGATCCCAAAAATAAAATGAACCAAAATTATGATTTTGCTTGCCAAAATCTTGAAATTTCAATAAAATTGAGCTTGAATGTAAGGGTCAAGGTTGCATTCATCGAGGCATAGTCGAGAGAAATCTTGAAACTTTCTTGGGCAATATTTTTCTCAGGAATACTCTTTAGTTTTTCTGCCGTTTCTTTACTTTTGCTTGTTTAAACTTGCAGGGGCCTCACGGTCAAAAGGGAGGCACGGCCTAAGGTCATATCTGAGCGTGACATTTCTAGATCTTTCCATTTTGGGCGTTCAAAGTATGAGTTCTCAAAGAAAAAAAACGAATTTGACTTCTGTGCTTCGGTCACCACGTTTTTTTTGTCACCCGTTGGAAAAGTTTAAATTTTGAATGGAAGATGGTATAATTAAGGTAATGTTTCCACCGACAAGCTACGAAATATATTCGGCAAGTTTGGTTGCCAATGAATACACACTGTACTATTACTCTATTCCTCTATGATTTCAATGCGTGTTAAAAATCAGCGATATACCTACTGACGTAACTAAGTAGCTATGAATAGAGAGGTATTGTATTATTGAAACGATATAAGTATAAATATGCCATAATATTTGAACACGAATTCCGATTGAAACTAGCAATTTCCAATGATATTGATAATGATAACTTCGAAATTTAATTGTTTTGAAATTAATTGTGCGAAAAAAACTCGCTTGATCCCATTCGACGCAAAATTCCATGCCCAACAATTCAAAATTATATCATTTCTATGATCAAAAGTTTATTTTGGAAGATACCCTCGAAAAACTGATGTAAGAAGGAATATACAGGGTGAGTCTTTGACTCGTACAAATATTTTAACAGTAAATTTTTGAGATGAAAAGAAACACTTTCAACCTCTACTATTTTTTCCGAATGGGCGCGGTTCAAAAGATACAGGCTTTGGGAAAACCAACATAAAAAATGTTATTTTTAGTTCTATCTCACTAACGGTTTTATCGAATGAAATGAATTTCGGAATATAGTTTTTCATTTATTTGATGGATCTTTTTCGAACACAAGAAATCACCCACGTCTTGCAGTATACTCATTATGACCATTACGTACCATAAAAATACCAAAAATTCAAAGAACCCAACTGTTGAAACGAAGTTGAACGCTATACTATGAATATTTGAACCATTTGTAAAATAAATGTATTCTTTATATTTTCTTATATAATTCGCCGTTTTCGAGTACATAATTTGATATTCAAAAATTAAAAAGTATCTAAAATTGGAAAAATTGGGTTCTTTAGCTGAATACAACGCTGTATAAAATATCCACAGATGTGAAGTGTCACAGATTCAGCTAGTTATTGTGAATGAGAAGGTAATTTTGTTCTTCAAGGGGATGCGCAGCATGCACATTATGAAAGTATAGCTATCTTTTTATCAGGTCCCAATCGGAAAAAATGGTATGAGAAGAAAACTTTTTTTTTTACCTCAAGAATCAACTGTTGTCGTAGAATAAGTTCCCGAAAATTGATTTTTTTATTTTTAATGTGACTTGTCCTATACATTGTAAATGTCTTAAGGTACCAATAAATACCCAATTATTATTATTATATAAATGTATTGAGATGAACAGCCACAAGTACGCGCCAGTTGTCCTGTAAATTGTTTATTCATGTCAAATTTTTGTTCAAAGGTGAAGTTCATCTTGACTTGAAACTTCCGTTAGCTAATTCCTTTTACTTATTTTGATGCAAGATGATTTTTGTTGAAGTATTTAACATTCTTATAATTATCTGTTAATTCCTTAGGGAGATACCCATTCCCAACCACTGCATCATATGCATTTCATCTTAGGGTTAATATTTTCGAAATCTACAACTGATGTAACGTATTCAAACTTTAGCCAAAGAAGATAACGAACATTAACTCTCCTCAAGCTAGTACATATTAGGATACTGATCTCTTGTATTTTCCATGCAAATAACTGGATTTGGTATGCCTTCAATCAGTTTGTATAAACTTCAATTATGTTCGTCACATACTTTCCGAAGAGATTCGAGATTGTGATAAAATACGTAATAATAGAAACTTTTACGTAGAACGGGCAACATAGCGCTGATTTAAAACCCAAAAATGTTTTGGCAAGCGTCATAACCCCACATTTTCGTACTTTACAGAGGGAAATGTGTCAAATTTTCATGGCCAACTGAGTGCTAAAATACAAGTGAATGGGGTATATGTTCATTTGATTTCATTTGACGCGAAATTTGATGCTCGATAATTTCCCCTTTTTTCGTGGTATACGCAAGTATCCTTTGAGTTGTCAGAAAAATCAATTATCGTACAACTTCAACTCCTATTTCTCCACAGCAATAGTTGTTCAAGCAGGGCCGATCCTAGCTTGTTGGCCGCCCGCGTGCAGAATCCCTTATGTGCCGCCCCAAAGACAAAAAATATAACTTTTTTTTGACATATACACGGTGTCCTGGATAAAATGGAAAGCATTTTAATGTGAGAAAAGGAACACCTCGAGGTTCACGAAAAACCCCCATATGTAGTATCTAGGAGTTCTAGATTCTGATTTACAGAGTGTTTTTCAAATTTAAATATAAATTAAAACCACTTTATCTCCTGGACGGAACTGTATGAGATGAAATTAGGAATGAGCCTAGGATGATGGAGAAAGCCATAAGTAATAGATATCTACTCATAAGAGAGCTGAAAAATGTATTCAGATGGAAGGCCTTTATTTCGAACAGACAATGAGAGCCGTTTAGTTTTTGTTTTATTTCACCCAAATTGATAGAGATTCAAAATTCACTTCGTTATGAGAGGAATAGGATGTTAAATATCGACACGAGAGAAAAAATTATTGTCACTATCAAGAAAAAAATCAGTCCTCGGCGACGCAATATTATTTGGCGAATTGAATATATAAATCTTGCAGTTTACGCAGATATCGAAAATTATGATACTCTCCAAATTTGTCTGATACCGTCCTGCAAATCGAATGATATTTGATTTCAGTTTTCTGGAACCTCAAGGAAGCTATCTTTATTCCAAATTTCGGATAAATAGGCGATTCTGTCCAGGAGATAGAGTGGTTTCAATTTCCATTTAAATTTTAAAAACACTCTGTGAATCAGAATCTAAAATTCTTAGATACTACATATGGGGGCTTTTCGTGACCTTCGGGGTGTTACTTTTTCTTAAATATTTGGATGATGATGCCTCTGCCCTCAGTGCCCTCTGATATCTTCTCTAAAGATTTTTATGTTATCTTACACAATAAAAATGCAATTTACATATATTCAAGTAGGTACACGCATGCAGTAACTGCAGGAAGCATCATTACTAATATACAGGGTGATTCATAACTATTGGGACATAGGCTAAGGGCAGATTGTTCGGACCAAAATATGGCGATAGGACCAAATATACCTCAACAAAATATTGCTGTGGAAAAAGATAGAGGGCGTTAAAGTTGAATTTTTTATAAGGTAACAGAATATTATTTTCTTCGAAGTTCGAAAGTTCTTTATTAAAAGAATAAGAAAAGGCATAAAAGTCGGAGAAGGCCACGTAGAACATTTAATTTAAGTTTATTCTTTTTATGTTACATTGTTTTTAATTATGCTTTATGGTCGAGATAAATAGATAAAATAAATAAATCGTTACTTCAAATCCCCTTCTGATGCTCTGAACTGTTCAATTGTGTTTTTCTTATAAACGGATTAAAAAATATACAGTGAAATTATGTATTAGCAAAAAACGAAAAAAAAATTTAACTTTAACGCCCTCTATCTTTTTCCACAGCAATATTTTATTGAAGCATATTTGGTCCCATCGCCATATTTTGGTCCAAACAATCTGCCCTTAGCCGTAGCCTATGTCCCAATAGTTATGAATCACCCTGTATAACCATCTAGATTGCACCCTAGCCGTTTATGATTTTACGACGACGCGATTCTATTCCAACATATGGTAATTTTTACTAATCCTAAACCAGAGACATGCCTAGACCAAAGATTATAGAGTTGTCCTATTTCGAGTCCCCATCGATATGGATTGATCTCAGATGGTAGTTTGTTCGATCTTTGAATCACGTTCTTCTGAAGCAAGCATTCCTTTGTTTTTTTTTTTCGGTGAAGGGGAACAAGGAACTTGTATTTGATTTGGCAAGATTGAAAAATTCAGTTTCCTTCAATATTTTTTGTCGTCTTATTCAAAATTTGGATGATTGGAGAAAAAAGTAATAATCAATAATTAAAAACAATCATCTCTTTAGGATTCGTGGAAAATTATATTTTTTACAAAGTGACATATTTATAAAGGTCCCTTGTATTTGGCACGTGCTGCACACCTGCTAGGATCGACTCTGTGTTCAAGGCATATTTGGTCCTATCACCATATTTAAGGAATATCGGTTCTCGATAATTCTGATAAAATTTTAGGCAGAAATATAAAAACTTTATTCTTTCGTTCTTTCGAAATCTTGCTTCGAAGAACAAGACTGCACAAAGTCATCTACATAAGAAGCTGGGCGGTGTTGTTCTAACTTATTTTGTATAAATTTATAAATTGTAGAAAAATATTCGGTCTTTCATTGCCCAAAAATAAAGTAAAAAATTTTCGAACCGACCATCCTCGAACTCCAACGATTCGTACCAATGCGGATCCTTTCATAAAGTCTCCCTCTCTAGAAACAACAGACAGAAGAATGTAAGCTATCTGTACTATCCTACTAACTTAAATATAATTTGTGTTGAGCATTTTTTAATTTTAAGAAATTATAGGCTAGAAGAAACCATTCATATAAATTATAAATATACAGGGTGACAAGAAAAACCTCGGACAACCTCTTTCTCATTTAACTTCGCTGAACAAAAGAAATTGAACAAAACAACAACGAATAATAATAACATAGACATTTGGTAATAATATATTTAAGCGGTTTCGAAATTGCTTCCTTCGGCGGCGATATATAGCTTCAGACGCTTTTTGAAATTTTCGGCAATGGGCCGCAGCTCCTCGGGCGTTGATCGGTCCCATTCCCGGCGCAGAGATTACTTCAGCGACTCCAAACTTTTGTGGTGTTTAGCACACACCATGAGCTCCAAAATCGACCACACGCTGTATTGCATTGATTTGAGATCCGGCGGTAGAGCGGTCATTCTGCAGATGTGATGAAACCCGGAAAATGGGTTTTACACCATTCTTGCGTCATTTTCGCTTTGTGTTGAAAGTCCTGTTGAAAGGTCCATTGCGTGTTGCTGAAGTGCTGCTGGGCCAACGGAAGTACCTCGGCCCTAGAACGTCGCAGCGGTAGACGTTTTCATTGATTTTGATCCCTTTGGTCGCTGGCGCAAATTCTGCCCCAGACCAATGACGGATTGCAGATTTTGACGATGTTCGACGAAGACCGACTTACCGGTAGCTTCTGCGGACCAGACCCTGTCGTTTTGGTTAATGTGGGATTGCTCTATGGTAGAAAGCTTCTCGTCTGTAAAAAGAATAAGCTCCCATTGATAACTGGCGGCGAGACGAAGGAATTGGCGGCACCTTTGGAGTCGTATGCGCTAGTTTCCATCCGTGAGGAGTTGAACTTTTTGGAGCTTGTATGGCTTTAGGTTGTTGAGCTTCTTTTTGATCATCCAACGAACGGATTAAAGGTTGATACCGGTATCAAGGGCTATTTTCATCATGGAGACCCTTGGATTTCGATTGACTCACTTCTTGACGATTTTGCGATTGCTAGGCGTATTGACAGTGTTTTTTCTCCCACTTCCTAGACGACGACTATAATGGCAGAGCTCCTTGAAACGTCAAATTGCATCGGACATGGTTTTTCGAGGCACATTGGACGAAAGAACAATTTCGCATTGACGCTTTCCTTGACGAAACAGCTCCAAAATTGCACTACGTTTGTTTGACATTCTAAAACTGCAAAATGAAATAATATCAAACTGAAAATTCACATATGATCACATGAAAGTGTCAAGAATCTAATAGAATGAAAATAATTTGGCTGCGCTTGAATACTTCTGCTCCAGAAAGCAGTAAAATTTGTCCGAAGTTTTTCTTGTCACCCTATATATTCCATCACTGATAATTTGATCATAGTCATGAAGTGAAGTGTGAAATATTTCAATAGATGCCACGACAGTCGATAAAGTGAAAATAATAGTTTTAATTTTACTTTAGCATTCGCGATTCGCTTCGGAATGATTCTCAAATTTTCCGTGCGAAGAAATATTTCTCTTTTGTTTAAAAATTTCACGAGACTACGAGACTACTACGAGACCCTTGTGCTATATTCGAGATGAGACTCGAAGCGAAACCGAGAAATGTCCCGTCTTGTATCGAATGAGACGAGAAGAAACTCTCGTTGGCATCACTGAAAAATTAATAGGTATTTACATAAATGGGTTATGCTTATGCAAGACTTATGAATCAGCATACTTGCAGTTCTGTTTTTTTCATATTTCCGTTAACCGATTGATATGTGAAGTAATCCGAGTCTGTGGAGCACAACGTTGGGATGTTGACTTGACCCTGCAGACGCGATCTGCCCATTCCCAACCTTGCGGTCTGGTATCATTGGCCTCATTTCTTAAACTAATGTACGTATATGGAATTGGACACAATCGCATAATTCAGTTGATCGCCCATTGTGTCCGATTTCGCGCCAAAAGCCCATGACGTTGGTATCGCACTGCAAGTTCCGCAACGGCAAAAACAATTTTCGGATTGTTGACGTAGAATAACCGATGACAGAAAATTTTATTAGGATTGATTGGACTTATTTATACTACCACACTTTTTCATCTCCCCATTTCCTCTCCAGTATGAGGAATATGGACATTTATGTTATTATATGTAGTATGAATATTGATTGAAATGTATTCTGGGAAGTAATTTTTTTTTGAATGTTAATATTGGGTTTCTCTAAAATATAATAGTTGGGGAGCCCAAGAGGGACATTCGGGATTAACTCGAGCATGTCAGATTAATATAAGGGACGACACCTTGGACCCTGAAGTGTACCTCTACCAAAAATTAGATCTGTATACAGGGTCTTTCACGAGGAACCTCACCCATATTTATACGGGAAACTACTGAACGTATTTTCATGAAATTCAGCACTTATAAGTATTCCACGATGCTGATGAAATCTAAAATATTTTCAAGGCATGAGCACATCCGGTTTTTCCGGAAATGACGTCAACTTCAGTTTTTCAAATTAGAACACCATTTTTTTATTGCAGAAATAGATTCCTTAGAAAATTTCAAGTTATTTTGATGTAACATTTTTCAGTTTTGGTTGGAAAATTCTCTCTGAGCGGGAAAATTCGAAAAAAAATCGAAAATAGAGCTCCGCTGAAACAAGAATAACTTCGAGGTTTTTGGATGGAAAATTTTCATTTTTGGGATTATTCGAGATGTAAGATTGATGTATCCACTTTAAAAATCGAAATCGCGATTCATGATACAGGGGGTGAAAAAATCGCTTTCAAAGTTAGGGATGACAAAATCGTGAAAGATCAATTTTTTCAAATTAGAACCCCATTTTTTATGGCAGATATTGAATCTACGTTAAAAAATAATGTGAGTGTATGCATCACACCCTTGCCCTAAAATGGATATTTTCTGAGTTATTCACAAAAAACTGTTGTTCGTCTTGAATTTTCAGCTATTTCTTTTCCCTTCACGCCAAAAAGATGAAATTTTCAGGAACTGTTACTTAAACCATGTTTTAGATTTTACTACCCTAATATGCAAGAGAAAAAAGTTACAGGTTGTTCCTAAATAGATGGCGAATTTTGATTCGAATTTGTATCGGAAACCTCTTTATTTCAACTAATCGGCCATCGGTTTTCTCTCCAGTGATAAATGAATAATTCCTTATGAACCATATGCAAAAACTTACAATGTTTTACATTCTTTTTTTTTAATGATAGATATCATTAATTACATCTGCCAAATTCCTCTTTATTCAGTAGCATTTTGTGTTTACTATTAATTTGGTGATAATTCGTATTAAGTTATAACATCGATCACTATGACTAATTTTACCAATGAAGATTATTTAAATCTCATTCTACTTCATGGAGAATGTAATAAAGTTGTAGATAGAACGATTCGACTGTTCATTGAGAGGTTTCCTGACCAACCCAGACCAACGAGAGATACCATTAACAGAACCATGACAAACTTGAGAAATGTCGGATCTTTCGTTAAGAAAACTATACACAGAGAAAAAAGTGTAGTAGAAGATGAGAACAACGAAATTACAGTTCTTGCATATTTTCGTGTGAATCCTCAAAATTCTCTCAAAGATGCCGAGATTGATCTGGGATTATCTCAATCGAGCGTTTGGAGAATATTAAAAAAACATAAAATGCACCCATATAAATTCAATAGGGTACAGCATTTGAAGGAAACTGATTTCGTCAGGAGAACAGAGTTTTGCGAAGCTATGATGATTCGATTTCAAAAGAATGAAAACTTTTTGGACTGTATAATTTGGACAGATGAATCTAAATTCACAAAGAATGGTTCTTTCAATAGGCATAACAGTCATTATTGGGATGAAGAGAACAACCACCACTTCAGACAATGGAACTTTCAAGAGACCTGGAGTTTCAATGTTTTTTGCGCCATCAAAAATAATGCAATTCTCGATGTTCACATTTATGATGGGACTTTAACTGGTAAGATAGAACACTACACATGTTTGCATTATTTAAAGAATGTTCTCCCTTAGGAGATAGATATTCTGACATATTGAAAAATCTACAGCATGGTTCAAATAACAGTTCCTGAAAATTTCATCTTTTTGGCGTGAAGGGAAAAGAAATAGCTGAAAATTCAAGACGAACAACAGTTTTTTGTGAATAACTCAGAAAATATCCATTTTAGGGCAAGGTTGTGATGCATACACTCACATTATTTTTTAACGTAGATTCAATATCTGCCATAAAAAAATGGGGTTCTAATTTGAAAAAATTGATTTTTCACGATTTTGTCATCCCTAACTTTGAAAGCGATTTTTTCACCCCCTGTATCATGAATCGCGATTTCGATTTTTAAAGTGGATACATCAATCTTACATCTTGAAAAATCCCAAAAATGAAAATTTTCCATCCAAAAACCTCGAACTTATTCTTGTTTCAGCGGAGCTCTATTTTCGATTTTTTTTTCGAATTTTCCCGCTCAGAGAGAATTTTCCAACCAAAACTGAAAAATGTTACATCAAAATAATCTTTTCACTAGGAAGAATAGCAAACCTACCAGAGTAGCTACTAGTCGGAGACAAAGTTCGCTGTTATCTAGGGTGGTTGCGATAACGAAGTAGTCAAAATCAAATTATGTACTAGTTTACTCACACCTTCGGAAACTGATTATATGTACAACGGAGATATGTGTAGGTATGAAATATGAGTGAATCTATCGGCAAACATACATTCGAGAAATTCTATCCGGTCACGAGCACTTTATAAAGTTTATTCCGGGTACAGTGAAAAATCAAAGGTTATTCAATAAAATGCGCCAACCAAAACTGACGAAATGAATACTAAGGATGACCTCGCGAAGTGTAATGACTTGCTATACGGTATCGGGAGGTAATTGTATTTCTCCAGAAATGAAACACAACCAGGGCGGGTCTATTCGAGACTTTTATTCGCTACCCCAAGGGCTATAACGCTCCATGACTGATACCGAAGAAAATGTTTATTTTTAGCGCAACTACGGGATTTCACTGACGACGAGCGGTATCTCTTATTCTCTACCCCAAGGGCTATAACGCTCCATGACTGATAGAAATGAAGAGATTTCGGATTCAACACTTATGACGCGGAACGCGGACAGGGGGGTTGACGGGACTTTCCCTTCAGTACCCCAAGGGCTTACGCGCCATGACTGATAGCGAAGGGAAAGGTCAGACTCGCGAAACAGGGTAAAGAACGATAAAATATAACAGAAAGCGATACAGTACAGCAGTGTCAAAGTCAAAGAAGTAACCGGTGTAGGTCTAACAAAGAAACTGAACGGTAGAGACGGGGACCTACCTCCTTTGCTTCAGGCACTCGCGAAAATCAAAGTAAAAAAACTAAAAATTAATTCTTAATATCATTGATGCCAGCAACACAAAATTATTTTTAAACGTCGAATCGCAGAAAGTACGGAGCATAAACTAACTGAAGTAAAAGAGCAGTAAAAGCGACTGAAGTAACAGAATCAAAAGTCAAAAGTAGAAGTACTGAAGTAAAAGAGACCGTCGCGGGGGAAAAATCTGCTTTTATAGGCTAATCCCCCCACACGTTAAAAATCTGAAAATTCCAGAATGCGACAAGAATGAAAAACGTCGTCAGCTCCGGTTTATCGCATATCAACATCAGAAAAACGTCGAAATCTTCAACGGCATGCAAGAAAAACAACGTTAAACACAGATAAACGGTTTTTTACATTTACTCTGCCCATCGGAATGAATTTACTAAATATTTGAGAATTAAATATTTTCAAAGGCGGAAATATGAAAACGAAAGGAATGCACTAAAATGAACTCCAATTTTCCTCAGAAAACTGGGATTCATTACAGGGTATAATATATCATATATCATATCCTCTAAAAATCTAACCCGCTCGAAAAACATCTCTTTTCACCATTTTCTACTCTTCCGAACGGCCAGCCCCATCATGCAAACTGTCAGATTATCATGAATTCATTACCAGAAACACGAAGGGCAAATGCAGTATCTTGATCTTACCTCAAAATTTTTTTTACATCTTTGAAAACCTACAGACGCTTTCCTCACCGCTGAAAGTGCATACATCATAGAACCTCTCTTTCTTTCTACCATCTTATCTTCAAAATCCACTAGGTCTCCACGACGCTCGAGTAAATCCCGATTCAGCATCGTCGGCTCCCCAACTATAAGGAACTGAAATAGAAATGCTACTTACTAAGAGGAAGATTAATTGTAATTTTTCGAGCTAGTCTGTAGATATAATTATTACCCACCCTCCCAGATTAGAATTAGGTTTCGTTAGATACTACCTAAATCTAGCTCCCTGATGTGAGGTTATTTTTCGAGACTCGTACGGAATTGTTTCATGGTGTACCATGGGACGGCGAAGAGAGGGCCCCGTTTTCCGTCAACTCTCAAAAAACATGCTGATGGAGAAGGTTTCATAGAAAGCACAATATAATAATTATATCTACTGACAATCTCGGAAAATTTCTTTTAATCTTTCTTCAGGTAAGTCGATTAATGTATAAATATAAAGTACTACTTTAGTGGATATTGTGGAAGACCTTGAATGATAATGTCAAGCAGTACAAGCTGTTGAGAAAATTGGAACATTATGGAATAGGAGGAATTCCATTTATGTTGCTGGCTTTATCTTTGTAAGACTGAGTATCTACAGTATATAGAAAGTGGTGGACAGCTGTCTCCTCCTAAAAAAGATGAAGCGGGGGCTCCTCAGGGTTCTTTCATAGGCCCTCTCTTTTGAACGAATTGCTGGCAAATATTAATTCAAATGTAGATTGCAGCTACATGTTGATGACAGTTAAATAAAAAGTTAATGCAGTCATTGTCATTTTTGAAGGGGATTTTAAGATTTTCGTCAAATACCTAAATCCTTTTTTCTCAATCGATAGTTGGTTTTCCTCAATTTTGAAGATTGTTTGCCGAAACTTGATTCAAATGAGTTATGTAATTAAAATCAATTTCAGATTAGTAGATGTCACGAAGTGTTAGTAGGTATTTATGAAAAAAAATTCCGACTATGTTCTGAATCATTGATAAAACAGAGTAATATTTTTCAAATCGGAACCTCTTGGCTATTTACACGATCGTAAAACTGACTATATGAGAACCAAAACTATGAATTTTGCCTTCTACACTGTTATCGAAATTCATAATATGTAAGTATATCGACTACTAAGTGGAAAGAGTCCTCTTTGGGTGAAACAGGTTTGATTTTTGGGCAAATCCTTTCATTTTGAGGTTATATATCCAAGTTAGTTCATTCCCATCCTATAGTTCGTAACTAATATGAAATGTACAAAAACTTTACCATGCTAAAGATAAGATATATACGTTCCTAAACATTTAACAGACGTTCATTTCACTTCACGAATGGTGAAAACTGACGCCTTCACAAGAAAGTCGTATTCGAAGGTTTGCTTAAAGGATCTAAATTATGAAAACTTCAATGAGATTTCCCCATTATCACGAGACAGATGAAGATATTTTCAACAGATTAAATATAGGCCTCCGGGAAAAAAATATGCCAATCCTGGATGGCGGTTTTTCGGGCTTAGTTTGACACCCGTCGCGGCTCTTGTAGTGCCGCGGATCTGTCAAGTTTTAGAGGGGGACTTTATTCGAAAATCACGAAATTCTCGATTTTATCTCGCAATTTTCGAGCACTTTTGGACGGAGTAAAAAAACGGTCTCGTCCTCTACGGAGAACTTGACTCTTCCTCTGGATTTCTATATCCCGCACTACCTTTGGCACTCGCCATTCCCGATTTTCCCGACCCTTCTCCCACCGATCTCGCATCCCGAAAAATTTGATGCGATGCAGTGATCATTCTTATCAACGTTATTATAAGCCCATAGATCTACTTTTTAGGTAAATTCACCTTAACAGGCTGATTCGCCTTTTGTTCGAAGCTCGGACCTACGGCCCTCGCGATTCGTCTTTAATCCGTAGCTCGCGATTCGCCCTTTTATAAATATCTAGGACAAAAACGGTATTTTTCGAAGATTCTGATCGATTTAAGCATAGAACTATAAACATATAGAATTTGAGCGTTTCTCTAATAAGTATACACAAAAGTGTAGGCCTAGAACCTGGCGATGTACGCATGAGTCGTGAATTTTTGCGAATAAGAAGAGACTGAGAAAAGCAGTGAACTCTTTTAGGCTCGGTTGTTCAATTCTGGTTTAAGCCGAGATTCAAGTTAATCCTGGATTAACGTGACAGATTTGAACGGAAATGTCAAAATTAATCCAGGATTAACTTTAATCACGAATTGAACAACCGGGCCTTAGAGCTCACTGGAAAAAACGCACGTCATAATGAGCATTAGTTCTCGCGGGATCTAGACTAGATGTTTCAGATTCGATTCAGAACCTTTAAATAAGACGAAAAGTATCTAATGGAGTCATGCCCGAAAACACTCCGTTGGTAGTTATGTTGCTTCAAAAATGACGTCGTGATTATGGATTTATCAGAGACAAGTACAGACACAACAATAACCAACAGGTTGTCTCTGGGATTTATTGAATTTTTTCAAATTGGAACAGAAATAAACAAATGAAATTTTGCAGTTCTATTTTTCAAATACAGATCCACCTAGAATTTTTTACTCATCCTCCATATGGAGTGAAATCTATAGACATTTTTTATTTTGCAACTTAACTTTTCATTCAAGCTTCGAATATTATCATAGAAAAATATGCATTGAAAAAAAGCTATGTGAAGCAGGCACTCCCAATTGCGAATTTTGAAACAAAAATTTCAGGGTCGTTTGTCCATCGTAGGTTCATGTTTGTCCACCATTTGTTTTTCATTTGTATTTGTATTTTTAATGGTACAGATCGTTTGTCCAACGTAAGTCAACTTTTGTCCAACCAATTTTTTCATTTGTGCTCCCACAGAATCATAGAAATCACTCTTTGAAAATTTTGGAGAATGTGAAGTTGGCACCCCCAAATTGAAACTTTTGAACCAAAATTTCAAAATCGTTTGTACATCGTAGGTCCATTTTTGTCCACCTTTTTTTTATTCGTCCAGGCACCTTTTGAGAGATATGGGAAATGAAGTTGTTTCGGTGCATTTTCTGAGCAGCTCATCCAAATTGCGAAAGCTTCGCACTTTCCAAAATTTTCAATGATTGATTTCTATGGTTCTGTGGCTGAACAAATGAAAAAATTGGGTGGACCAACATAGACGTACGATGGACAAACGACCCAAATTTTTGTTTAAAAATTCGCATTTGGGGGAGCCAGCTTCACATAGCTTTGAAAAGACGATTTTATTTGGAAATATGGATGGATGCTATGAAGGATACGTGCGAAAAGGAATTGCATCTCTATTCGAAGAATTTGAAATAATATACACAATCAAGTAAGTAGTCATCTTTGAAGCAACATATCTCCTTAATGAATCTTTTCCGGACATGCCCCCATAGAAACTTTTCGTATTATTTTGAGGTTCTGAAACTATATCTTAATTTATTCCAATTAATCCTGAGACACTCTGAATGTCGGGAACTCGAGATTCCGATATGTCGAGATTGAGGAAAAAATAAATTCGTGACCTCCTGCGCCTTCGTAATAAAATAACGCATACCTACTCTAAAAAGTTCAAATTAATAAGGGATAATGATTCGAAAATGCTGATTTATAAAAATTTTCATTTGATTCAAAGTGCCTTAATAGATGGCGCTGTATACAAAATCATCGACTGATATAAAAAGCCTGACAGTTAAGAACCCTACGATACGTTGTGAACGGAAGTTTTTGAGGAAATACCTCAAATTCATTAAACTCTTAGTCATTCGACATTCTTTTTTACAGTTTCTCCACGTTCTTCTGGTCGGGAAAGGAAGAAAGTGACACATTGACGTCGTCGGACAACGCTCCCTGGTTTATCAGTGGCGTGGAGCCTAGAGGCATATCGAATCCCTCACAAGTAATCTCCAGGCAAATTCAGGCTTCCGGCAGTTCCAGATCCGGATACGACGATCCATTCAGTGATTTAAAGTTCCTGGGCTCGAATAAATTGTTTGAAGTTGACCCTGGGATAACTTCGTGTAACGCGTTATCGGACGGTATGTCAGTTTCGCAAACGACGGAAAACGTCAATGACTCTGGAAACGTGCGCGATAGTGTCGGCGACGCTAGTTCTACGCGTGGAGAACAGGTGGCACCAGATGTATTGGATGAGAATGGGTATAGATCTTTGGATGTTGCCGAATCTATGGAAAAGGTTTGTGAAATTGTCCTTACTTATGTGAAATTGTACAAAATAGAAAATTAAAAAAACTAAAATGTCCTTCATCCGCTTCTAATTATTTTTTCAGCTAGAGTGTATGATCATTTCCTGAGTCTTCTGATTCATTCTTAGGAAGGCGTAGAAGGACCAAGGAGTTACTTCAATTTCAATCCCGACTTGTAAGTCAGGATCTCGAGATCTCGACTTATAAGTCGGGATTTTGGCTATTAACTCCGTATTCAATCCAGTCGTCATTTCGTCAAGGTTATGAACACAACACAACAAACGAAAAGTTGAGCAATGTCGGCGCATGTTATTCGATTACGTATATATCGATCGGAAAAGGAACCAGAAAAAAATCGTCAGGAATTTTTGCTGTCGAAGAGCGTTCTGGCAAATAATCATAATAGTTGGGGAGCCGAAGAGGGAAATTCGGGAATTACTCGAGCGTGTCAGATTAATATAAGGGACATATCTTGGACTCTGTAGAGTACCTCTACCAAAAATTAGACCTCTATATATAGGAGGAATTGTTTGGGACAGCCTGTCAGAATAG
Source organism: Coccinella septempunctata (assembly GCF_907165205.1). NCBI lineage: Eukaryota > Metazoa > Arthropoda > Insecta > Coleoptera > Coccinellidae > Coccinella > Coccinella septempunctata. Next base: position 22,069,999 of record NC_058191.1, on the reverse strand, counting down.
TAAAAAAAAAAACGATCATTGTACGTACTCCAGCGTGTCAGAATAAGATATAATGTGGTTATTTACATGTTCGAAAAGTATATATTCTCTTAATCTGACAATTTAAGCTTGTCGAAAATGTGTGGGAGGGCGCCTAAGTTGCAAAAAAAAAACGTCACTTGTACATTCTCGAGCGCGTTGGTGTTTTTTCTTATTCTGAAGTTTAAGATTCAAGAATAATGGAGAAAATATAATCTGACAGTTTTAGCAAGCCGAAACAATAAAAATTGTCCATAAAGGTCACAAAATCAGTTTTTTTGAATTATCTCATTCCCTGGGCTTCAATTCTTTTTCGCATTCATTATAAAAGTTGTAGAACATAACATTTTCTACCAACTTTGTCCGAAGCAATTTTTTCTACGTTCAAACGTTTTTGAGATATATGGCGATTAATGCGAGGTGTTTAGCGATACATGCTGAAGCGAAAATTCACTCGTTTGAAAATATTACATTCTAAGGTTCAGTCACAGAAAACACTAAAATTTGCGTGACTAATTTCGAAATTGTCATCATAGAAATACCTTGTCATTTTGACAATTGGATGAATATAGATTAGATTCGGATTCTACATTGACCTTGCCCTTTCGCATGTGTGGCTAAGCTTCTCGCCCTTATCGCCCTCTAACTCGAGAACGGTTAAGATGTTAAGAGTATGTAAAATTGCTTCAGACAAAAGTTGTGTAGAATTTTATTATCTTATATTTTCATAATTAATACAAAAACGATTAGAGGTACAGGCAGGGAAATATTCGCATAAAAGAAATTTTTATTATCTTCAAAGTGTCAGACTAAGAAAACCCCCCGTGATTAGTGTCAGATTAATGGGTCAACACGTTTACAACACCGAGATTAACCATCTGTATGAAAATCTGACACGCTCGAGTATGTACAAGTAACGGTTTTTTTACATTTTCAAAGGACCGCTGTGTCCTTGCGTCACGTTCAAATTGTCAGTCCCTTGAAAAGTAGCTTCCTTTCGGTCCAATTAACATATACTCCAAAAATCTGACACGCTGGAATTTTTTTTTTACCAACGCGCAAACTGTCAGATAAGCATGAATGCATTATTAGAGACACGTAGGGCATATACAGTATCTTAATCTGACACGATCGAGTATGTACACCTGACGATTTTTTTTTACATCTTTGAGACCCTGCAGACGCTTTCAGCACCGCTGAAAGTGCATACATCATAGAACCTTTTTTTCTTTCTACCATCTAATCTTCAAAATCCACTAGGTCTCAACGACGCTCGAGTAAATCCCGATTCAGCATCGTCGGCTCCTCAACTATAATGAGATGTCATAAGTTCGAAATAATTTCATTTTGAAAAAAACGGGATCATAACATTTTCTGAAAATTCAAGTAGACCAAGATTAAATATTAATTCTGTTTCCAAATGATTTTCAAGTTATTGGACGAAAATTGTTTCCAATCTCACCAAAAACTGTGCTAGAACTTCGTTTTCCATGGTATGGATTTTTCAAATTAACGCTTGTGTTGTAATATAAGCAGAATTCGAAGGAAAAAATTCGCGAAAATCTGGAAAATATACAGGGTATTAGGTAAACATACGGCAAAAATTCAAGAGGTACTGGCGTGAAGTTGGCCACATTCACACATACACTGCACGAAAAAAAAATGGTTCGATATATTCTCAGGATTAGCAAGGAAATTATGCGAAAAATATTGTTTAATTCGTGCAATTTGATCATAAGAAAATGATACTCTAGAAATAACCCTTCTCTTTTTCTTTGACAGGTCATCAGAAGGATGGGAGGGGATAGTTTATGAGAAATAATTCGATAACTTTTCTAAATGAACGAGTACCGCATTCTGCTTCTAGGATGTTGTTTCATGAAGGAAAATTGAATCGAATGACATCAATTTTAAGGTTCGTCAGGACATCAGCTCGGTGGGAGAGGTGGTAGTTTATGAGAAATAATTCGATAACTTTTTTGAATGAGGTAGTATCGCCTTCTGAATGAATTGAACGACATCCTCCTTATAGTTTGTCAGCCCTTCAGGGAGTTGAAAGAGGGCAGTTTATGAGAAATAATTCGATAACTTCTCTAAATGAATGTGTACCGCCTTGTGCTTTCAGAATATATATGTTACGGGCAATGTAATTATTTAGGTCAGTATTCATAATGCTTGGTTATTATGAATAATGACCATTAAAATTGGGCAATTTGATAAATTCGAATTACTTTACGATAATTTCTCACATTGCCCGGTCATTATAAATACCGCTATTATTTCTTTGGGCACTTTGATTAAGTGTCAGCTAATGAAGAACAGAGCTCATCCACAGCCCTCTTAAGGCTTAAGAGGCCCGTGGCTCATCTTAATGGCATCAACTGTAACTCCGTACGAGGCCATGTTTGGGACAAAGTTAAAAGTTGGTCTAAAAAGTTTTTTAACCACAGACGTTCTGCATAATATAAATTGTGAAGAGGACTCAGAAGTTTTAGTAGAAGATCAGATCAATTTACAGTCTGTAGAAGAAGGTCTACTGCAAAATAAACCACATGTGTTAGCGAAGCTACCAGGTCTAAGTCATCATGATGAGGAGGAACTACGGCACGAAACACGGAATTCTAAATCAACTTTATGCCCGGAACCAATTTACAATTTGTAATGAGAAGTTTATATATGGCGAAGATATTCTACAGACAGAGATTTCACTATGAGAATGTGCAAGATTGTCATCCAAGAAAGAGGGCCAAAGCTATAGTCGATGTGGCTGTAAAGGTAGCTGTAAATCCGATAAGTGCAAGTGTCGTAAAAAAAAGCTATGTAACTCCAAATGCCACCAAAGTGGAAGATGCTCTAATAAATACACCCTCTATGTAGGTATTGCTACATATTGACATTTTGTGTAAATATAAATTTATAAGTACGTACATATCTAATACATTATTTTTATTTGGACTTAAGTTTTGTTTGTACTTATTTCATCGCCATCGGTTTGTTTGTCAGCATGTGAAATTTGTTACTTTGTCAGTTAGGTATGTAAAAATTTGTTTTTTTTTTATATGAAATATGAATAAAAATGATTTTTAAATTGCCCACTCGACTTTCAGCATTATACATAATGACCGGGCAATGTAATATTTGGAACATAATTTATCATTTTGTCATATCCATTTGGGCACTTTTTAAATTGCCCGGGCATTATGAACAATGCCCAATTATTTACATTGCCCGTGACATATACAGTCCCTGGCCAGTTTATTAGACGCACTGAGGATTTTTTTTATATTTACTGGTATTGCTCGAGGAAAAAGCAAAATATTTGAATTTCATTTCCACAGAATGTTAGTTTCATCTACGACTCTCATTAAATTGTTCTATTTGGCATTTATTTTTGATGTTGTAGTATTAGTACTTAAGTATGAATCAGTACTATGTCTTCCAGTGGACTTCTTGCATTCTGCAGGTTCGGACGTTATTTCGATAATCCACATATGAAATCATTATCTTCTAATGCAGCAAACCGAACAATCCTGCATTGATAGTATGAAGCACTCATAGCTACACAGGGTGGCTCAGCAAAATATTAGAATTTCATGTTTAATCATCAATAAATCAATATTTTTTATTGAATATGATATATTATATGTGAAAATCATTTACAGATGAAGTATATGTAACATATACGTTCAATTTAATAATTCAATATCGAGATTTTGCATCGAATCAATGCGTCTAATAATATGGCCAGGGACTGTATATTAATAAAAGAGGATCTATGGTTTACTTCAAAATGCTTTATCGTTCAAACGATCGCACCAAATTGGACAATTCTTTTTTTGTTGTGTTTATTATTGTTAGGGCAAGGTTTATATAACAAAATATTCCCAAAAAAAAATTGTACAGAACAGAAAAAAAGGCATTCCTTTTTCTTACGACCAATCGAGCAATCACGATGAGTTATTATTATCTACCCTAGAAATAATTTAAATGGCAAAACTAGGTTTGCCGGGTCAGCTAGTGTTTTATAAAGGAAAAATGAATCGAATTACATCAACCTTGTAGTTTTCCTAAATGAAAAGGAAAAATGAATCGAATGATATCAACCTTATAAAGGTATTTAGTTTGTCATGCCGTCAGTGGGGTGGAAGGGGGCAGTTTATGAGAAATAATTTGATAACTTTTCGAAATGAAGGAGTACCGTCTTCTATTTATCTAAAATAATTTTTTTTTTATATATCATATCATATTATACAAAACTATTATGAACCATTGTTTCAAATAATTCGAACGAAAGTACAACTTTTCGCCGATAGGCTGCAGCAGGGTATAGGGGTCGCACGCAGACTTCATTGGGTCAGGTCAGGGTATGGAGGGTATCTCCGTACCCTCCGGTCTCTACCCTCCATAGGTCAGGGTATCAAGACAAATACCCGCCTTCAAGTACCGCGGGCACCACGGAAGTATTTAATGACAATTTCCTATATATCCTCCTGCAGTCTATGGGCAAAAAGTTGTTCTTTCGTCGACTGCAGGTCACGTGGTGTTATTGGGAGTCATGGATGGATGTAGGAGTCTTCAGAGTAAGTGAGGCTTGATTCAGTCTTGGTTGGACAGGTGGCGTGTCATGATGAGGATTGAAAAATATCCCCCATGGCGGGCCTCTCTTGAAGAGATTGAGATGTATTACACTTCACTGTACTGATGAGGGGCAATAACCCCGAAACTAGCTTACAATTTGTGTATACCTATATGTCTCAGCCTCTCTGGGAATTCCTTCGATGATTCATGCACGCATTAATGGAACGATAATTCTTCGAATTATCGCCTCCACATTAAATATTTTCGCGGCACTTGACGGCGGGGCACTGTGATGCTCCAGGTATTTATCTTGAAAATAAGAAGTATAAAAGGAACACAACACAACAGAAAACCATGATACTAGAAGGTATAGAATCACTCATCCTGAAAGATCCAAAACAATTTTGTCTCAAGTTGTCTTAAGAAAATATTGAATACCCTTAGATGACAGATACAACTAGAAGAATATGAAACCGAACTATACAGTAATCTGAGAACTAGCTTCAAGAATCTTCAGGATGAGCTAGACATGCAACTTATCTAGAAGAATTATTATTATAAACTGTCAGGGCTTCTTTCTCCGCCTCTTACGTAACAGCAAATTCTCCATGAGCACGAACCTGACATTCTCTGCCTACAAGGACATGGAAAACGAGTAAAACGACTCAATATGGGGCTCCGAAACACACACAAAAAGGGTAAAATATTGGAAAATATTTTAGCAAATACCGATTTCATTACACACAATACAGGACAACCAACACACTTCACCGAAAGCAATGTAACTTTTTCCTGTATAGATCTGACACTATCAGATGCCACAAGCAGCCCTTCCTTGGAGTGGGAACCCTTGGATAGCCGGTATGATAGCGACCACTTTCCAATGAAGATTGGTTACCAAACATGTGTGGCAAACATCGACATCACAGAAAGTTGGAAAATAAATGAAGCTGATGATTGGTGTTTATTCGCAAACTATGTGAATGAAAAAATGACCACTTTCTCACTGAAAGAGAACATAAACACTTCAATTGAAAACTTTTTATAGAAGCAGCTGAGCTTTTCGTAGGAATAAGAAAGATTTCTAGAACGTGCAAATTCACGCCCTGGTAGAATCAAGAATGTGGGGAGCACATAAAACGAACCAAACAAGCCTTTTAAAACTGAAGAAATGAAATTTCCCAAAAAATCTTGTTGAATTCAAAAAGCAAAGAGCATTAACGAGAAACATCCTGAAGGATGCTAAGGAAAAGACTTGGCAAGACTTTATCTCACAACTAAGTATTAACTCCAACATCAAAGAAGTCTGAGGAAAAATCAATGCCATCAAGGGAGCTATGTGAAGCTGGCACCCCCAAATGCGAATTTTGAAACAAATATTTCAGAGTCGTTTGTCCATCGTAGGTCCATGTTTGTCCACCCTTTTTTTTCATTTGTCCAGGCACCGTTTTAGAGATACCGGAAAAGAACTCGTTTCGGTTCATTTTCTAAGCTGCACCCCCAAATCTCAAAACCTTATTTTGGATGGTACAGATCATTTGTCCAACGTAAATCCACGTTTGTCCACAAAATTTTTTCGTTTGTCCACCTACAGAACCATAGAAATCAATCTTTGAAAATTTTGGAAACTGTGAAGTTAGCACCCCCAAATGAAAATTTATAAAAAAAAAATTCAGGATCGTTTGTCCATCGTAGGTCCATGTTTGTCCACCTTTTTTTTTTCATTTGTCCAGGCACCGTTTGAGAGATATGGAAAAAGCAGTTGTATCAGTGCATTTTCTGACCAGCACGCCCAAACCGCAAAAACTTATTTTGGACGGTACAGATCGTTTGTCCAACGTTTGTCCACCAAATTTTTTCATTTGTCCATCGACAGAACCATAGAAATCCATCTATGCAAATTTTGGAAAGTGTGAAGTTGGCACTCCAAATGAAAATTTGTTTCATTTGTCCAGGCACCGTTTGAGAGATATGGAAAAATGAGTTTTTTCGATGCATTTTCTGTGCAGGTCACCCAAATTGCGAAAACGATGGTAAATATCGTTTGTCCAACGTTTGTCCACTTTTGTCCACCCAATTTTTTTATTTTTCCACCCACAGAACCATAGAAATCTATCGTAAAAATATTTTGGTTGTTATTAAGTTGCATAACTAACTCAAAATTTTGAACCAAATATTCTGGTTCGTTTACTTTTCGATAGTTCATTTTTGTACATCAGGAATTTATTTTCATTTCCATCCAGACTACATTCGCAATTTGGGATGAAAAATTGATTAATCAAAATTCTTCGTTTACTATTCCTAAAATGCTAAAGAATATTTTTCACCGAATGAATCGTTGGTCCATAGCGGATTCACATTTATCCAATCAAAATTTTCATTGGTCCATAAGCTTATAACAATAACAATATTGAAAAAAAATTCATTATATTCTCTTTTCGACAAGTTGATCATATTATGTGGCGAAGAGAGCTTTTAGAGGATAAAACATGTAACCCTAGTAGAGTTGCTCCTTCAAAATTTGTATCACATTTCCATCTATGGTTTATTTATCTTTTATTGAGAGATAAAGGACTCGAAAGCTGACCTTCGAAAAATCCTGAAAAAGCTGGGTTCAGTTAAAAATTCGTCAAGACGGAACGGTTGCGCCGGGATGGATGAAATTCTCAGGTTTATTACTCGAAGAGTTCCGAGTTGCTCTTTAAGAATATGGTTCTGTGAGTGGACAAATAAAAAAAATGGGTAGACAAAAGTGGACTAACGTTAGACAAACGATACTCACCATCGTTTCCGCAATTTGGGTGACCTGCTCAGAAAATGCACCGAAAAAACTTATTTTTCCATACCTCTCAAATGGTGCCTGGACAAATGAAAAAAAAGGTGGACAAACATGGACCTCCGATGGACAAACGATCCTGAAATTTTGGTTTGAAAATTTTCATTTGGGAGTTCCAACTTCACACTTTCCAAAATTGGCATAGATGGATTTCTGCTGTTCTGTCTATGGACAACTGAAAAAATTGGGTGTACAAAAGTGGACTTAGGTTGGACAAACGATCTATACCATAAAAAATACGTCTCTGCAATTTGGAGGTGCTGGTCAGAAAATGCACCGAAACAACATTTTTTCCATATCTCTCAAACGGTGCCTGGAAAAATAAAAATGAAAGGTGGGCAAATATGGACCTACGATTGACAAACGATCTTGAAATTTCGGTTCAAAAGTTTTCATTTGGGGGTGCCAACTTCACACTTTCCAAAATTTTCAAAGATTGATTTCTATGGTTCTGTGGGTGGAAAAATGAAAAAATTTGGTGGACAAACGTAAACTTACGTTGGACAAACGATCTGTTCCATCCAAAATAAGTTATTGCGATTTGGGGGTGCTGCTCAGAAAATGAACCAGAAAAAGTTCTTTTCCGATATCTCTAAAACGGTGCCTGGACAAATGAAAAAAAAAGGGTGGACAAACATGGACCTACGATGGACAAACGACTCTGAAATTGTTGTTTCAAAATTCGCATTTGGGGGTGCCAGCTTCACATACCTCATCAAGGGAAATAAACTCTAGTTGGAATGAAAGGTATTAAAACATAAGAACAACATTATAACAGAAAAAAGACAAGAAGCAGAACTATTAGCTGATCAGTTCCAACATCAATTATCTGACTCGAATTACGATACCAAATTTCTGCAACCAGCCCATAGAAGTGAACGAAAACAACTCAAAACCCATTTATCTTCCCATTACCATGGAAGAACTCCAGTACGCAATCGAAACCACCAAAACACAACTCCTGGACCCGACCAAATCCCTCATATCTTCCTCAAACATCTCCCGCAATCAGGATGAGAGATGCTGTTGAAAATATTGAGCTCAATGTGGTTAGAACACTATGCTTCGTTGATGAATGGAGAGAACTGAGGGAAGGTATAATAATACCGAACCAAAAGAGCAGTTCACGAACAGACCCAAGAAATTATCGGCCTATCTCACTAACTTGTTGTAGGTATGTGCAAATTATTTGAATACAACGAAGCATCTTATAATGATGACATCACCATATAAGAGCTCGAAAATGCCCTCGATCAATGTAGAAAAACTGTACCAGGACCAGACGACCTTCCCTATGAATTCATAAAACAGCTGGAAAAATCTCAAAAATTATTAGACATTTTCAACAGAATATGGAACGAATATACTTACTCAGATTCTTGGAAAGAAGCTCTCATAATCCCCGTACCCAAACGTTCCAACAATGACTTACGATTTGTAGAAAGACAATATCCTTGACATACTGCATGAGTAAAATTATCGAAAAAATGATCGGTTGGTTTGGTACCTGAAAAAAAAAAGAAACCTGTCAATGAATAACAGATGGGATTTCGAAGAAATAGGTCGACAACAGATAACTAGATCATGTTAGAAAACGATATCCTAGGTAGTTGTCGAACAAACAACACTTAACGGCTGTATTTTTCCATTTAAAAAAAGTTTTTGACCTAACATGGAGATAAAGCATCGTGAAAACCTTATTGGACTAGGGAATTAGAGGTAAACTGCCAGAAAGTTTAGAGTGAACATATTGGATCAAACATCAGACTTATACACTTCGGAAAAAGGAATACTTCAGGAATCCACTAGTGGTACACTATTCATTATAACGATAAATAGACTTCTAGATGGTGTGGATAATAATGTTGGAAAGAGTATGTTTGTTGAAGACCTTGCTATTTTTCACTCGTACAATAATGTTCAAGGAACTAAAAAGTGTTTACAGCAAGCAATAGTTACTATTTTTAAAAATGCAAGAAAGCATGGTAAACAATAGGTGTGCATTTTTTTAAACTTCGAACACCACAATATAATCCAATTTTAACAGCAGGAGGAAAAAAGTTGACATTACATACGGCCGGTTTCATAATCAAACTTAAAATGGCTCTAATTTTAAAGCTTCCTTTAACCCTATTAAAAATGACACTAAAGGAAGCTTTAAGCTTAAAGTGACTTTAAATTTGATTATGAAACTGAACGTTAATGTTATATTTTGTCAACTTAGACACCTAGAAAAAACAAGGAAAAACTCAATGATGTCTCAGCTTACTATGATAACCACAAAATTTCCGCTACCTCGGATCTTTCCACTGTGATAGACATAAGATGTCTAAAACTCTGGTGTATTCACTGATTCGATTTTGTTTTTAATTTCGTGGGGATATGGGATCAGTTTCGCTTTTTCCACTGTAGGTAGCGCTGTTTAGAATTTGACAGAGCATTGTCATTTGATATTGATATTTATCTATGATAATTTCCTACGACGTACCAATATGTTGTATTTATAAGCGATTATTGGTGTGTGAAGTTTCGAGAAAGGGGTGTAGAACATTCATTTATTCAACATGTCGTTCAGTAAGATCAGTTTTCCATATGGACAATCAAGAGCTACAGCTAAGAATTCGGTGTTGTTGGAATTTGAAGCAGAACCAAATCAGATGAACGAACATTCGGGACCGATATAGCTAAGTTTTATGGAAACTTCAGCAATATTTCAAAGAAACTGTATTGGAAATACGTAATGTGAATTGTGACCATGTGTTGAGAATCAGAAATACATAAATCTATTCGAGTCTGTTACTTCAAATATTCTTCATGAGTAGATATATTGAAAATTTCCTTTGCGTCAACTGAATATATTGGATATTTGACCAATTAACTGTGTTTTATTAAAATCATATTGAATTACCCCCCTCACGAATTCAAGTTGTCAAAAGGAAATTATCTTGAAGAAGAACAGTAAATCCTCATTCAAACCCTTATTCGATAGTGTTGAAATATTGACAGATTTGTTTTCACAACGAAAATTGAACTGTAAATCACAAATAAACCAACAGCTGACAAAATGGGCCATTTTTTTCACTCGTTGATCGATATTCGATATCAACGCAAAACAAAATAAAACGAGAGAGTATCATTGGACTTCCTTTGATAGAACAAGGATAGAACGAAGCAAATGACATGGTGGCGCCGCCACGAAACTGATCCCATATCCCCGATTTTCTGAAATGTTGATGCTTGCAAAAAGTGACAAGTGCACACACCAGTGTTTTAGACATCTTAGATAGACACTATCGCACACTGGCCGCTCCTTGCCTTTTCTCGGGCGCCAGTGGGGCAATCAGTAAACACAGAATCACAGTGTCACAGAATCTCCAAAAAAAGAGAGCCGGGGTGGGCTTGAAATTATCAGTGGAGAAGGGTATCAATGAAGACTAGAGTGGTAGCGTCTTCTACGTCTCTGCTTTCCAACGGTTTTTAATCGTTAAAAAGAATTCACATCTTCAAACAAAAACCTAGATGTAACTGATTTAAGAACAAACTCTCACTGGCAATACTGGCAACACAGTAAATGATCAGTTCCTTATTTCGCCTAAATTATATGCAGGTAAAAATAAATGTGGATGTCAACTGGCGCACTGGTCGGCATGGGGCGGTTGATGAAATACGGCTAGTTAAATACGGTTGAAATAAACGGTATATACGGTTAAATTTTGAAAGCCTGGCGAATCACTCCCTCTGTCGGCGGAAATCGGTACGGTAGCTGGTACTGGTCCATAACAAAATACGGTATAGGCCCCAAGTCCTCCTGGGACCCAACAGCGGTCCAACGGTCGCGGAAGTCGTCAATCTACACAGACTAAAATGACTTGATCAAGTTCAATCGGTAGGTCGGTATTTTCAGCTAGTTAAACGGACTAAAGAAAGCAGAAAATAGTTGAAATATCACCTAAGGTATGCACTACGGAAAAAATAAAATGCTACAAGTGACTTGCCTTACACTCTCAAACTTGTCGTAATTACAACTGTACTGTACGGTAAATTTCTTACACAATTTTCTCGGCACCTCGATCTCAACTAATTCGGTCTTGCCTTCAGCGCCGGGCATCGAAGAAGTACCCCTCTCCCCGGAAAACTCTCCCCACTATGGGTAACTCATCTCTCCATTGGAACAAATTGTTCGGTCAATCATTCGGCTCGGAAAGAGACAGAAATAATTGAAGGGAAGGAAAAACGGAACAAGTTGAAAGACCCTTTTCGAGTCAGAAAGAGTACGGTTGAACGGAAAGAATTATAAAATATATCAATTCTGAAAACAAAAGATTGATATCAATCGGTAAAGCCCACCTATAATATAACGGTTTTTTTCCAAAATATTTCGGTTGTCAGGTCTTATTATGAAAGTATTAGTGAAGAAATTTCCTCTTATGTCGGAGCAAAAATCTGCCACGACACACCACTCAACTGCTATGAGTTCGAACCATGGCAATATAGCACTCCTGAAATACACTTAGAATGTACCGAATATAACAAAGGGGAAACTAATTCAGAACTCCTAAAGATAAAATTTTTAAACATCTCAATGAACTATCAGAGTACTTCCTGTATTATATTCACGGATGCTTCCAAAATGGAAGGTAAAGTTGCAAGTGCAATATTTGCTAGAGAGACAACTCACACGTGGGCTCTCCATCCAGCAAACAGTATTTTTGAGGCAGAGATGTATGCTATTAATTAATATATATATAAGATATTGTGAATATGAGGATCATACCCTATATGTACCGATTCTTTTAGTTCTCTAAAGATTACTCAAAACCCCTTTGTCTCGGATTCTTTGACCAACCAGGTAGAAGCAACGATTGCATGGATGAAGAAATTGAACAAACCATAAGATTCATATGGACTCCAGCAGATTGTGGAGTGAAAGGAAATGAAATTGTTGACAGAGCGGCAAAGACAGCAAGCATCGAAGAACCACATCTATATACATATAAACATAAATTATGATGATGCCGAACAATTCTACAAATCTATTTCCATGAAAGAAAGGCAGGAAATGTGGAAACAAAGTACCTAATACAAATTTGAGAGAAATAGAAACATCAGTTCTGAAGAAGCATATAAACTGTGATTTTTTTGCTGGTATCTTTTTGGCAACATTGTTTTTGACAGATCACGCGTGAATCGTGTCTTGTGTCAATGTAAAACTTGTTCAGTTTGATCTATAATTTAATCATGAATCGACTTACGAACGAACAACGCTTGCAAATTATTGAATTTTACTATCAAAATTCATGCTCGGTTAAGAGAGTGCATCGCGCACTTCCAATTTATGGGCAGTTTGGTCGGCCTACTGAGGGAGCTATTCGGAAGCTTGTGACTAAATTTCGAACGCAGTTTACACTATTGGACATTAAACCAACAATACGCATACGTAGAGTGAGGACGTAGAGTGAGGAGCGAGGAAGAAAATATTGCGGCTGTATCCGCCAGTGTTACTGATGACCGTGAAATGTCGATTCGTCGCCGTTCGCAGCAATTGGGCCTCTGTTACTCAACGACGTGGAAAATTTTGCGAAAGGATTTGGGTGTAAAACCTTATAAGATACAGCTTGTCCAAGAATTGAAGCCACACGACTTCCCACAACGTCTAACATTTGGTGAATGGGCGCTGGCAAAGTTGGAGGAAGATCCACTTTTTTATCGAAGAATTGTGTTCAGCGACACAACACAACATTTCTGGTTGAATGGATACGTCAACAAGCAAAATTGCCGCATCTGGAGTGAAGACCAGCCAGAAGCATTGCAAGAGCTACCAATGCATCCTGAAAAAGTCACTGTTTGGTGTGGATTATGGGCCAGTGGCATCATCGGGCCGTACTTCTTCAAAGGCGACGATGGGCGGAACGTTACTGTGAATGGGAGCGCTACCGTGTGATGATTGACGATTTTTTTTTGCCCAAAATGGAAGAATTGGACATGCCTGACATGTGGTTTCAACAAGACGGTGCCACATGCTACACGGCACGCGAAACAATGACCAAATTGAGAGCCGCCTTCGGTGAACAGTTTATCTCACGTTTGGGGCCCGTCAATTGGCCGCCTAGATCGTGTGATCTAACGCCTTTGGACTATTTTTTGTGGGGCCATGTTACGGCTCATGTCTACACGGATAAGCCAGCAACGATTGGTGCATTTGAAGCCAATATTGAAGCATTTATTCGTGAAATACCCGCCGATATGTTGGAGAGAGTGTGCCAAAATTGGACCTTGCGCATGGGCTATCTAAAGCGGAGCCGCGGCCAACATTTACATGAAATCATCTTCAAACATTAAATTATATTGATCGTTCTACCGAGTCCAATAAAGATTACATCAATTTTCTCAAATTTTTTGTGTTTTTTTTTGAAAATCAAATCCTATACCTCTTAAAAAATCACCCGTTACAACCTAAATTATAAGAATAGGACACACACAAACTTGACATCTCTATAATGCTCTGAGGAATTAACCAACCAAGTGTACACAATATGATCAGATACTTAGTAGTTTATTGGGGATTCAGTAGCGTAATAGTATACCTAATGCAAACAATAGATTTTTGGATTTGATATTCGCAAATTTTTCGTGTGATGTTGCTCACGATTCGCATCCTCTAGTAAAAGAGGATGTTCATCATCCTGCTCTGGCTTGCTCATTCCAGTTGATTAGTGCGAATTCTGGTCCAAATTTCATTTGTGAACATGAGAAAAAAACTTATAATTTTAGAAGGGCAAATTTTCCCCTTTTGTTTTATTTAATTGATTCTGTTGATTGGTCTGTAATTCACCGAATGGATTATTCTGATTTAGCATGTGAGGTGATGTATGCTAAGCTCGATAGTATCTTTGATACTTGTGTGCCAGTTTATAAAACTGGGGTTCGCCGTTATCCGCCATGGTTCACACATGATATCATTTCCAATATACGACTGAAGGATCGTCATCGTAGACTATATAGGAGGTATCAACGTGATTCAGATTTTCATCAACTCAAAAACTACATGGTAGAATTAAAAGAGATATCGCTAGTTCTTATTCGCAATATATTCAGTGCGTTGAGACTAGAGTTCGAGAGGACCCAAATAGCTTTTGGGCTTTTGTGCAGACAAAAAAGTCTAGATCACGTATTCCCGGATTTATGTCATATCTAGGTGTTGAGCTCAAGGAATCTCAGAAGATTGTTGATAGGTTTTCCACTTTTTTCTCCAGTGTCTTTACTACCTCAGACGTTGGTTTCATTCCTGAGCATTGTGATAGACAATATTCCAATGGTAGCTCAATATCGCTTCCGACTATCACTGAGGATGACATAATTAAGGCTTCGAGGAAGCTTAAGACCAAGTTAACATCTGGTGTCGACAATGTACCTAGTTTTCTGGTTAAGGACTGCATTTTATCTCTAGCTGAAACTTTATCCGTAATTTTCAATATAATTTTGAGGAGAATGCATATTCCAAAAGTATGGAAGATGACAAAAATTTGTCCTGTGTTAAAGTCCGGAGATCCGTCCCTTATAACTAACTATAGGCCTATAGCAATCTTATGTAACTTCGCTAAAATCTTCGAAGTAATTTTATATGACTCAATTTATCCCTCAGTTCGTGCACTAATTTCACCACATCAGCATGGTTTTATGAAGAATCGTTCAGCGGTGACCAATTTGGCAAGCATTACTCAGTGTCTGTCAGAGTCATTGGATGATCGTGGTCAGATGGATGTTATATACACAGATATTCAGAAGGCCTTCGACCAGATTGATCACCAGATGTTGATCTCAAAGCTTGCATACATTGGGTTCTCATCAGAGTTTTTACTGTTGGTTAGATCTTACTTTTCCGATCGTTATCAGTATGTTCAGTATGGGGGTTGTGAGTCCTTACTTTATCTCGCCACATCTGGAGTGCCAAAAGGCTCCAATTTGGGCCCATTGCTGTTTTTATTATATATTAATGACCTGTCTCTGCTTCTTCAGTGTCTCCATCTCCTCTTTGCTGATGATCTGAAAATATTTGCTGCTATTGGGGATCTTGATGACTGCGTGAGGTTGCAGGTTGCTTTGGATATGATCAGTCTTTGGTGCTTCAGGAACGGTTTGAGCCTGAACATCAATAAATGTCGAGTATCATTTACTCGTAAATTAACCCCAGTTCACTATGACTATGCTGTGGGTGATCAGATTCTGGAGAGATGTGATGAGTATAGGGATTTGGGTGTTGTTTTTGATGGTAAATTGTCCTTTTCCGGGCACATAAGTCAGATTGAAACAATTTTGTAAACCCCCATACTATGAGGATACTGTACTATTCTTTCATTCGTAGTAGATTAGAATATGCCTCTACAGTCTGGTGTCCATTATATAATAATGCTGTCGTCATCCTGGAGGCCGTCCAGAGGAGGTGTTTGAAATATATTTATTTTAAATGTTTCGGACAGTACCCTTCGAGAGGATTTGACCACTCGGTCCTCACCGGGAGCCTTGCAGTTGAGGTATTGAAGATAAGACGTGAGCGTAGCGCATTGAAGTTCCTTTACGGGATTCTGCGTAGTGAGATTGATTGTTTATTTCTCTTGAGTAAGGTTAATATTCATGTACCTAGACCTGGTCTGAGGCAATATAACACCTTCTATGTTGATTTTGGTAGGACAAATGTTATGTCACGGTCTCCTATCAACTTCATGTGTAACTTATATGACAGTTGTTGTGGCCGATGTGATATCTACTAGGATGAACTACCAGTGATTTTGATGTGCCATTTGGAGAATCGTGGTGGGGGTTCGTGACCTTTTTCGGTTTATTTTGTGCGCTTGGGATAAGGATGTGATTGGTATGCTGTTGAATTTTTTTTCTTCTTCTTTTCGAGTGTTGGGGGAATAACTTTTTTTTTTTGTAAAATTTCATGTAGTAATTTTAAGGCACTATTGGATATATTTTTATATGCTATTATAAGGATCTCATATGTGGTCTGGTTCAAGTTTTTCAATCGCATTTGTTTGTTTGATCATTTTTCTCTGTTATTGGGTGTAACCTGTTGAGAATAAATGTATTATTATGACTTTAGCCTTGCGGCTTTCAAACTCCTCTCCAGAGGAAAATTCACTTATCCCAGATATCTCAGATATCAAAAGGATTAAGCTCTGTTGGAGCCCTTTCCAGGTTCTCGGGCTCGTGGTGGTGGTCGGGTCCGGGTCGCTCCTCGGCTTCCTGCTGTAGGTTGGATTCCTGCTCCACCCGCACTTCCTGTCGGAGCAGACGGTGTTCCTCTGCATTCCCCATGTACTTGCGTACAGTTCTCGTCGTTCCGAGCAGTACCGCCTTCTGCATGAATTTATAAATATTTTCGTCCAACTGAAGTTTCCTCAAGTTCTCTAGTAGTTTCTTCGGTATCAGGCCTGTAGATGAAATGACAATAGGGATGGTCTTTATATCTTTCAGCTTCCACTGTCTTCTGGTTTGTTCCTCGAGATCTCTGTATTTTGAAATTTTTTCAGTGTGCCTATCTAGAAGATTGTTATTATTTGGAATTGCCACGTCGATGAATAGTGCTGTGTCCTCATCTTTATTGAGCAATATGAGGTCTGGTCTATTGTGGGTTATTTTTCGGTCTGTGAGAACCGTGCGATCCCAGTAGAGCTTGTGATGTTCATTTTCCAGCACAGCATCCGGATGGTAATTGTAATAAGGAACCTTTTTCGAAGTTAGAAGTTGGTGTTTTAGTGCCAATTCTTGGTGAAGAATCTTGGCAACGGCATCATGTCTATTTTTGTACTCCGTGCCCGCGAACTTCTGACATCCCCCGGTGATGTGCTGGATAGTTTCATGTGTCGCACAGCCATAACGACAGCTATCGTCCGCAACTGAGGCATCCTTGGCGATGTATTTCATGTAATTTCTTGTTGGAATCATCTGATCCTGGATGGCGAGCATGAAGCCCTCTGTCTCAGGAAACAACCTTCCGGAAGTCAACCAGTAGTTCGACGCAGATATGTCGACGTAATCATGGTTGACCTTGTTCTGATGCCTCCCATGCAAAGGTTTGCCAATCAGTTTCTGCATTTTACTTTCTGAAGAGTGTTCGACGGTTTCCAAGTGATCCTGCTGTAGCTTTAATGGTGTAGAACTATCAGCAACACAAACTACTCGATGGAGTTCTGACGAAGCTGCCTTGCTCAAGAAATATTTTCGAAGTCCTTCAATTTCCAGGAACATACGGTTGGACAAATCAACAATTCCTCTACCCGCAAGATGTCGTGGCAGCTCTGTCTGTTCTATTGAGCTTTTGGGGTGATGATTATTGTGTTTAGTCAGCATCGTCCTTATTTTTCTCTGTAAAGCTGCTAAATCGGTGGTCGTCCAAGAGATAATACCAAATGAATAGCTCAGCGCCGAGCAAGCGTAGGTGTTAATCGCTTTTATCAGATTCTTGCTGTTGAGACCAGTTCTCATTATCCTTCTCAATCTTCGGGTGAACTCCTCCGTTAATTCTTTCTTCATCTGGGTCTGATTGATTTTTCTTGCCTGTTTTATGCCTAGATACTTGTATGTGTCTCCTTCCTTTAATGCTTCAATTTCTGCACCTTCCTTGAGTTTGAACGTACCATCTTCTATTTTCCCTCTCGTTATGTTTAGCAGTCGACATATTATGTCGACATATAATTATAATATTATTATTTTTTTTTTCTTTCGTGTGAGGGGAAAACCCTTTATGGGCGCCCAGAGGGTCCGCACTCTAGGTAGTGTGAGACTACGAGATCTTGTTTGGCTACTCACTAAAAACCCCTCACACTTTCGACGGAGAAGTTCTTCTTCCGGCCCTTGCAGCGTCCCTTAACAAAAGAGATGAGCTGCAAGTGGCATCTAGAGTTCATGGGATCTGATGATATGCAGTGACCCAAGCAACACCGCCTTCTGCATTCTGTGCGCTAGTATCTCGGCCCAAGATCTGCAGGCCGGAATAATCTTCAATTCTTCCACGTAGTTGGCTCTCATTCCTCCGAGACATCCTATGATCAGTACAACCATCCTGACTTTATGACCCGGGTACATAGTTCCAAGCTCGAAAACAAGATCTTTGTATTTTTGCCTTTTTTGCTCTTCCTTCATCACCATGTTGTTTTCTGCAGGGGATGAGAATTCCACGACGAACAATTCCTTCAGCTCTTTGCCCAAAAGAAGTATGTCTGGCTTTATTGCATTGATCTGCCGTGTTGTTGAGACAGGATAGTTCCAGTATATTCGAGCTTTCTCGTTCTGGACCACCGCTTCAATCTCCAGAGGCACATATGGTAGCACCGGTTCTTTGTCTATCTCATATGCCGCCCTCAGATGGAAGTAGAGAACTCGGAGTGCCGCGTTGTGTCTCTCTATATACCCCGATGGAGCATGGACTCTGCAGGCGGAAAGAATGTGCATAATCGTTTCTTGTTGACTATGGCACGCTCTGCACGTTGTTGGGGTGTCCATTTTCATGATGTTCTTTTTATACCATCTGGTATTTATTACTCCATCCTGACACGCCATCACAAATCCCTCCGTCTTTGACTTAAGGCTAGCCGACTTTAGAAAGGCGAAAGACAATTCTTCCGACAGATCTTGGTCTTTTAAACTCCTGAAAAATATGGAGTGCAGGCTCTTACTCATATGATGTTCGAGTAATGTATTCGACTGAGACTTCCGGATCAGTCTTGCTAGCCTTCTTTGGTCCGCTTGAGTGATCGGTGCTCCAGCACGCTCAGGATCGATCGACACGCCGGTTATACCGAGCTTCTCCAAGGCTCTCTGTGCAGCTCGGAATAGGAAGGCTCCGTGGTTCGCGAGTTCATGCTGAGCTACAAACTTCAGAAGCGGATCTTCACTTCTTAGGACCCTTACTGCTGTTTCCAATGTTTGTTGATGGTGTTGATATTCCAAGCATTGCAATCCTCTACCCCCCTGGCTTCGGGGAAGGTATATCCTCTGAATCGAGCTATTTGGGTGAAGGCTACGATTCATGTTCATCGTTTTTCTTGTTGACCTATCAAGATCGAGGAGTTCGTTCACCGTCCAGTTTACCACCCCGAAAGAGTAGGTAAGTGTCGGGATGGCTAGCATATTTGTAGCTGATACTTTGTTCTTTCCTGACAGCTGTGATTTCCAGATGTCTCTCAGCTTCTTCTTGTAGCTGGCTGATAAGGCGTCCTTTATCTGGGTTGTCTCCAGTACTCCCCTCTGTTTCATCCCGAGAAACTTATAAGTTTCTCCGTCTTCTAGACGTCGAAAAGTCATTCCATCTTCCAGTTGGATATCTTCTCCTGGATCATCAACCCTTCCCCTGCGGAGATGAAAAACAGCACACTTGTCCGAACCAAATGACATTCCCATTGCAGAGGTGTACTCGGAAACGATATTCAATAGTTGCTGTAGTGCGGTCCTGGAGGGAGCGTAGAGTTTCAAGTCGTCCACGTACATAAGATGGGAGATCAGGTGGTTCCTTCTGCCTGGTGGACCGGCCTTGTATCCTATTTTGCTTGCCCTCAGCTCAATTGATAGTGGCATGAGTGTTATGCAGAATAATAACGGGCTTAGCGAATCTCCCTGGAACACTCCTCTTCTGTACCTCACCCATCCCGTATAAACGGTTCGTCCCTCTGCTCGGATGGCAAACTTCGTTTTCCACAACGCAATGATGCTTTCTATCGCATGGATGATGTTAGGGTGGACTTTCAGCATTTTTAATGGCCGTATGATCAGGTCGTGCGGCGAGGTGTCAAATGCTTTCGCGTAGTCTAACCATGATGTATGTAGGTCGAGCTTGTAATGTCTGGCGTCTAGGCATACGCTCTTGTCGATCAGCAAGTTGTCCTTGCATCCTTGCACTCCTTTCTTTGCTCCCCTCTGTTCGTAGATACTGTCCCACACTGGTCCAATAACCCTCAGAATTCGATCTTGAATAACACTTGTGAGTATCTTGTACAGTGTTGAGGCAAGTGATTGGGCGATAGTTCTTGGGTTGCCCTAAGTCCCCTGATTTTGGTATCAGCACTGTCCTACCCTCCACCAACCATGAAGGAATGGGCTCACGGAGAATCAGCATTCCGCTGAATAATCTTGCCAGGTGTTTATGTGTAGCCGGAAAGCTCTTCCACCAGTAGTTCTGAATACCGTCTGGTCCGGGTGCTGTGAAATCATTCTTGTTCTTAAGGGCTTGTCTAATATCTTCGGCTGATATTTCAGAAAGTTCGTCGTTCTGCTGTAGGGTTTGATCACACATCTGCTGGAATCTGGGAAGTGCTGGAGTATCCCTGGTTTTTGCTGGTTGTTCGTACAGGCTTTTCCAAAACTCTTCGACGTCCTGAGGTGATGGTGGGTTTTGCACCTCTTGCTGTTGAGGTTGAAATAATTTCGATGGTTCTGCGGTGAAGGTGTTGTTATCTTCGATCCATCTTTTTCTCCTTATCAATTTCTTTCGTGCTGCTGCAAGTGATCTTATTTTATCTACAGCTTTCTGCTTCAGTAGATGGACTGTGGGCAAGTTAACGGTACCATGTATAGCACGAAGCTCCTCAATCATCTCCCTCATTCTCTTGCTCGGTTTAGTTTTTCCTTTCATAACATCTATTACACATTGGTACCAAGATGCCTGCTGCCTCATTGATTTTATTTTGATGTCAAGTCGATTTAGCC
This sequence comes from Coccinella septempunctata, assembly GCF_907165205.1. NCBI lineage: Eukaryota > Metazoa > Arthropoda > Insecta > Coleoptera > Coccinellidae > Coccinella > Coccinella septempunctata. The sequence continues at coordinate 22,048,863 of NC_058191.1, read as the reverse complement.
TTTTCCTATGCTTATTATTATTATTATTCGCAGCTGTACTTTTTGGTGGACATAGTAGATAAGCGGCTGCTCTCACTGCAGCCTCCACCTCTTCCAGTGAACAGGTCTCGTTAAGATGATCTTGAATGATGCTATTCAAAACGGCTAGATCTTCGGCCTTGTGTCTTGATTTTATCCGGGTGGGTTTGATCAGTGGGTCTCCAACGGCAGCCTCAAATGCCTCTTTTGTATTGTCGACTAACTCTGATGAATCTCTCACTGTCCTTGGCCTTTGTTGCTGTCGGTCTGGAGCATCTGTCACCTGCTCTCCAGCTAGTTCTATCTCTGGAACTTCTCTCACTTGTTCCGTTCTTGGCCTTGCTTCCAGGGCTACAGCTTCACTTCTGTGAGTCATCGCTTGGTGTTGTTGGTCCGGAGCATCTGTCACCTGCTCTTCAGCGCGTTCTATATCTGGAACATCTCTCACATGTTCCGTTATTGGCCTGTTGGAGCGTGTACCAGTCCTGGTTCGGCCCGCGATATCACTCAAAAGGGCTACAGCTTGTTCTTGAGTTATGTCAACCGTCAATTGCTGATGTTGGCTCAAAGCATCTGTCACCTGCTCCTCAGCTTGTTGTTCCAACCTTCCTTGCTCTCGAGACCGCTGCAAGATTCCTCTTCTTTTGAGATGACTGATCTGATCTCTCAGGTTTTGCTGCGTCATGTAGTTGAGGTCTGGACAATTTTCGCACCACAGACCATGCAGCCTATTCATGTATCCCCTTCTGTCGGGTCCTGATCTTCTGTATAGCGCAGACAGCAGGCTATGCTGCTCGGGCGTCAACTTGTGGCGTCCCCTTTGTGCTGTCCTGTTTCGGCTGCCGGTTCCGACTACGGGGTGCTCTTGCGAGCTTTGAATCCCTATGCGACCGACAACCTGAACTCTCTCCTCGTCGATGTCCTCCTCGTCTAAAGGCGTAGCTTTTTGTGTGGCAGGCGCCCGCCTTCTCAGCGTTCTGCCGTTGGAGTCCCGCATGCTGTCACGTCCAGCACCAACTCCAGACGTGCCCTGGCGATCCCCAGGCAGCGACTGTTTTCCGAGGCTTAGCTGATTTCTTTCCGACATCGGCTGAGAGTGACCGGGGTCCGCGGGGTTGTCACACCCGTATACTACTAAGTAGTACCCCCGTAATATTATTATTATTATTATTATTATTATTATTAATAGTTACCGTCAAACATATTGTGGTAGAATGCCAACCATTCCGAGAAATTCGTGAAGAATTGAAAATAACTTAGTACCTAGGTATCCTTAAGTATGAAGATGAATCTGAAAAAAAGATAATAGAATAGCTGGATAGAAAACGACTATTAACGAAAATTTAATTTACCTTTCAGATTAATCAAAACAGTTTTCACTGTATTTTATCTACAACTACCAGAGTGAGATACTTACATTCCTAATGCAATGCTTACTCTATTGCTTGTCCAGGTTGTTTGTACATGTTTGTTTTATATGTTTATATTTATTTACGTGCTATTTATGAGATTTTAACTATGTCACTGTTTTACATACATCTTGATGTTCGCTTTTGTTGAAATAATTAAACGGCTAATGACCTTTGCAGTCGATGCCGATCCACACAAAAAAAAAACACGAACAAAAGACTCTGTTATTTCCTAGAAGTGAACAAACCCATCCCCAAATTTCAAAGTGGTTTCCGCAAACATTGCTCTACTATTGACAACCTCGTACAACTACGCGTCAAATGTTCGACGCCTTTGTTAACCTGCAGAAACTATAATCGCCGTGTTTTTTTATATAGAGGCGAATATTACCTGAGGGTCTGTCGAGAATACACTATTTGCCTTCTATAGAACAATCATTAGATCAAAGCTGGATTGCGGATCAATCGTACACGAATCAGCTAGCAAAACCCTCTTAAAGAGCCTCGAAGTTATCCAAAATGCCGCTCTGAGATTAGTATCACTAGCGTTTTGCAACTAGCCCTACATACAGCCTCTGTAGAGAAATGCAAAAATCTCTGCAGACGGACAAAATCCCGTACAGCATCTTATTTATGTACAAAGATGAAGCTATCAATACGTTAACCAACCGAATCTAAAACCTCCTGTTTATCACAAAGTTAAACAATACCTAGCACCATGGTAAGTATTCCCCATACTATGAATTACAGACCCCACCTTGGACTACCAAAGGAACAGAAATCAAGACCATTCTAACATCACAAAAAAATCGATATTCACATTCTTATAATTCTAAAAAAATTCGAAGATATAATCAGCCAACATCAGGACAAAACAATAATATACAAGGATACATCAAAGAAATCTGAAGAGGTAGGATGCGCTGTTCAAACTACGACGGAAACAATTATGTACAAGCTCTCTTCAGAAAATTCTATATACACTGCGGAGTTGATAGCAATGTGGAAAGCACTCGAATTCATTGGCGATAATAATATCCCACACTCCGTCATATGTACTGATTCTCTTAGCGCTATTCAAGCGATTACGGATCTCTTCTCCCCCATAATCAATCATGCAAAAGACCTTATAGCATGCCTACAACTCCAGCAATATTCTACATCGAAGGCAGACGAATAAGCAGACTAAGCTGCAAAGGACGCCCCATTTTTTCAGGACAGGACTTTGGGCTGATGACCAATTGTGACCTGGAAAGTAAATATAAAAACCAAATAAGAGACAATTGGAAAAACTTGTGGTAATCCCAGCGTTCTAAACTCAACCAGATTGATTATTAACCAACCCGCCACCCATATCCCTGAAAAGAAGATAATTAGTAAACCTAAGGAGGTTAAGAATTGGCCATAGCTTAGACACCCACCACCATTTGAAAACTGAAGAAATCATACCGAAATGTACTACAGGTGACACCACAATTACGGTTTAACGTTTTTCTGAACGAAATACTGCATGAGTGTATCTGATATACTTTTAACAGGAAAGGAGGACACACTTTTTTCAATAATTATTTTTTTGTGACAATCGATTTCGGCACTAGGCCATCATCAGGTCAGCTGAAATAAATAAGATAAAATAAGAAAATATAAGACGACAATATAACTTGTACAATTTACCAAAAAAGTTTTTTACAATGATATTGTAAAAATAAAATAAAAGTTGAACAAGTGTGTTCACTCAACTCAACGTCAAATATGTACTTTTTTAATCATTAGTTATATTACCGTTTCCTTCTAATAAATCGTTTTTACGTCTGGATGTTCTAGCTAGGTTAAGCTGGTTATATTCTATGGAATCATTATCGACAGTTTTCCATCGAGTCATATTCTTAATTTTACGTGTTAATCGTCCTCAGATATATGAATGCGTATACAAGGGTTGTCGGAAAGAAAGACTATACAGTTAGAGGGTGAATCATTTTGATCTGATTGATAATCAGGAATTCATTGAGGAGATGTTCGTCGTTCTTGTTCTTCAGAATTTCTAAATTCAAAAAAAATTCGTCGTCAAGTAGGCTATGTAATTTCGAACGTCGATATTTCGTTTCTAAACGTAATTCTTAACTTTTGCTGTACTATTTTCCAGGGGAACTGTAAAGTTAGAAGTGAGCATTTTGAATTGTTGTTGAATTAAAATTATCAGAAAATTATAAAGATGGTTTTTACGGACGTGTAAAAAGCATTTATTATTAAATCCTAGTTCAAAATTGGGGAGAAAATAGAAGGAGAGAGGAAATATTCTTTAATGCTTCAGCGACATTGCCAATGTATATCCCAATGCTGAAAGGATCAATCTTTCGATAGTAGGTACCTTTTTTGATGCGTTTTCAAAAAAACAGTAGTGGTCGACCAAAGAAGAAAATCTCAGAGTTATTCAGCAATAATTAAAATATGATGATAGACAGCAACTCTACGAACTTCTGTTGGGGTTTTATCTCAAGTGGCTGGAGTTGGCATATTTTATACCACACGATTTTGAATGAAAGACATTAGTTTGTTTTAATAAAGACTGACTGTTATCAGAAAATTGAAAAGATTGATTACCTATCCTTGAAGCATCCAAAAAAAAATCGGTATGCATCAGTCAAAATTATTATTTAATTTTAATGGACATATTGAGATTCTTACTATGCTTTATTCATATTACTGAGATAGGTGGAACCTTTTTACAAAAAAAAAACATAATACCACGATCCGAATGAGGGAATCTTCATGTCACTTACGTATGAAAAAAGTGGACATCGGTTAAAATTTTTACCAAGAATTTTTCTAACCGCCTCAGATTATTTGGATTCTTGTGATCTGATTCAATGGAAGAACTGCTTTTCGCACTTTGGGCGAAATTAACTTTTCATTAAAAGTGCTTTTCCACTTTGAATACAAAATTTGGATGTATAGGTTAATGTCATCATTGTTTACATTTTGGGAAGAGGAAGTGATTCAAGAAAAGACATATGTTCAGACGCCGAATATCAAGGTTCAAAATTCCATAGCCTACTTGACGACGAATTTTTTGAACGTACGTTAGTTGTTCTAAGAGTGTCAACTTATAAAAATCGTTATGCCGATGGGGCAAAGTTAGATTATCGAGTGAAGTAGAGTGTTCGCTCTCAACTAGATGATTTCCCATGGCAGAAGCAGGTTTATTCTTAATGTGTTCCATAGATCCGATTTTTGCAGTGGTTCGGTTTAACATATTTCAATGGACTGTCAAGCCTCACTGTCCAATCAGACACAAAGAATGAAATTTACTGTTAGCAACACGATGAAAGAAGCCCTGGACATCAGGACAACGAAATGTCTCGATAAATTAAGTTTCATTGAATCAATCGTCATTAACATCTTATATTGTAAGTTATAAATGAACGAACATCTGAAATATTGTTTTATATTTTAGCTTGTGTTGTAATCATGTAATGCATATGACTGTAACCATAGATTAATAAAACAGGAGCTAGAGCATTTCGACAAAAACGCATTCACAAAATACTGCCATAAATATGAATTTGGATTCTTTGGGTGGGGGAACTGGACAGGGGTTGATTCAGAACTACTTGCACTGAATATTTCAGATAGTCGGCAATAATTTTATATCGAATGGAAAATAAGTATGTTTTAATGCAAAGATTTCGAGAATTTTTTTATGACAACTATTCAAAGCGATATAGAACTAGTAATACCGAAACACCTTGTTTGAAAAATAATTTATTTTGAATACAATGTTACCATACACTAATGGTCAATATGACCTTAACCTACAAACAGATTATTTGAAATTTTATTCACTAAGTATATACTAAAAACTAAAAATTACTTTCATCAAATTAATTCCCTTCAAAATGGTTAATTCTCAGATCAATAGAAGTGGAAGCAGCTGAATTTTATGGAATTTGTATAATGAGAATCTGAAAGAGTTTGTTCATTGAATAAATTCTCAAGTCTTTTGAATAGATTAGGCGGAATGAAAAAGTAATGTTATACTATAAACATCTACGAATGATTATGCAATCAAAAAGAAATGATTTCTTATTGCATAGAGTTAGCCATGAAAGCATGCTTTAGGGATGCATCCCTAAATTCGTGATAAAGCATAATTTTTTTTCTCTTATGGGCAGTTATAAATTCAATTAAGTTATATCGCATATCAACTAATAAGCAGTGTTTTAAACTTTCATTTTCGGCAACTCAAATACTTCAACAACCGGCTTCCCCCTTCAAATTTTCATACCACCTCAAAAGTGCTTCTGGGTGTTGAAGTGCATCATAATTAAGAGCAATTTCAACAAAACTGTAAGCTTTAACTGAATAATAATGTTACTTTAAAGCAAATTGTTTGGGGTCATTGCCATATTTATGTTTTTTATGCATGCAGCCGTCTTCAAAGAAATTTTTCATAAGGTATTTGCCTCGGCTTTTCAAGCTTACATCTTCAATTTTTCCTCCCAATGACTAGACAACGGCTTGTAGGGTAGCAAATTATTTCTTGAAGTACAGACGAAACACTCGTCGTCTTAAATCAGTTTCGACTTCAATTAGCCTTTTTTTCAATTTCTGTTCTCCGCGTGTTTATTCCTGCAAACATTTTTCAACTGAAATTTCACTTCGAAATATCCTGATAACAGACGTTTTCATTCAATAACTCATAAAAATAATGGGAATATTCAAGCTCCATTTGAATGGTCATAATATTGTGTTCATAATTACAGTAGTAGCATAATTTTTACATTGCCATTGAAGATTGAAATACATTTTACAAATGAAGAAAACGTTTTTGATTATCAAAAAAGGTTCAACGCCGTGTGCCTCAAAACATGACCTTTACTCATTTTTATGGATTTTCATTCCTAAGACGAGTTCTATTAACCATAGTAGTTTAGAGAATTTTTTGTACCACCCTGGGTGGGTATGTATCTTACTTGTTTTATTCTTGAACTACAAGACACTCATTTCTGCAAATCCTGAACTGCCATTCATGATTGATGATTTTGATCCCATTTTCCTTCCATTTTCTTCAAAAACTCCAGTACTGATGACAGGCACAGTATTGGCTATAATTAAAGCATTGTTAAAGCAATTAAAATCTCGTTCTACTGTTCATCTTCAAACCAGGAAGGATGTCTATATAAAAAAGCATGATTTATTATAGGAGAAAGAGAATCTACCAAATTTCAAGTTCACCTCAAAACTAGAAGTTGTCAGAAATATATTGCAAAATTCCAAACAAAGTGATATTCAGACAAGAAAGCGAGTTAAAAAAGTGGTAATGTACCTATCTTACCTCACTCGGGATGGCATCTTTTCCAAATTAACAGTAAAAGTCGATTTCTCTCATTATACTGAAGTCTGGAGTGTAAATTACAAGAGAAGTGTAAATTGTTTTCAAGACCCAGTCTGGTCTGGTCGTCTGGTTTTATTTCTTGGAAAACTAAAATTTACATCAATTATTTTAATGTACAAACTCAACATTTCAATGTAAGCACAAATCATTAGATCGTATTCAAACAGAATTCGACCCTGGCGTCCCCTAACTCCCTCCCCTGATTTCATAAAGTCGTGTACTCAAACAAGAATAAAATATCCAAAACTTACCGGAATAAGTGAATCGCTTTCCTCTTCCATGTATAAATGCACTTTTATTTCAAACACACTTTTTTACGGCACATCGTTGCATATTTTCCAAAATATTACGACGTGAATGATTGAAATAATATTTTGACAATTACAAATACACACGCCGTCTTAGAAATTTTGAAGCGATCAGGAGGGGAATACAAGCGAAAATTCATTTCATTGGTGGTTGCATGGAGTGGGAATTATTGGAAAAATGAACAGTCTGGAAAATAGCTTATGTTTCATCTATAGTTTAATTCAACAGTGTTATGCCTCGGTAATTTTCGGGGGATTTCTTGTCGCCCCTCTTGAACACAGGAATACTTTTCTTCCATTCCAGGGGTACCTTTTTGGTCTTCAATATTTTATTGTATAGGGCAGTTAGTTCTACCATAAGTTCGTGTCCTCCATTCTTCAAGAGCTCATTCGGTATTTCACCTAGGCCTGGCGCCTTCCTGTCCTTAATTTTTTAGCAATCTCTGTTATCATTTCTACCGGTATCTCGATAGGGTCAGGCTCTTCCGTAGTTTCATCGGGAATATTTTCTGCAGAGTACAGTTTCTGGAAGTAGGTACTCCATTCCGTTTCGTCTATCTGTACGGTTTGCGTGTATTCACTTACTTCTAGTTTTCTTCTTCTTAACATTCCCCAAACTTTCCTCTGTGCGCCGTACAAATCGTGCTCCATATCGGTGGTGAATCTTTCGCAGTATTCTCTCTTGATGTTCCTTATTTCTGAGTTGACTTTGTTTCTTGTATGGATGTAGTTCTTTCTATTTTATGGTGTTTTGTTGCTTCTGTATGACAAATAAGCTTTCCGTTTCTCTGTTCCTAGCGCTCTACCTCTGATGTAAACCATTGTGTTCTATATGACTTTGTACTGCGAACGATTTCCCTTTTGCCTAGAACTTCTTCAGCGGCTTCTGTTATGTTCGTCCTTATCTTTTTCCAGCAGCTCTCCATATCATCGTGCTCGCTAATTCGATTTTCACCTATTTTCTGTGACAGCCGTACCCTGTAGAGCTCTTTAGTTGAAGGATCTTTAATTGATTCGATGTTGAGCTTTTCTTTGCCGACATTTATGATTTTTCTTTTTGTTTGCATTCTCATGCGTAATTTAGATACAGAGTACTAAAAAGTGGTCAGAGCCCCTATATTAGCGGAAGTTAGACTTCTCGTATCTAATATTTGAGTTGGATGAATTGCTCGGTTTGATATAACATAGTCTATTGTCGAGCTATGTCCACGAGAGTTTTGCCAGGTAATTTTCAGTTGTGGTTTTTGTCTGAAGAAGTTGTTTATTCGCAAGTTATAGCGGGTGCAAAAGTCTATTAGGGCTTCTCCATGTTCATTAATGTGGTCTTCGTTGTGTCTGTGTTTTATACCGGGTATAAAATAATTTCCTACTCTCGCATTTAGGTTACCCATTATAAGCAGTTTTTCTGTTCCTGGTATCTTCCTCACTTCTGTCTCTAAGGCTAAGTACACATGAGGGCGTTAGACGCCGCGTTGAGCGCGCGTTTGTAGTTTTCACTTCACTAATGCACAGATGTCAATTTGGTGATGGTTCTTTTGAACTCCACGACATAATGTTCCAGCAGGCCACTCTTATTGTATTCGATCTCCACCGTTTTTTCTTTGATGCTTCAATTTCCGTATTCTTTTTTCTGTTTCTTGCTAAGTCCGTTGCCGTGTTATCCGTCCTAATCCGAGGCTGTGAATTGGTACTTTGAGCAATCAATCGGTTTTTACGTCAGGTAGGCTGCTAACGAGGCTGCTAATCTCGCCTGACAACCCTCCTCCTTCATACGGGCTTGCGACCGGCTTCGGTGCGATTGAGCCACTCAATCCACACACCGAAGCCGGAGTTGCCAAATCAAATTTTGTAATACGTGATACCACTAAATTTTTTTCCTCATTAAGGAAGCGCTATAAAAAATCTTAAATGACATAAACACAAATAATTCCTAATTACATGGTCCATGAAAAGCTCCAATTTGTAAAAGCGATTACGAAAATCATGAGATACTCAACCTCTGCGCTTCATTTGGATATTTTTGCTTTCGTTCCAAAATTCATCAGCTTTCTGTATTCACAATAATCCGAATCATTCACTTTTAAGTCCATTATATCACCAATGTTGTACTGATCTCTTTCCATTTGACTGTTCCAGGAGGATCCTTCATCGAAGGGTACAGATAACCGCTGCAAGAGACACCGAAAGACTGGAGTTTTCGAAATTGTCAATAGCTCAACGAAAGATAATGAAGTAAATGAATCCTTAGGGCTCTCAGAAAAAAATGAGAACAAAACCGAATGCAACCACGATAACCTTCTAGTACCACCAGCAAGTAGCTCTAGCTCAGCAGCATCGGCGACCAGCGAAGACGAGTCAGAAAAACACGAATACTTGAAAAACAATCTCGTGCGCAGGTGCGAAAGTTCAGATTCTGCTATTGTACACAGCGATGAAGAATTCACTACTGTGCACTCTAACTGGGGTGAGAAGAATGAGGAAATAGACGAATTGCCATACAGTTATCCAGTGTTCAGCCCATACAGTCCCAGAAGATCAATAGATCAAGAGAATGTTCCCAGCAGAACTATTCTCGAGTCTCAGTTTGTAGCCTTACCTCTAGATAGAAAAGCGAGTGACGCCTTTAGCGAGATCTCCGATCAGTTTACTTACGATAGCCGGAGACAGAGCTGTATTACAGATGATGGTGACGAGATCGCCAAGTACAGGTAATCGTTAATAATAGAACTAAGTACACACCAGTAGATGATTTTGCTATAATACAAGGTTCAAGAATTATTGACATCAACAATAACTGATGTTCTTCATTTCAAATCAATGTAACAATAACGAATTACTGATAACTAATTAAATGAAATATAATCAAACAAAAAACTTTGATTCATGAAATCATCAAGACAATAAGGCTCTAAGTTCGAAAGAATTTTCCTCTTAAACAATTGTTGTTTTCCTTCTGTATTACTACTATTACTCCAGGTAGACTACTGAAAAGTTTCTGGTATTCTGGTTTATTTCTATAAGCTACAAATTATGGAGCACAAATAGCCGTTAGAATATAACCGTCGACTTTTCGTTCTGAAATTATTACGCAAAATGTCATTTTATGTTGAGTTCGACGAAGAAAGAATTTAGTATTATAACTCAGAAAATGAAATCAAATCCCACCGCTGTCACCACTCTAACAATGAACCACGTGTCTTTATCAATGGAAGAGCGCCTTTCCAATAGACAAGGGCTGATTGCTCTCTAAAAAGGAAAATGTGGATTTGGCCCGTCACGCAAAAGACAGGTCTTGATGTTATATTTTCTGGGGAGCACGTTCGAATGAAAGTCCTGAATTGAATTAACAATTAAATCTATTGAAAGAAAATTTGAACTCCACTTCATACACCATTCACTTTTATGGAAGCACTCGGTTGACCATGAAATAATTTCCTTGAATTGTTGTAACTATAAGCGTGAGAAAGGCTTTGGTTACAGAATTCGAAAGGGATCTTTCTTTTCTTTTCGAGGCTCGTTATTTTAGAAAAAATCACAAGTGCATAAATCTTTATTATTAATTCAATCTCGAACGAAGGGAGTAAGGTTGGCACTCATAAAATTCCGTTAATGTCATAACAACGTTGCCCAATTGATATTAATTAATATTGCAAAAATGCCGAAGGTAATAGAAAAAGGGATGGGATAAGCTTCGAGTATTGAATATTGAGGGGTTAATACTCAATGATATAAGTGAATATTATGTTTCATCGTAAAATACAGATTTCGTAAGCACCGAGTGAGAAAGACAAGAGGAGAAAATCGGCTGATTTAGAGGTTTGGGAAATCTCTATTCCTTCGAAAACCGCTGCACGCCTATGTACGCTAAAATGCCAAACGAAAGACTAACCGGAGCATATGCAGTACTCTCAACTCGGGAAATATATCGGAAGTAAGAAAAAAAGCTTCAGAAATTCGATATATTGCAACGCAAATGTAAACACATCTAACCTCATTTTTTTATGTAGCAGGGGGAAAATCTGCAAGACAGACGAACACACCCTCTCCTGAGGAGGAACAAGTGTGGGGATTCTCACTCTCCTGAGCTCGAGACCCACTAAAAACCCTAAACTGCTTCTTCATAGGTTCCGGGCATTTTGCCTATTAACCAGTTGACTCTTATGGTTTCTGGACTCTCACACGATCATAGTCGTGTTGATAGTTGCCTTATACCTTTTATAGGTTAAGCTCTTCTTTGGTTACATTTGAATCCTTAACTGATCTCTCGGTCTTCGGTGGTAGGTTCTTGACCTTCTAGCTTCTTCTATTGGATCGTAGTCGACTAATCTTCGTAGTTCCTCATTTGGATGTTGTTTGGCTTTGTTGAATATCCTTTCCACCTTTCTCTTCATAAATTCTGTAACTGGTTCCCATTCCAAGTAATGTAAGTCCTTGTAGATTTGTTTGTTCCTAACAAACCAGGGTACATCCATCGCCATTCTGAGGAGTTTATTCTCAGTGGCCTGTATTCTCTTGATGTGATGTGTGTAATCATCGTCAACTTGATGTTCTCATTCATATGACTTCATGGTCAAATGGTGCATCAAATGGAAAATCCAAATCAATGGAAGAAAGACTCAAGCAATATTACTGCAAAAGAGAATGGAGATTGAGAGATTGAGGATGGAAGAAAACCTTGAAGTTAATGGAGAAGAGGTTGAATGGGAAAATGAAGCATACCTAGGAGTCAAGCTTGACAGAGGACTAACATGGAAAACGCACATCAAATGTGCAGTTGATAAAACAAAAGCCGCAAAGAGTAGACTTTATCCACTCATAGGCAGAAGAAGTCATAGCTTCACCTAGCGCCTGTTGTCGTTTCTTATAATTTCAGGAGGAGCCTATGTACCTCCTTCTCCATATCCCGTAGCACGACCCGTAACCCACATTAGGGCGCAACATATCGAGATGAATTGTGAATTTTCAAAAATTCGAAATCACTCCCTTGCGTTTCCTCAAGTCGATAAGGTCCATCTTCGCAAAACAGCCAAATCAAAGATTATGAAGTAGAAAGATAGAAAACGCCCTCATATCTCTAGCACTGAAAACCGATTACAATTTTGGTCAGTGAAAACACACATGAAAATCAGATGGCGCTCAAAACGTATTGTCAATACAGAAAAACTGATTAACAGTTTTCTGCTTTGTAATTGAGTAGCGCGAAATTCGAATTCTATTCCTTGTATTGAAATTCAATATCGACTTTGTTGAGACCAAAAGATAAACATCCTGAACGACAAAACAAAAATATGGTTTTTTTTTGTGACCAGGATGTTAGTTTTCATCCTAACCTAACTTCAGTCGCCAGCTGACCCAGATTTGTTCTTTTATATTTCAGTTAGACCTAAAACTGCAATTATCAACTGCATAATCAAAATTTTTCCCATGCCAGTTATAAACAGTAAGTTCAAAAGTGAGAAGTTATTTTCAGTTTCCGAAATAAAGATCAACAGTCTTTGGAAATTCTTTCTCACAAGAAACGTAGGTTATATTGTGGAATTTAATGAGTTTGTGAAGGAGGAGGTAAAGTTTCTGCATCCTCATATGTAAGTTTCTACGTTTCCATCTTTTGAAAATCGAGGTCAGAAATGTGCCAAGCTCTTACGGTTACAGAGCTGCCATTTAATCACCCTGTACATAATAATACTGAGATGCTCCTACTATAGTCGGAGACAGGCTGTCTCATCTGCTACTTGTATTTAATTAGGTTCCGTCAATTTCATCGAAATCGGACAGCTCTTATGAGGCCGGAATCATAGTCAGCATTCTTCGATGGAATGTTCTTCCTGTCGGAGGCTCGGCAATTGCCAAAGTGGCTAGTTCGATTCAAACCATTACACATAATATTCATATCAGCGGATGATATGCGTGCTAATTGATTCTTAATGAGATAAATTTTTCATTCTTGCAGATATTGGAGAACACCATCCGTTGTGGTCAGTGACTATTCCGATGATCCCATGGGGATTACACTGGAAGATATCGAATACATCAGAAATAAGCACAGAGAAAACAGTTCTTCCCCCGATTCTAGCCTGCACAGTTCCTACAGCAACTTGAATCTTTACGGTTCCAATCCGGACACGTATCAAAAGTTGTCGGATTGTTCAACATGTTCGTTCAGTGGCGATGAAGATGCTGATTACCCCACAGAGGTAAGTCGCTTTTACTGAAATTATACAATATTATATTTTTCTTAAGCATCCAGTAGACCTTAATTTCGAATAAAACGAAGCTGAAACTATTATACAAAGATGAGAGAAGACTCATGCCCAGTTTCACAAAGCTTCCACTTCAATTTTGTTTCAAGTTATGATCATTTAGAAAATCATTCTTTCAGCAAGTTATTATCTATATCTATATATCATTATTTATCTGAGTTAGCAGCAATGTGTAAAGTTGTGGTATTTTGGGCGATGTATGGAATACTGGGGTCCAGGCAATGTACAGTATATTGCACATAGATTCAAAAGTTTTGCATCTTCAACATCATCCATTTATTTTGCGTTTGTTCATCAATGTTTATCTTTTTGAATTTATTTATTTATTTTGAACATTGAGAAGGGTTGAGGTGAAACTGTAAATCCAGGAAAATATCAAATAATAATTGAAATTTGAACAACTGAACAGAAACTTCAGATTCCAAAAAAAAAATGAAATAAGTAACAAAAAAGAAACTGACAACGTGGACAGGTAGGGGCTTCTACAACTGAGGATGGTATCCTATTCCAGTTCAATTGGAAAGAAATTTCTGGCGTGGTGTCGTCTCATAAGATTCCCGCCATAGCTTCAAACGATAGCTCTCAGGTTGTTGGAATATGTTTCTGAAGTTCTCATCAGCTCTATATGTTAATATTACGTATCCACTTTCACGACGTTCGAAAAAGCTGCGAATTCTTAATATGTCCAATCGTATCTCACAAGATGCTCTGGGTGTGGAATGAACAACAAGCTTGTCGTTGAACTGATACAAGGGAATTTTCATCAAATACTTGTCCAGCGTATTCGATTATTAGACGGATAGAGGTTTTGCAGGGAAAGCAGAAAATACTACATTCAAAATAGGTTGGTGGTGCAAGGATCAAAAGTAAGCAGGAGAATGATACTCTGTCAGTTCGCCGACGTTTCGGAAATGTATTTTTCCATCTTCAGGGCTCTACAAAAGTTATGAGAAGACAATTATTTTGAACACCAAAAAAAAATGTAAATATAATAAAAGAGCAAACACGAGCTACATTATAAGTTGTTGATTAGAAAAATATCACAAGAAAAAGATTATATATTATAATATATCTATACAGTAACTTGAAAATATAAGGAAAGTGTACACAGCCTGAAAAAATTTTTACTTTTGATCCTTACACCACCAACCTATTTTGAATGAAAATTTTTGGATCACTACTTCAGATTTGTGAGAAAATACTACGATCCCTTGACGGAGAAAAGTGATCTATTTCGCCGATTCGACCACAGTTGCAATGGAATCTGACTAGGCGTACGATTCTCGAATGTGTATGAATGTCATCCCATTGGAAAAACGAGACATTTCCTGTGAATATTTCAGATTCTGTATTCTCGAACTATAGAATGCCCACTTAATCCTTTACATTTTAGTGGAACTGCTTTCAATGGTATTTACTATGGAATCATGTTTCTATAGGATCCAATTTCTACAGATTTAGACATCGAGCTTCAGGTGAGATCTGCATTGACTGTTGAGGTGCCTACAGATTACTCTGACGTGACGTGGGATCACGTCATAATATGCATGATCCATCGATGTTATAGGATATTGATGAAATACGGTCTCTCCAGGAAAATACGGTGGAAACAGACGGTAATTACGGTTAACTTTTGAAATCCTGGCAAGTCACTCCCTCTGTCGGCGAAAATCGGTACGGTGGCTGTTCTCAGTCCAATTGTAGTGCACTCTGTCCCTCTCTCTCTTTCTCTCTCTCTGTGACCTTCAAAATGGCTGCCAGTCAGACAGCAGGTCGGAAGAAGCTGTCAACCTGTAACTTGTTCGGTCGGAAGTCGGCTATATTAACCAAATAATCACCAAAAATACGGTAGGAACACCAAGTCCTCCTGGGACCCAACCGCGATCGAACGAACGAGCAGTCGCGGAAACCGGCACTACACAGCCTCCAATAACTAGTTCAAGTTCAAGTTTAAACGGTAGGTAGGTATTTTCAGCCAGTCCAACGGACTAAAGAGAGCGGAAAATAGTGAAAATGTCACTCCCAGTATGCACTCCGAAAGGGATGAAAATGCTACGAGTGACTTGCCTTAAACTTTCAAACTTGTCGTAATTCTAACTGTACTGCACGGTAAAACACCTTACACAATTTCCTTGGCACCTAGATCCCAACTGACCTCGCTCTCGAACTCTAGCGCAGGGCTCGAAGAGTACCCCTCTCCTCGGAAAATTTGCCCCACTATGGGTAACTCATCTCCCCATTGGATACACTGAAATTGTTCAGTCAATCAGCTGGCTCGGAAAAAGATGGAAACAACTGAAGAGAAGGAAAAACGGAACAAGTTGAAAGACCTTTTTCAAGTCAGAAAATGTATGGTTGAACGGAAAGAATTCTAAAATATATGAACTCCGAAAACAAAGGACATATACGGTTTTAGTCACAAATATGGGACTGGTCGGTGGAAAACAATGTCAAAATATCAATCGGTAAAGACCCCCTATGATGATATAACGGTTTTCTTCAAAAATATTTCGGTGGTCAGGTCTTATTATGCAAGTATCGGTGGTAACCGCAAGAGGTAACAATAGTCATAGATAGAAGTGTGGCTGGTTGAAAAGCTTGGCATCGTCGAAAAACAGCAACAGTGGGACCTGATGTGGGCTGGTAAATCCGATACGTAGCGGAGACATAGGACTGGGCCCAGCACAGAGCCTTGCGGTACACCAGATATCACAGCTCCTTTTACATTGCAATAAACGTTTCGATGGTACGCCCTCGCAAAGTCTAAGTAAACTGCATTGACGGGGTTTCCAGCGCATTGGCCGACTCAGCAAGGCAAGATAGAAGTTTGGTAGTTGGGGAACGACGGGGTAGGAAACCATTCTATTAATTATGAATGACGTCATATTCAGAGCAGAAGTGAATGATGTGGTAGCTTATGATCCTCTCTAGGACCTTTCAATCTAATGAAAGGATGTTTATTGGTCGATAGTTTTTCGCTCTTCTTGAATATTGGGGTTAGTGATGCCGAAAGCCAATCACTCGATATGGAAAATAACTTTAGTGATCGGCGCAACGCTGTAGTAAGCCTGCAGTAACTCCATCGATACCTGGTGTCGCAGCAACCTTAACTTCCGAGAGGTATTTTTCATTAATTGAGTATCAAATACTATACCTCAGATAGCTTAGCTCCAAAACGCTGGACTCCAGGAGCAGGAACACTTTCAGATGGTCCGATGGTGTAAGATGAAGCGAAAACCTTAGCCAATGTGTTGGCCGTTTCGCGAGCGTCCTCAAATGAATCACCACTAGAGCTTCTCACCGTATACCGACCTTGGAGTTCATGCATGATCTGACACATTTATACAAGGTCTTCTTGTTTTATAGATATAAATTCAATAAGCATTTCATCGCCGAAATTATCCACAAATTTTGCAAAGTTCTGAGAAAAAAACTGAATAACAGAAATATCCCATTCGTGCAAATTCTCGGAGCGAATAGGATCGTAACGAAACACATGACTAAATAAGAAGATTCTTAAGGATGAAAGCTTCGGAATTATCAACAACATTGGAATAATGAATAGCAATATTTATATTATGAACCGGCACATATACAGGCTGTTTCATGAGTCGTTGGCCATAACCTAATGGTGAATGCAGGTCATCCAGGACTTTCAGAAAACTTGCTTTTTTGTATCCTGAGGCTATTAGTTTCGGAGATACGGAGTGATTCATGAATATTGGCCTAAATTTGCGATAGCCATAACTCTGGACGGCAAGGTCCGATTTTGATCAAATTTTATGGGTTTGTCCACTTCAGAATGCTCTTTCAAACGGCGCATGAAATACCAATATCTTCAGGGCAGTACTCAGAATATCATGATTTTTCATTCAAGCTCCAAAATCTATATTTTTTACATACCTCACAGAAATTTCGTGATTGCCCTGAAAAACTATATAATTTATTCTAAGAAATCCAATTTTCACTTTGCATGGCACACTTGTCACAAGGGAATAGGAGCCGTACGAATTAATATTTTATGTCATTTTTTCGAAATGCGGTCCTGTTTTTATTTCTTCGGTAATAGTATTTATTGTCCTTTGCCGTAATTCTGAATTATTCGAAATTCTGTTCAATTCTTCTTCATTTTAAGCCCTCAGCACATACTGAGTGTTCGTAAAAAAGCGTTTAAAAGTATGCAAGGTCGAGCTGTGAATTTTTTCGAAATTACATATTGAATTTACGTACAAATGATGTGATCTAATTCGCCCCATATTGAAGACTCTCGAAATGCCCATTTAACCGAATTTGTAGCACCAATAATAACGAAGTTAGCAATGGGGCCGACTTAATTTGGAACATCTTTTATTATAGATGCCCTCACAAAGTTGGAAGAAGAGCGGTAATTTTGTTGATCTAAGATCGAACCACTGCGAGCAAATCTACGCTATAATGCCATCTTTAATCTTGCGCTTCATTATTCATTCATTCATTTTCATTGCTGTATCCCGTTACCGGGAATAAATCTACAAAAAGAAGAAGAAAAAAAAAAAAAAAATTCGAACAGACTTGTAACTTCTTAGTGCTAGTTGCGACTGTGTGCCCTCCTGTGACTAAAGAGACCCAACCGTGACCTGCAGATCCTTCCACACTCAGGGCATGGATAGTCTCCAACCAGATCTGGCCGCCGCTGTATCCTTCTCGATTCTCCATTATAACTGTGGACCAAAGACCTCCATTGTGACCTGTCTAACGCTAGTTGTTCCCAGTTATGATTAGCATTAACTGATTTTAGGGATTGATGTAGTGTATCCTTAAACCGCTTATACTGGCCTCCTGGTTTCCGGGCTCCCTCAGTGAGTTCGCCGTATAGAGCTATTTTGGGGAGTCTTGTGTCTTGCATCCTCAGAATGTGGCCGCTCCATCTGAGTCGGGCCCTCGTTACTTGAGTCTCAATTGTTGTACAACTCGCGCGCTGCAAGACTTCTGAATTCGAAACTTTGTGGAACCATCTGATGTGCATTATCTGTCTTAGTTGACGTTGCTGCGTCTGTTCAAACTGTCTAATATGTCGCCTGTAGGGAGTCCAGCTTTCGCTTCCGTAAAGAAGCGTTGGGAGGACCACTGCTCTGTAAACAGCTGTCTTGGTCTTCAGATTGAGGTCGTGATTTTGGAACACTCTGTCCTTCAGCTTCCAGAATGCCCGTGATGCCGAATTGATACGGTTGTGTATTTCCGTGTCAAGGTTAGCCCTAGTATTTATGAAGGTTCCCAAGTATTTGAACTGCTCGACCTGTTCTAGAGTTTCATTGTCCAGGCTGATATCTGTTTGAAGGCTTTCTGGCGGACTTATATATGTTTATAGGTGTCCATCATTATCTGTAGATCCTCTGAGCTGCTAGCGATGAGTGAACAGTCGTCTGCATATTGAAGTTCCGTGATAAACTTGGTACGGGTTTTTGCTCTGAGGCGCTTCAGGTTAAACAGGCCTCCATCAAATCTGAATCTTATCCCAACACCTCTTACAGGCATGCTCATGTCAGCAATTATCGATACAGCTATGGCGAAAATATTGAACAGTAAAGGCGCTAATACGCAGCCTTGTTTTATTCCAGAGTTGGTTGAGAAATGGTCGGTTGTAGAGCCATTATGCTGTATTCTAGCGGTGTTGTTGGTATGAAGGCTTTTACACACTGCTAGGAATTTTTCGGGTACTCCTAGACGTGCCATGATTTTCCATAGCGCTCTCCGATTCACCGAGTCGAATGCCTTGCTTAAATCGATGAAGGCTGTATAAATCCTTGATTGTTGTTCACGGGCCTTTTCTTGTAGCTGTCGCAGTGTAAAAATTAGGTCCACCGTACCTCGATTTGGTCGAAAGCCGCACTGGGATTCAGGTAAAAGCTTCTCTAAGAGTGGAACCAGACGATTAGCCATAATCTTCGAGAGAATTTTACCGGCCACATTAAGCAACGATATGCCCCTGTAATTGTTGCAATTCGACGTATCGCCTTTGTTCTTATAGAGGTTGATAACTAAAGCGTCTCTGAAGTCTTGTGGCACATCTCCCTGTTCCCAGATCTTGCGGAATAGTATTAGGAGACTATTGACAATGTCCTCATCCAAGGCTTTGAATATCTCCGCCGGAATGCCGTCTAGACCAGGTGACTTATCATTTTTCATATTTTTAAGCGCTCTTAGCATTTCCGACATTGAAATTTCGTCATCAAGCGATGTCATCGGACTATACGCGGGGAGCAGGTCTAAAATGGATAAATCCGAGTCGTTATTTTGATTCAAGACCTGTGAGTAATGCTCCTTCCATCTTTCGAGAATTTTTCTATCATCAGTTAGAATAGCTCCATGAGCATCTCTTATAGGAAAGCTAACTTTTCTGCTTGGACCGTAAACAGTTTTAATAGCTTCGAAAAAACGCCTGTAGTCATGGTTATCGGCGTAAGCTTGTATTTCCCTAGCTTTTTCTTTCCACCAGCTGTCCTTGATTTTTCTTATTTCTTGACGGACCTCGCGTTTTATGTTTATGAAACCTATTTGGGCTGCAACATCGCCAGGCTTGTTAATTGCGGTTTTCATCGCTTTGTGTTTTGCGTCCAAAAGGGGTGCGATATGAGTTTTGCTGTCGGCAAACCAGTCTGGGGATTTTCGGGAGCGTTCTGTGCCCAGTATTTCTTTCGCTGTATTTGTAAGGGATGACTTGAAACGGAGCCAATGAGTCTCAATGTCGTCGTTATAATCCGGTGGTGTTAGGCTATCTTTGACGGCAGCTGTCAATCTGTCCTTTGTAGAAGGGTTTTGTAGTTTGGATATTTGAAGGCGCTCTCTTAGATACTTCGGCTTGCGTTGGTATTTCGGGCGCATTGAGATTTTCATTCTCGAGATTACCAGCCTATGATCAGTCCAGCACTCAAGATCTGCTCTGGGTTTAGTGACCAACACCTCTTTCAGATCTTTCCTTCTCACGATCACATAGTCGAGGGTATGCCAATGCCCTGAGCGCGGGTGGCGCCAGGTCCCCCTTGAATTGGGTCTCGTAATAAAATAGGTGTTCGTTATACACAGATTGTGTTCTGCACAAAGAGCCAGCAGACGTTCTCCATTCGAATTGATGCTGTCTGTGCCGTGTTTCCCTATTATTCCCGGCCATAGTTCTGAGTCTTGACCTCTGCCCACTCTAGCGTTGAAGTCTCCAAGGAGAATAATTCGTTCCCGTTTTGGGATTTTACTTAATGTAGCAACGAGTGTTTCGTAAAAAGTGTCCTTTAAGTTGTCAGAGGAGTTCAAAGTGGGTGCGTATACTGCAATGATGTTCACAAACGTGTTATTCGCTGCAGGAAAACGTAGGGTCATTAAACGTTCTGAGATACCAACTGGATTTTCGGTAAGTTTGGCGGCCAGGTCGTTTCTAATGGCAAAGCCTACGCCATGTTGTCTGATTTCGCCTTCCGGCAAGCCTTTCCAGAAAAAAGTATACGCTTGTTCTACCAAGCTACCTTCGTCCGAAAAGCGTGTTTCGCTTAAAGCAACTATTGCAATGGATGTTCGTTGCAGTTCCTTATCGATTAGGGCAGTACGCCTCTCTGGTCGGTCGGCCTTGGGGTTGTCTAGCAAGGTTCTGACGTTCCATGCTGCAAAAGCTATGTGCTTTTCATTGGTGTTTGTTCGATGATTCACTCGCTCAGGCACCCTCCCCCGGAGATCCGAATGGGAGGGTATTTTACCTCCGGATACGAATTTTGTCCTGTTCGACTGATCCATCTTTTTGTAGGAGCTGCGTTAGAAGGTGTTCAAAAGCTGCACTGGTAACGCTGTCAGTGCAACTTTGGTTGCGGCTACGACTAGATTATCTTGTGGCACAGGTATCCTGAGACGACAAGGTCTGAGACGTAACTTGCGCTTCATTATACGTTATAAGTGTATCCAAGGTTTCAGTGGATTCTCCATAATCATCTTAGTTTGCTCGTTAGCGAACTTCCGTGGTTAGCACCTAGGTATTAGGTAATTGGACTTAATAAAAGGGGATATATAATTTAGGTCAGATATTAAGTACAGATCAGGCAATGTGAAGAGATCCAGAAGAGAGGGAGTTTGACCAGTTCAGTACCTTGTGGTTCGAAAATCAAGTTGATGACAACCAGAATTGTGAAAGAACTCAGTATAAGGGTAGGATGATGGTGAACTATGTGAGACAAAGTGAGGCAGCGACCACTTATCAACATAGTATAGAGGCATTTGAAGTCTCCTGCAGTCAAAACAATTAGACACATTTCGTATCTGCACTGAGAGAAATTATTACTAATATTTAATTTTACGATTTCTTAACCCAATATTTATGAACAATTAATAACAAAACTTATCATCATTCAACGAATTTCACTATTTATTAATTTCGCTGTAAATTATATATAAAAAAACGGTTTCATGCAGATGTAAGATTATTGGTAAATTATATTTCTTAACCAGGAAGCTTTTGGAGAAAAATTGTAGCTAACATCTTGACGATTAAAAAATATTATTTAACCGTTCACTTCGTTCGTTTCCGATGTCGTTCGGTTTACGAAGATGCGAAGAACGAGAAGACCGTTGGTACTTCGCTTTTTAGTCTACCCTAGTTTACCCTATGCCCAAGCAACAAGATCCACATTTCAGAATTAGAATATCAACAGATTATAGACTCAACAAGTCTCGACAGGTTAGTGTGTGATTCTAATAGTTGTGTTCAACTGATGGATCCCAAAATGAAGTGAGCTATTCTTTTAATGAATTTATAGGATTGCATCAGAAATGTTTTTCATCACAATCCAGAATATTAATTTTCCGTGAAATGGAAGACATTTTAAAGTAATGGGGTTGTGATGAAACCATCGTGAAAAAATTCAAAGGTAATATTCCTTTATTTTGAATAATGTGTTTATTAAAATTTCATATAATTCATGAATTATTAGATACCTGATGCTATTCGAGTCGATTTAATTTTCATTCGATTTGATTGAAAATCCATTTCAATTTCTTCTAGAATATAAGCACGCTAAATAAAATTTTCAAAATTTAATTAATTTTCAACAGTTTAAGACAAATTCTCAATCATTTGTAGAGTCATCACGTACAGAGATCACGTGAGCGTGAGCATTCCCACCGGTAAATTCTCGAAACGATTTATGGGATTCCCCAAATGAAGCAAAGACGTTGGGGCAGGTCGTATCTATAACTTTTCAGTATTTCAATTCAAACTCTCTCATGAAAAGGAGGGGTTTTATTGTTGTGAATAATATAGATTTTTCATGTTTTCTAAAGGAAAATTCAAGTAAAATTGCATTGATTCATAATAGAAAAATATAAATTATATTTCGATACTAAATATCATAATATTTTCGAAACCTGTAATGTTTAGCTCACGAAAAATAGTACCAAGTTTTTCTCAGGAATGATTAGGGCTGCCAGATTTTCTAAAATGAAAAGTGGGAATATTCTATTCTATGCCCCCCCCCCTCTCCAGGAGAGGCAATGCAAAAATAATCAATTTTGCTGATCAATAAATAACATTGGTATAGTAATAGCGGTGGACGAAATCACCGAAAGTTTCTTGTAGCGTTAGCATATTTATAATTATTAATCAGTTTTAAGTTTTAAAACAGAGGATGAATGATTATTTAGTTTTTTCATAAATACCTGTTAATAAGCCTGTGTATAAATATTTAAATGCATTGGGAAATAAAAAAATATATTATATTGTTTGACTGAACTTTTTAATTTTGTTATATAAATACATATGTATATATTTTTTGTTATCATGTATGTTTTTGTTCTGCTCATTATTTATGAATATGAATATATTTTGTTCGTACTGCACTAGATTTTTATTTTACACCCAATATCTTATGAACCATAAAATAATGATGGGTAACAGTTATGAAACATTATGTAATATTCAAATTAATATATTTTAAAGGTAATTTACTCTCAGTCCAATAGAAAGAAATGAGTTTTTACTGTTAGAGTAATATATTTCAAATTATTATATTATTTATTCGACACAAAAAATCTTATTAACTGTACAATATATGACAATAACAATAAATATTTGCTATGGGGATGGCTGTGCACACCAGAGGATAAATTATGAAATAAATCAATCAGGAGTACTACGGTGTGGTATTTAATTTATTTATGTCAAAAACCAAGCGCTTTCGGTCTAAAACAAGACCATCATCAGGGTTTTCCTAGAAGGGTGAAAGAGGTTGTATAATACAAACAAATACATAGATAAAGTAGTTACCCGTCTAGGACACTATCGCAATTGTCGGCGAGTAAGTAAAGGCATCGCAACAATAAATCAGGTACATTCAAAATGGTAAAACTAAAACTTCAGAAATACATAAAAATCATATCAACGACGCAATTAAGGAGATCATAGACAATCATAAGAATGACATAAATGTAGTAATGACATGAATATCATAACCTCGAGAAACCCCGAGAAAGACATGAAAGAAACATCTCAACTATCAGCATATTGTTAAATGTGTCGACCGTAGGGTGACCTGAAATAAATATGGTCATAGGCGTATAGTGGTCAAGGGGAATCTCGAAATCATTACAAATTAAAATTAAAATTAAAATTAAATATTAAAATTTTCAAGTCAATTACATTACATTAAAATTGGGACACAATGCGGGAACGAACACACAAAAGGACACCTACATGACAAGGACCTCAAGAGTTACATCAAACTCTTAAATAAAGGAGTGAAACTATTATTCAAATTTAAGTTCGACCAGAGTGTTTACACAATTCGTATTTGAACTCAACTCACGTAATATCTCGATATCTTCTAAAAGGTTCATCTTAATGCTATATCTATTTGCTGTAAGTCTGTGGAGGATCTTGGAGTTATGGTTGGGGCTGAATGAATGGCCCGTGAAATTTAGATGGTGACCAAATGCCGATGACTGAGGCCTATTTAAGTGCTTTTTTATTCTAACTTCCAATCTTCTTCTTGTCTGTCCAACGTATGAAACATCACAATCGTTACATCCCAACCTATATATGCCGCTACAATGCAAACTTTTCACTCTATCTTTGGAATTACATAGAATATTTCCCAGGATGGAGGAATTAGAAAAGGAGATCTTCACCCCATCACAAGAAGCCTCAAGTATGCATGAAATGGCGTTAGAAAAATGTCCTAAGTAGGGAAGAGAGAAGTATCTCCGATTCAAGTCAGGAGGCCTAGAGAATTTTCTCACTCAACACAACAAAAGAAACATTTTACCCTGTAACCCAGCTATGCCTAGGCTATACGGATTACCTAAGATCCACAAAGCTGACATACCAATCAGACCAGTAGTCTCCTTCTCCAATACCCCGACGTACGACCTGTCTTCCTTTCTGAATGGCCTTATAAAGAGATTAACTATGTAATTATAAACCTAAATATTCTGTCCTGAACTCAGTTGACTTTGCCAATAAGTTATGCAATGTTGAGATGAAGGATAGTTACTTCCTACTTTCCTTTGATGTTTGTAACTTGTTCACTTCTGTCCCAAGGAACGATTGTGTTCCTCTCGTCGCTGAGCTTCTCCGTGAATTCAATGTCCCTGAATCTGATCTGACTGACATACTTACCTTGCTGAAGTTTGCTCTGTCCCAGGATTTCTTCGTCTTCAACGAAACAGTATACAGACAAATTGAAGGATTAGCCATGGGCTGTCCTCTATCCCCCTTTTTAGCTGACCGCTTTCTTGAGAGAAAATTTGAGACAATTATCCTAAGCAGATGGACACGTATAGTCCGCTGGTACAGATACGTCGATGATATCTTTGTCATACTGGATGGTTCCCCTGATGATGCCCACACCTTACTCAACTTCATTGATGACATTCACCCCAACATTAATTTCACCCTTGAATTGGAAGTTGATAGGAAGATCAATTTTCTGGACCTCTCCATCTCCAGACCAAATAGCGGTTTTCTCGATTTTGAAATATACAGGAAGCCCACACAAACAGACTACATCATTCCGGCATATTCCCATCATCCTAATAGTCATAAATTGGCGTCTTTACGTTGCTACATCCACAGAGCCCTCAGTGTGCCCCTCTCTGAAGAAAACCTATTAAAGGAATTCAACATAATTAAACAAATAGCCTATAAGAATGGTTACAACCCCGATTTAGTGGATCGGCTCCGTAACAACATATTGTCCAGAAAAAGACAAGATTTGGCCTATTGTTCTAGGCCTCCTGACTTGAATCGGAGATACTTCTCTCTTCCCTACTTAGGACATTTTTCTAACGCCATTTCATGCATACTTGAGGCTTCTTGTGATGGGGTGAAGATCTCCTTTTCTAATTCCTCCATCCTGGGAAATATTCTATGTAATTCCAAAGATAGAGTGAAAAGTTTGCATTGTAGCGGCATAGGTATATAGGTTGGGATGTAACGATTGTGATGTTTCATACGTTGGACAGACAAGAAGAAGATTGGAAGTTAGAATAAAAGAGCACTTAAATAGGCCTCAGTCATCGGCATTTGGTCACCATCTAAATTTCACGGGCCATTCATTCAGCCCCAACTATAACTCCAAGATCCTCCACAGACTTACAGCAAATAGATATAGCATTAAGATGAACCTTTTAGAAGATATCGAGATATTACGTGAGTTGAGTTCAAATACGAATTGTGTAAACACTCAGGTGAACTTAAATTTGAATAATAGTTTCACTCCTTTATTTAAGAGTTTGATGTAACTCTTGAGGTCCTTGTCATGTAGGTGTCCTTTTGTGTGTTCGTTCCCGCATTGTGTCCCAATTTTAATATAATGTAATTGATTTGAAAATTTTAATATTTAATTTTAATTTTAATTTTAATTTGTAATGATTTCGAGATTCCCCTTGACCACTACGCCTATGACCATATTTATTTCAGGTCACCCTACGGTCGACACATTTAACAATATGCTGATAGTTGAGATGTTTCTTTCCTGTCTTTCTCGGGGTTTCTCGAGTTTATGATATTCATGTCATTACTACATTTATGTCATTCTTATGATTGTCTATGATCTCCTTAATTGCGTCGTTGATATGATTTTTATATATTTCTGAAGTTTTAGTTTTACCATTTTGAATGTACCTGATTTATTGTTGCGATGCCTTTACTTACTCGCCGACAATTGCGATAGTGTCCTAGACGGGTAACTACTTTATCTATGTATTTGTTTGTATTATACAACCTCTTTCACCCTTCTAGGAAAACCCTGATGATGGTCTTGTTTTAGACCGAAAGCGCTTGGTTTTTGACATAAATAAATTAAATACCACACCGTAGTACTCCTGATTGATTTATTTAATAATAAATATTTGATTTCTTAACTATTAACAATACTATGTATATAGTTATATCGAATAATTTATTCTTAATTAGATTGTTTTCTAATTAATAATTGTTCACTAACAGTTAAGACATATTTCTCCTTCCCTAAATTTGGTTATTTATATTAACTCAAATGCGATGAATATAAAGAAATAGTTTCTTTGGCCTAATCTGATGTCATACTCAGGATAATAGGGCAGCAAGTGATGCATATTTCCATCTTTAACCCAAACGTAATCAACCGAATGTTAAGTATTTTAAACAGTTGGCAGATAAGTTAACTGTGTTTGGTTCTTTCAAGAAGCCACGTTCGAGTAAATATGAAAAAAACAACCAAGATGATACAGAAGAAATTTTTGGGGCTGTGACTATAAAACCAAATATATGGAAATTGGAATCCCTCGCAGAACTGCCTCGCATATTCTGAAACGGAACAAATTCAAACCATACAAGTATCGTAAAATTCATAGACTCCAAGTCTCTGATTATAAAAGAAGAATTCAATTTTGCCAGAGGTACATGAATAAATGTTCTGAGAATGAAAATTTCTATAGATCAATTATTTGGACTGATGAGACATATACTGGCAGTAATGGAATAGTGAACCGATAAAATCACCATTATTGGCCTGACGAGAATCCTCGCCAACTTATGGATAACGGAATTCAACAAGGGCGATTTGGTTTTAGTATATGTGTAGTGTGACTATCCATGCCCGGAGTGTGGAAGGATCTGTGGTCTCTTCAGTCACAGGAGGGCACAGAGTCGCACTTAGCCCTAAAAAATTATAAGTCTGTTCCCACCTTTTTTTGTCTTATTGTAGATTTATTACCGGTAACGGGATACAGCAATGAAAAATGAATGGGTAGCGTTGAATGAAGATGGTGTTTTAGCCTATCACATATATGTGAAGGTAATTTGAATGGGGAAATACAGGGTGGTCCAGATCGTAACCAAGAAATTTTAACCACGTATTCTACATCAAAAATAAGCCCTAAATGTTTTTTATTTATAACTCGCACACTGCTTGAAATATTTTTATGGAATTTGAGACATTGATTTTGAGCGTCAAGGAGCACTTTTTGCATAATATCATTTCTTTTCTATTCTACCAGTGGCGTCCGTACTACAGCGAGACTGAATATTTTCAGATAGAAAAATGATACGCCACTGGTTTTTCCGACAATAAAAATTACTATTTTAATCCTTATTCAATTTGGAGCAAATTCGGTCTCCTGACTTTTTGCTGTACGAAACACCGTTTCCGGTTAAAAAAATAAAACACATTCTCATGCATGAAGAAATCGCCAAAATTTGATATAGCAAAAATATTCTTATTATTATTATGTACCTACCATATCAAATTTTGGCGATTTCTTCTTGCATGAGAATGTGTTTCTCGAAAAATGACCACATGAATGGCACATTCATTTTCCTCTATCTCGTTGAGTTAAATAGTTGTAGTTTATTACCAATTACCATTACCAATTTTGCCCGCCTTGTATATTAATATAAGTATAAATGGAGAATACATGGAAATAATAATGACTACTCATCGTTATTCTTTCACGGCCTATCTATTTCTGCCGATTCTTGCACCTTTGTAACGGGCAATTTTCAACTACTTTATATTAACTTATAGGTGATATGAGTCGAACAACTTTCACACCCGTCAAATGTCAACTTGGAATTGATTTGATTCATCGAGAGAACTTGAAATTATTATTTTCGATACTGTGCTACAAAAATCACCTTTTACTGAAATGAAGAGGACGCACAAATTGTCGAAAGATGTTTCTGAAAGACATAAAAGTTGAATGATGAATATAAACAAATAACAACAAAAAAATGTAAGAAAATCATATAAGTATTTGGATTCGTATGAAACACATTAATCTGGAATTAAAAGATGGAAAGCGTGACAGTCATCTGAACAACACCTGAACAACTTAAAGCAGAACCCACGTTTTTGTTCTGATGTCTCCTATATATTTTATTGTAACACTAATGAATAATTATTGTAACCGTAGGTACTTGATCTTTTTTTATGGATTCGACGTTATTACCTATAGGTACTAAAAATAAGAAAACAAGTTACAAATTAGGTACATTAATTTATACAATAGTCACAATAACGTCGAATCCATAAAAAAGATCAAGTACCTACGGTCACAATAATTATTAATATTAGATAGGTTAACCTACCTACTTGAAAAAGTCCTGGAAGTGATGAAACGTCATATTTCACAATAAAAATAATATGAAGTAATATTTCCTTCCAAAGCAATGAAACAATATTAAAAAGTGTGGACGATAACATCAGAAACGCAATAACATTGGTGACCACATAAACATAATGAAAGAAACCCTGACCATCAATTACCCCCCAATTTAATTTATTTTCATTGTTTGTCCTCATGGAAGAATCTATTCAGAAAAATTTAAATGTGGAGCAAGGAGATACTAGAAGAGAGGGACATGATTGGAACTTAATTCACAAGAACCTATCGATGAATATTTTGATACTGCATAAAATTCCAAGCAATCTCTGGGAATAATGAAAGTCAAAAAAATTTTTTAGAAAATATTATAATTCTAATAAATTTCTGCAATGAAACAAATGGTTATGTGGGTATTCATGTTAGTAGCTATGATGAAACTCGGTCGCCGGATTCAAGTTTGCATAGTTAAGTATTCACTTGTCTTATTAGGCGTCATCCCGCTTCAGGTGAATGGACTCGTAGAGATTCACCACTGCGTAGAATGGATTGCGATATTTTTCCGACGAAAATCCCATCACAGTAGCTCTGATATAAAACAGACCTACGATGTTGATGCAGCAGGCCTGGTACTTGATCTTACTTCAGCGATAGCTGCTTTTCAGTTTCAGTCCTGCTCGAAACGTCGGAGTTCTCGCCGTGGATTCCTGTCGTTTACGTATTCTGTCAGCGCGCGTATATGCCAATCATGTTTTTTATTTGATAAGTGAAGAGGTGTTTGATATTTGATGGTGTTGGAATATGTGTCGTTAGGTACCTAAATAATTTGTTGAGTATTTGCAAAGTTCTATGAAACAGCATTGATTCCGAAAATCGGAAATTTCATTACAATAGAGATGGGAATGTACGACTTAACTCAGATATACGAATAATTATAGTCCATAAGATATGACGTGAAAATTGAGAATAAGAATACACCATAAATAGTTTGATGTGACTCACTATATTTGTTTAGGTGTTTTCATGATGAGGTCAATAGGAATTCTGATTTTATTGAGAGAAAAGTGTGAAAAAACGTAGTATGTTAGTGTGCTTTCTACCTATGTGGTTTCGATTTTTTATTTGTGGAAAACGCTTCTAATTTCTAGAATTTTCTCGAAAGCATAAAGTTTTTTGCAAGCTATATTTATGTGCTGCAACGCAACCTGAAAATTTCCTCTAGCGTTAGAAATGCTCAAATATATCTAGCTCCAAAATGGTGAAGGTTCCTCCTTCCTTATTACTTCTTGCTTGTATCAGTCAATATCTATAGCTCATTTACTCTAGAGTAAAACAGCCGATATCCTTTCAGATTTTATACAGGATCTCACCTATTTTCTCAAAAGAAATATTATTTTTTTAATTTCGATTCATTTTCGAAGAAGTGCCAAACGAAAGAAACTCAAAATTCTAAACGGATTCGACTCGATAGTAGAAACATCACCCCCATAGATAGAAGCATTGAATTGAATTTAGTAGGTACATCTAAGATATTCAGGGTGTTTCTGAATTGATGCGAAAGATTTCGAAGGGTGATTATTTAGCAAAAATTTAGGGGGGTCTCTCATATGACTTTTTGTTGAGCACACACCAAGTTACAGCCCTTCTTCCGATAAAGTTTTATTTAGTTGAAAATGTTTGAAGTCATTATAAAACTGTCTAGAAATCTGGACAATACAACTATTTGTCATAAGACTACATTTCACAGCAGCTTACTTGATTTTTTTAAATAAATGATAACCTCTCTATGAATTTATTGGGAAAGAGTATGAGCAGTATTTTGTATTTTTGTTATAAAATTGACAATTAACAACTTTATGATAAAAAGCCAAGAAGACATAAAAAAGTTGCAGATTGAGTCTGTCTTATTAAATCAATTTTTTGAATAGGAAAATATAGGCGCATAAAGTTTCGATGCAAAATATTACAAGAGTTGTTTTTTTTGAGCCCCTTATGGTCATCACTTTTCTGCCAAATTTCAACTCTAAATTATTCTAAAGTGATTGTATTGAATAAAAACAATTTTTTTACCTGATTTTTGCGGAAGAATTTTGAAAGATTGTGATTTCTATGATTCTGTGGGTAGTCAAATGGAATAATTGGGTGGACTTACGTTGGACAAACGATCTATATCATTGAAAATATACATTTTCGCAAATTGGGTGTGCTTCTTTTTCAATATTCCTCAAACGGTGCTGGACAAAGGATAAAAAAAGGAGGATAAACATGGACTTACGGTAGACAAACAAACTGACATTTTGGTTACAAAATTTGAATTCGGGAGTGCTAACTTCACACTTTACGAAGTTTTCTATAGTTCTGTGGGAGGACAACTAAAATAGTTGGGTAAATGAAAGTGGACCTACTTTCGAAAAACAATCTTTTTCATTAAAAATACGTTTCCGCCAGGGGTTTGTTCAGAAAATGCACGAGAAAAACTCCATTTTCCATATATATCTGTCGGACGGCGCCTGGACGATTGAAAAAAGGTGGACAAAATTGGACAAATTGTAACTTGGGCCATTGTTTGCCACGATGGTAATAATTATTAAATTTATTATGAATATAGCTTCAATAGAGGATACGGCAGTTTATTCTATCAAATAACTGTTCCAAAAACTCTCAACATGCGATGTCGCAATGTTGCTGTCTATGGTGCTTTTTTTAGACCTACAATGTGTACTGGGTGATTACCCGCGATATGCGATGTTGCGAACATTAAGTACTCGCCAATAAGTACTTCGGTGGCATTTTTTAAATCAACATAGGGAAGTCGCATTTCCACAGTGGTAATTCCCAACAACTTCCCTGTGACTGAAACTGGTTGACTGGGTATTGACAAGTAGTACAACAAGTAGATACAATTTGAAACTTTGTGATCATAAATGTTTATTATTTTTATTTGCTCTTCAAGTGATGCCATCCGAAATGCCCAATTATATGATGATGAATGAATACCCAGTAGCTCTATGGTGACGTCTACACATAATGAGTTACTCTTTATTTCACTCAGAAAACACGATAGCATTATGATATTTTATAAGTATTGCCTTTGACCACCTTATGCCCGTTTTCACCACCGATCCCTAAATTTTAATGAATACCTAAGCCCATTTAAGAGACTCTTAGCTACAATTTCGTTTTCACCAACGTTTAGGGAACTCTTAAGTGCTAGGGGACACCCTAAATTATAAATGCCCGAAAGTCGATCCCCTATCGAATCTCTAATAAAGTGACAGCGGATTTTGACATGTCTACGATACGCAAAAAGAATTTTTTTTGAGAAATGGATTAATGTTAGTCGTGAATTTGTGGAAATGATCGCTCTTCGAAATCCCAATCATCAAATTTTGATGGGTTGGTTTGAGATTTGTGTATTTATTTGGAGACACGGTTGTTTGGGAAGTGATTGAACTAAAAACCGCTTCACAGTGATAACTTCTGGACACCAATTTCTAGCAAATGAACAATGATATTTGAGAGCTTTCAAGAGTCGAAATCGCTCGAATACCATAAAGCAGAGCTTGTTCTTAGGAATCAATAGAAGCAGTTGTGTTGAAATTGTGTGAAAAATTTTGAACATATACAATGGAAGTTTATGAAAAAATGCAGTCATGTTGGAATTTGGCGATTCCTTATATCTCGAGGAGGATGTTCGCTGGCACCATATAGAATGATTTGTATGACTATCAACGCAAAGGGAATATTGGATTTATGTTTCTGTCTTTATGTGTATTAATAAAAAAAAAACTAAATAGTACGGAACTATTTTATTTAGAAGAATATTTCTTTCTATAGAAACAAAGTTGAGTGCATTATTATCAATAGGAAATTGAATATTTGGGAAAAAATATTGAACAATATATAGAAATCAGAATTTTTTATTGATATGCTTGAGGAGAGTACTGAAAGTTGTGTAATCGACATTAACACTTCACATAAAAACACTTCAACTGTTGTTGAGATATGCTTCAAGAGTGTTTCTCAATGTAGCATTCAATCCAAGAAAAAATATACCAAATTGTTTTATTCTCATCTTTCAATCTTCACATTATTTAAAAACATGAGCACATTCTGGAATACATATTTTCTTCTCATGAATCTTTCCATTTTGAATATTTCATATAGGTAACTCCCGAGGTAACTCCTTTTTTGATCTAACTTCTTTGTCAAGATTCTGCCAGAAATTTGGTGTGTACTGAACTTTATTATGAAATGAATTTGAATTATTTTTCGAAGATATCCACTTCAACTTTCTGTTTTTAGATAGATCACATAATCCAGTGTTATGTAGGAGTGTATGTGTAGAGCGGAGTACTATGTATTCTATAAAAGCTCACTTGTATTTTCTTTTTTCATGATTATTCGGATTTAAAAGCCAGATGCTTGCGTAATTTCTCTCAAAAAAAATTGATATTTTTAACGTCAAACTACAACGACAGGTCAATGTCACGAGCACAGATCCTTATGTTTTCGAAATACTGTTGAAATCTGATACGAAATACATTTCTTTTTGATTTATTACAGGGAAACAATGAATATAGGGCACAAGACAGTGGAATATTTCAGGAGAATATAAACGGAAATCTGTTTGCAAGACATAAGAAATCTTGCGATTCGGTGAACCATTACGTCTGTACCCTTGTAACCAAAATTCGTAGCTACGAGCTCCTATCCATTCCCTAGATGAGTATTCCCCAACAAAGTGTACCTTCTTACGGTGAAAACGAATTTATATTAAGGGTAGTGTTAGGTACTCCCTAAAGCTAAGGAATACTTAGATAGGGTCTTGTTTAGGGATCGTTGATGAAAACGGGCATTCGAATCAGATAGAAAAATTGCCATTCTCTTCTTTCAAAAGTCTTCTTTTTTTTAGCACTTAGGTAATAAAAAATAAAAATCTGGTGAAATTCAAATCACATTCTGGGCAATATAGCGAGAAGAGAAATTCTTCCCATACTGGGGCATATACATTTTTGGACCTGACAACTCTGAAATTGGTATTTCCTTTTTATATATCCCACAGTCTGTAATGGTGAGCATAGCTTACCTTTGATACGGCCACTTTGGCTAGGTAAGATTGCTAAAAAACAGGTTTGATAAATGACTTCCTCGTACGAGAATAATGTATCTGCAGATCTCTGAGCAGATCGAGACGAGGCGATTTGAAAGATTCTCGCGTTCGGATGGACAAACGTGCTATAAAAATTAACGGATCATTACGGCCATTGCAGCCGTTCTTAGATTAGGAATTTCACTTATCGGGAGAAGCAGGGCCGGCGTTAGGGGTGAAATGCGAAGCAGCATTTTGGCAAGACGAGTCGCATTTCGGTTTTCGCCTTTCTATATAATGTCCTATGATAAATATTGAATCGATGTGGCCGATAATTCATGAAAATCCATAATTACACTTGAAACAAATTATACGATTTTCACAACAGTTACGAGTTTTTAAACCACGACACGTGTTTCGCTATCCATCTTCAGGTGGATGAAGGTATAGACTGAAATATTTGATACCGAAACAAAAATATATAAACAAGCATTTGACTCTACTCCTAAGAATTTAAGGGGGTAATGATAGTTTCCGGAACATTCGGAGCAATTTGGGGCAGGAGCAAATTAGACTAGAGCTAATAATGGTAATAACCGTAAACGTTAAAACGTTTACGGTTTTTCTCTAAAGAGAAATTAACAGGTAGGTAGCAATCGGAATCGATCTTTATTGCTAGATGTTATCGAAAACTATCATCTACCCTCAAATTTCAACAAAGTTTTTTATTTTTAACTATTTTTTCAACATTAAAATATAATTTATTTTTTATTCATAATAAATTCAGTAATGGGGATTTATTGAGGTCAATCTGATCGTTGAGTAAATCCGGGGATAACTTAAATTCATTGATTTCCAAACTTTTTAAAAGATTTTTTTAGAGCCTTTTATGAAACGTTTTCTGTCTTCTAATATTATTATCTGAAATTTTCCCTATATAAAAAGTTGAACAATCACTACAAGTAGGTTTATATGTAAACTCCATATTCATCTCCCTTATTCTTTTATCTTTATTATTGTAACCAGTCCGGCCCTGTCGCCCGCTTCCTTCTAGAAGGATCGCGAAAGCACGGGAATGTTTCCGGCGCCTATACAGGGTGATTCAGAACTCGAGGCAAAAAAATTGACGAACGTATGCTGGCTGCTGTTCTTAGCGAAAAAAGTAAAATAAAATTTTTGGATATTGCCTTGCTTCCGAGATATGTGTTCAAAATTTCTGCATGTCATCAATTTTAAACTTTAATAGCTGATAAAAATACAGAAAAAATTGAATCAAATGTACAAAAATGCCACCATTAGCATCGATGCATGCTTGGCAACGCAGAATAAGGGAATTGTACACTAATCGCATGTTTTGCCTATTTTGAGTGGATTCCACTGCATTAATAATTCGTTTCATTAATTATTCTTTATCATTAATATCCACTGCGTAAACTTGTTGTTTCGAATGACCTCATACAAAATAATGCAAAGGATTCAAATCAGGTAATCTCGCTGGTCATAGCAACTGACCACGCCGAGCAATCCATCTACCATTGAAATTTTGTTTTAACCAGGCGACAACATTTCGTCCAATATGCGGTGGAGCTCCATCGTGCTTATACCACAAACGATTGTATACCAAATACAAAGGAAAATCTTCTAGCAAATTATCGAGATTGTTTTTCAAAAACTGCAAGTACCGACAAGCTTTTAATGCGTTGCAGCGTTGCCATCACAAAAACCATCCAAAAAAATAACTAATCTGCATATTCTTCGTTTGAAAACTGCATGTTTAACAGAAGGACTAAACCAGCAAATCAACTTTTGAATTGGCAAACAATAGGTGTTCTGTCACCAGGTGACATTCATCTCATTTATTTCTAGGCTTACTGTTATTTATAAATTTAATTGGTTGCATACAGAAACATAAATGTCCAAAAACTCGGAAACGAAGCCTCATCGGCCAAAAAATTCTTTTACGTTTAATCAAGAATCACCCTGTATAAGCCCAACGGAGGAGCAGGACAGTACAGTTCACAGTGCAAGCGTTAGGTACATTGCTGTCACGTGTGAGGTTTAACATCGCTCGAATTAAATAAATATTTTCGGTTATTTCGGGTTCATGCCAGTGGCCAAAAGACTACAAAACGCTATGGAGACTCAAGAGATAATAGACTTTTTGAGTAAAATGAACGAAAGAATGGAAGAAAATTATCGAAAATTAAATGAGAAAATGGACAAGAACTTTTGTAGGTTGAATGAACAAGAGGTCCAAACGGAAGAAAATTCTCGAAAATTAAATGAGAAAATGGACGAGAACTCTTGTAAATAAAATGAGAAAATCGACGAGAATTCTTGTAAGTTGAATGAGGAAATGGACCAGATTGAGGAAAATTGTAACGATGTGGTAAGTCAACTTACAGAGAAAGTGGATAAGAAACTGGAAACCATAAATGAAAAATTTTATAAAGTGGACGAAAGGTTCGATATAGTGAGTGAAAAATTCGACGAAGTTGATGAAAAGTTTGACAAGGTTAACGGAAAGTTTGGAGAAATGGCAGAAATAATTAAACATCATTGATAGATTCCTTGCAAATAATGTCAAATAGAATACATATTATGGCTTCATTACCCTACAGCACAGCGAAAGCGGAAAATGACTGCGAAGGTAGTAAAATGAAGATAAAGTCTCCAACTTTTGAAAAATACCCTGATCGACATATCAAAAACAGTTTGAAGCTGCTGCGTTGGAATGACAACGAAAAAGCCACGGCATTAATAAAATAGCTCTACGAGGAGCACTCAACATTCTGCAAACGATTCGGAGAGACAACAAGCCTGTTACGAAGTTTTAACATCGAAACTTCAAATGAGATATGGCGATGCTCATCTACAGCAAGTTTACCATGCACAAATGAAGAACCGAGTGCAGAAAGCAGGAGAAAAATCTCCAGGAGTTTGAAGCTCATGTGGCGAGATTGGTTGGGCTGGCTTATCTTATCTGCTCCAGATTGCTTCCTAGAGCAACTATCAATCCAGACCTTCGTGGATGGGATAAAGGATAGTGAAAAACAACAAGCCCTGAGACTAGCACGCCCTAGAACCATACATAGATGATGCCTAAGCCCAGGCTTTGGAAATTGAGGCAGCGAAGCAAGCGTCGCATTGATGACACCTTCGTGCAAGACAAGTCCAAGAAACAGACCGATCTATTGAGGACATTGTCAGAGAATAAAACCGAAGAATATCACAAGTTAGGAAAAGGATGCTGTGTGCTGAAACTGCAACAAGAATGGACATTTCAAGCGAAACTGTCCAGAATTGAAAAAAGAGCCACGGCAGGGAAACTAAAAGAGGTCGGTGATAAGGGGCTGCGAAGTGAAGAGATTCTATTCAATGATGTGGAGGACAAGATATGAGGGGTTCAGAGCTGAAGTGAACCAAGTCCATTCAGCCTAATTTTGAGATGAATGCTTTAGAAGTTGTTTATCACCAATTAATTCAAAAGTGACGTCTTAATTTATTATTATTTTAATGTAAGCATATGCTTACATTCTAACCTTTTAAAATCTAAAGAAGTCACTTTTGAATTAATTGGTGAAAGACAACTTCTAAGCCGTTCATCTGAAAACTAGGCTGCATGGACTTGGTTCACTTCAGCTCTGAACCCCTCATATATCAGATTCGACTGACCGAGGACATCACGTTGCCAGGGCGAACTGAAAGCATAGTGACTGGTAGATGTGACGATGTAACGAGGAGTGGCTGCGTGAGAGTAATAGAGCCCTGTGACGAGACAGTATTCCCATCCGATTGCTTAATGTCAACATGCTTCCAATCACCCTGAAGAAGGATAAGGTGGGATAAGTACTGCAGAAGTCTCAAAATTGCTAAGGAATCCTGAAGAAATGGTGTCCCTCCTCACTTCAAAATGTCTAAGCTCGACCGATACCAACTACTTGAAGTGAGAAAATCGGTTCAAACGTTCTCCGACATTTTTGCTACTGACGCATAACGGAAGAGCAGGGAAGACCGATGTTGTGCAGCATAAAATCAAAACTGGTGATGCACAACCTATCCGACAGTATCCTAGACGTCTTCCTCTGGCACAAAGAGAAGAAGTTGAAAGGATTATTGAAGACATGGTGAGAGAATGTGTAATCGAACCGTCCGATAGCCCGTGGACATCGCCCATAGTGTTAGTGAAGAAAAAGGATGGATCCACTAGATTCTGCGTAGATTAAAGGTAGCTCAATCAGGCCACGAAAAAGAACAGCTATTCCTTACCGAGAATTGATGATACCCTGGACACACTCTCGGGATCACATTGGTTTTCCACCTTGGATCTGAAGAGTGGATATTGGCAGGTTGGCTTGGATCCAAAAGACAAATAAAAAACTGCCTTCAATATTGGTACGGGTCTGTGGCAGTTTAAAGTTATGCCTTTCGGTCTATGCAATGCTACCACATTTGAACGTCTGATCGAGATAATATTGAGAGTGCTCTCCTGGAAAACTTGTCTGGTGTATCTAGATGATGTGATAGTAGTGGGAAAATCTTTCCAAGATCACTTACACAACTTATCCGAGGTTTTCCAGCGACTTCGTGATGCCAACTTAAAGCTAAGTCCTAAAAAATGTAATCTGCTTCGAACAGAAGTGAAATATTTAGGACACGTAGATTCACGTGGAGGTATGAAAGTTTATCCGAATAAGATCAAGGCAGTGCAGGAATGGCCTATACTG